>NC_090852.1:10221718-10536562 GCF_024217435.2 Syngnathus scovelli
TCCGTAACCGTGCTGATGAGGATGCCCGCTTGATGCATATGTCTTTACAAATGGACAATGAGCCTCCATCATCACTGCGCAAAGACTTGGACCACCTCATGATGCTTGTAAGTCTCCTACAAAGGCACACACACACACTTAACATAATACATACTGTATTTACACTCACGATTTTACAAATATAATCTTCAATATTAATAGGATAACGCGTTGTCATTGTCGATTACTTCAAATTAAAACCACAGTTCTAAATTTATTCTACAATGTCAGTGGTGGAATTCACAGCAGCTACATCTTCAAAAACGTATTTTATTCCAGATGTGATTTAATGTCGATTTTACATAATCCAACGATCTTCTCCAAGACTAGTGCTTTAACTCAAGATAGTGTTTCAACTTTCAAAGTCGAAACATTTTTATACAGCAGTGTTACCCTTTCTTTTTCTTTTTCTCCAGATAGGAGAGTTCTACAATAAGGATCCATTTGGGATGGAGTTGGGCCTGGAGTTCTGGTGTCCCACAGAGCCCCTTCAGCACAACTCATTGCAAGGATCCTACCTGGGAATGGCACTGCAAAGGCCTCCACATAAACAGGTCATATAAATTTTCCATATTACCAGAATAACCATCAAAGTCTTAACCTGTATCTCCTTAGACGAGTTCTATTTGTTGTCAATTTTCTATTTTTCTTTTGATGCGTTGAATGTAGGTGGTTCTGTCCAAGTTTGTGCGGCAAATGGGGGACCTTCTGCCCTCCACACTCTATATCTCCTATTTGCGGATGCTGAAAGGTCTTGCCAATGGTCCAGAATGTGCACACTACTGCTTCAGCCTGCTAAAAACCAACGGACCTTCACATGGTAAGAGGAACAAAATAAAAGTTTTCACCTCAAGCTGATTCTTCTAATTTTAGTGCATATTATCACATAACATTGGACACCAAGTATTTTCATGTCCTTTCAGCGGATAACATCCAGGGAGTCGCCGGCTGTCCAGTATCATGGGAGCATTTTTTCCACTCCCTCATGCTCTACCATGAAAATTTGCGGCGAGACCTACCAAACCCTGATGCAGTTCATTATCGTCACCCACCACTTCGGGGTATCACTCAACGAGAACTGGAAGGACTTGCCTCATTTTTGCAGTTACTCACTACAATAATTGCATGGGTAATTTTGTTTGTCCATTTTATGATATTTTAGGCACACCTTGACCTGAGAACGTTGTGTAAATGTGTATGTTTTCTTGTTTTTTTCTAGAGTGAAAATGCTCGCCTGGCATTGTGTGAGCACCCCCAGTGGACTCCTGTGGTTGTGATGCTGGGTTTGCTTCAGTGCAGTGTTCCACCTGTCCTAAAAGCTGAGCTTCTTCGCTGCCTCGCAGCCTTCGGCAAATCACCTGAAATTGCTGCTTCACTCTGGCAGTCACTTGAGTACACACAGGTTGGACATTTTAGTTTATTTTTTCTAAATGCATTCAGGACTATTGTCAAATAGTTAAATGCTCAGAATATGAATTTGTGATGTGAAATTAACAAAGGATTAGATTTAAGTCGGGCTCCGGACTGCCTCAAAATGCTGGAGGCAGGCAGTCTTTGCAATATGAAATTTTAGACGGATACTTTATAGTTTTATTTTCCTTCTACAGATCCTTCAGACGGTCCGTGCTCAAGGACAAAGACAGGCGGCAGGAATTGAGGTAAGTCAACTTGATACACTCGCGTAGTGTCTAGATCAGCGTTTTGCTAAAGAGAAATATGCAAGTGTATTGATAGAAATTCGTAAGTTGCATTTTTGTAAAAATAGGACTTCAAACATGTTCATTAGACGGTTGCACAGCTTTTAATGTGTTCTCATCAGTGACATAATGACATTCCAATACCTTGAAGATTGTTATACAAACGCCAACCTCATTTGCCAGGCAATTTGCTTTCTTGTTCTGTTCTCTCAGGTGGAGCTTAATGAGATTGAGTCGAGCTGTGAGGAGTACCCTCTGACACGAGGCTTCTGTCATCTAATAAGTACCTTGGTGGAGAGCAGCATTCCCCTCAATTTGGGTGCAGGGCTGCGTGTGCCAGGCTTCCAGCCATACCTGAATTTCTTGCGTGACACTGTCTTCCTAGCTTTCCCCACCAGAGCATATCGACGTCCAGAAGAGAAGGTGTTCTGCAGCTCATTGTTTCTATTCATAGATTTTACGCACGTATACTCATTCGGTTTTGCCTTTTGCCAGTGGGAAGTAGCGGACACTGCACTCGAAGTGTTCCACAAGCTGCTGCGAGATTACGAGCCGCAGCCGTCAGACTTTGTCCAAGAGATGGTGGAGCTGCAGGGCGAGCAAGTCCCAGCTCACAAGCCACCGGGCCACAGCATCATGTTCCACCTGCTCAATGACTCGCCCATGTTGGCGCTTTGCCTCAGCTTGCTAGAGGAGGGCGTACGCCAGCTGGACACCTATGCCCCTTTTCCTGGTGAGAGAACATGCAGGCTGCTGTCACAATCTCATTGATAAAGCTTGTGACTGTTTGTTTTGAGTGTGATGCAATGCAATCTTGTCTTCCAGGCAAGAAGCATTTGGAATCTGCAGTACTGCACTGCCTCTGCCTACTAGACCTGACCCTGCAGAAGGAGGTGGTGTTCATGGATCTCCTCAGGGAAAGCCAGGCTTCTCTTTTGGTGTCCCCGTTAGAGCAGCTTCTACAGGGGGTCAGTCCTCAAACCCGCAAAGCAGATCACATTGTGAATGTGGCCAGGTAAAAAATGAACCTGGCGTTCATCATCAAAACTGGTGGTGGTGCGCTGTTCAAATTATTCACATGATTTTGTTTGCTGTCAGGTATCTCTACCACAATGACTCCAACCCTGAGGCTGCCTTCCACAGCGCCAAGATCTTGCGCCGCATTGCAAACTACCCAAACATTCAAGAAAGGCTTGTTGGAGATTTTACATATGACCAGGTATATTCTAGTGTCTCATAAAGATATTGGTGATCTTGTGAAATAAAACTGAAATATTAGAAGAATATTCCCCATCTGATTCTTGGCACAAAATGGAAAATTATCCGACTGCAAAAAAAACAAACAAATATTCTCTGATAGTGTCGATCAAAATCTTGGGTTGTGCTTGTATCGCATCAGATAGTGCAGGTATTCCTGAAGATTTCATGCTAGGTTGCTTAGCATTTATCAATGTTATAATATTAGATGACATAGCTGTGGGTCATGTCTTTGGTAGGATCAAGTTAAACCTTTTTTCTGTTCCCTTAGGTTGTGAGTGAAAAGCTGATGGCAGGCTTTGTGGAGTGTCTGGATAATGACGAGGCAGAAGAAGGAACTGAGACAGAAAATGGTGCATCACCAGCTTCTTTCTTGTCTTGCCTCTTCAAAAAATGTGTTTCATTATTTGCCATGACCAGACTCTTTACACTTCTAGATGGAGATGCCCTAAAGAAGGTGGCACAAATCCGACATGAAACACAGGTTCATATCCTTAACCTTCTCATCAACTCTTTGAAAATGAAGACGCCCAATTTGGCGTTGTATTTACTGGGCTATGACGTCAAGAAGCGTGTGTCCTCCACCAACCTTCAAGATCCAGGTGAAGATGTTGACATTGATCGCAGGGCCTTCTTTTGTGATATCCGGCAAAAAATCGAATCCTAACTACAGCAGTGCATTAATAGCTGTATTTTGCAGGTGTGTTAGGGTGCCCACGCAGTTGCCTGCATGCTATCCTGAGTCTCCTGCAGAGAGGCACTGAGAAAATATCAGGCCCTGCCCTCACTCAAAAGGCTCCACATCTGGCGGAGCTCTGCTATCAGGCAAGCTTTCTCCTTTCACGTAGAGTGCCTTAACAACTGGTACTTCACAATGGAGATTGGGTGCTCTTAAATGTCTTAGTGAATGTTCTTTTATTGTATTCACAGGTGATATACCAGCTGTGCGCTTGCTCTGAAACATCTGGACCCACAATGCGCTATTTGAGGACAAGCCAGGACTTTCTTTTCTCACATCTGCAGCGCCTACCATTCATCCTTCCTGGCAAGTACATCCATGATTTGGGCTCTATTGACCACCAGAGGCAGTGCTTAAAGGACTGAAGGTTCTATTCGCCCATATGGAGTTCGATAGCATACAAATAAATTCTGGTGACACCAGAACTTTTACCTGTCTCTGGTCATCCAGGGTTCAAAGGTGACTTGTTTTGTTTTGCATACTTGAACTGTGTATGCGTGAAGGGAACATCGTTTAGTGCTTTCAGCCCTGCCTCTGCTGGTCATTCAGGATTTATAGAACTGTAGTTACATTTGCAAGTTTTGTATGAAAATCTTGTTTTGATGCATGGTGTTCTCAGGGGACCAGATTGCTGCACTGTCCCAGATGTCCTGGCTCATGAAAACAGCAGCCATTGAGCTAAGGGTGACATCACTGAACCGCCAGCGCTCACATACACAGCGCCTCGTAAACCTGCTGCTTGATGACCAGCCACACTCGCAGCATGCAGGTGCTACATATGTCGCTGTATAATTTTATCCATTCATCCACTTGCTCAGTATCTTAGAAACAGGACTAAAACTTTGAATAATATAATGGGTGAAATTGTTATTATTATTATTATTGTTTTTTATAGTAGGCCTACACTTTGACCTTGTCCAAGACCAAACCATCCTGTATTGCATTGTCATAATATGCACAATTTATGCCGGTAATCATTTTTCTTGGCCCATGGCCCACCCTCAGCAATTGTTTAAACAGGATGTTTATATACAAAAATGACAAATTTGGCTTTCTCGCGGAGGTTAAAGTACAAGGTTCCCAATGGTCTAAAAGAATATATATTACAGTGTCAGTGTTCCTAAAGTTCAAGAACAATGGTCTCTTCATAATTTAGAGTAAAGTGTCTATTGATTGTGGAAAAACACTACTACTATACACAATCTGTAATACTACTATTTCTTTAACAAAACAAGTTTTTTTTTATTAGTTTTGTTTTAATAAAACTGTAACAGACAAACCTATTATATGCTTTTGTTGATTTTCTTTCTTTTTAGCTGAAGGAGAAACCACTATTGAGGAAGAAACTAGATCAGTCAGCGGATTCTTAGATTTTGACTGTGTTTCCAAAGGTATGTATAATTTTGTTCACATTTCCAGTAAAAACATGTCACACTGAAACCAGCATATTTTACACATTTAATTTGACAAAATAAATTCCCTCAATATTTCTTTTTCTTTCACATTTCCTCCCACTTCTCAGAGGTGAAGGGAAAAGCCGGGAATGTCATGAATACTAATGTTTTGCCTGGGCATCTCAGGTGATGGACTTAACCACTTGTCCACTTGTTGTTTGATGTAACCAGTACGTAGGAAGTTGCTGAGTGTGTTGGATGCCATCGACTTCAGCCAAGACATGCCTGAGCTGCTGCAGCTGGACTTTTTTGAGCGCACTCAGATAGAACAAGTCATCTCCAACTGTGAACATGTCAACGAGCAAGGACACACAGTGTGCAATGTGAAGGTGGGTTTGTTGGTTTAATTTATGGCGCTGTGAAGACGTCACCAAATTATCATATTTAAATTGTCTTTCACAGTTGCTCCATAGAGTTTTGGTTGCTGAGGTGAATGCTCTGCAAGGGATCGCCGCGATAGGGCGGAGACCACTGTTAATGGAGGTACATGAACTGAAAATATACAGGACCATAATTTTACTTTTTAATTTCTTATGTGGTCGGAGTACATCAGGCGTTGCATCGATTAACCTCAAAACACTATGTTTTCCTAGGAGGTGAACTCCATCCTACAGCAGGTGGTGGAACGTAACCGTGTCCGACGAAGTGTCAGTGCAAAGAGACATGCACTGCAGTCCTGGAGGAGCCTAGTGGAGACGCTGTTGACCGCTTGCCCTGCTGACCTCATAGCAGTCGAAGAGAGACAACTAATCATTAGAGACCTGCTTTTAGACCTGCATGACAAGGTTGATAATGATACCCCCCCCACCACACACACACACACACGCACGCACGCGTGTACACACACACACATACACATGTGAATAATGAACTTGTACTTATTTTTATGTAATTTTTGTTACCTAGATTTTATCTGAGGATGCAGCGGGAGAATTGATGCCCATTGTAGCTGGTGCTGTCTTCACGCTGACTGCCCACCTCAGCCAATCAGTGTTGTCCGAACATCCGCAAGGGGCCGGATTAAAATCCTCATCTGGTTTTGCCTCAATAGCAAACGCCGCCCTTCATCTTATCCTTCGCAAGCTGCTGGATTTCATCCTTTCTACAGGTGGTTATCAACCTCCACCACCTTCAAACTCTGCTTACGCAATTTGTAAGATTGTCTTCTACATTTTAAGGTGGAGGGTACCAGCGTCTACGTGCACATTTGTATGGCTCTTTGCTGTACTACCTTCAAATTGCCCAAAAGCCTGAGGAACCAGACACTTTACAATCCGGTAAACTAAAAATATAAGCGCACACACATCTGATCATCTGTTTTTTTTATTAAGCAATTAACCTAGTTTTGTTACATAAATCTAATCATCCCCTTCACTTTCTCGGTGTGTCCTAGCTGGGAAGGCAATGTGGGAGCGTCTCACAGCCCCTGAAGATGGCTTTTCCAAACTACAGCGAGAGAACCTCACTATCATTGAGAGCTACGGCACAGCACTAATGGAGGTGGTGTGCAGGGATGCATGTGACGGCCATGAAATTAGCAGGGTATGTTTAAGTGTAAGTCAAGGTATCACTGAAATCTCATCCAATGACAATAATCTCTCTCAGATGCTAGCACTGGCGGTGCTTGACCGAATCCTGTCCATCGACCGCCAGAACCAGTGGCTGGTGTATGTTTGCAACAGCGGCTACTTGCGCACGCTAGTGGAGAGCCTTCGACAGGATGACATGGCCCTGCAGGCTCTGCTCACACCTCAGCCTCCCCTCCTCAAGCCACTCTACATATACGAGAGCAAGATGGTGAGGAGCCATTCTTTGTATTTGTTCACCAAAGTTTCTTGGTAAGAAGGCTCAACGCCAGCGATGTGTTTACAGGCCCTACTGACTCGTGTGGCCAAGACGAACGAAGGTGCTGTCGAACTACTCCGCTGTGGTCTGGTAGCACAGCTAATTGAGTGTCAAGTGTTTGACATGATACCTGACAGTGAAGCTCACAGGTTAAAGTCACACACATTACTGCTTCATTAGAGACACCTCTCCTCCTCCAACTGACTTGACTATGTCTGTTGGTGGGTACAGGATGATGAGGGACCCGTCAGGCTTCATACCCGGACCTATGGACCGTTATAGACAGATTCTCTTACCCACCCTGAGGCTCTTCCAGGTGATACTCACCTCCACCACTATGAATCACCAGCAGGGGGCAGCACAGGTGAGAATGCTGACAAAACTCATAATTTGGGTTAGCTTGCATAGTTTTTGTGTTGTGTGAGGTTAGTTGTTGCGTGTATGTTACTGTTTTGGAGGTTGCCTGTGTTTATGTCTTTGCGTAATATGTATTTGTGTTGTTTGTAGATTCTCCAGTGGCTGATAGTCCACGGAGACACCATCCAGTCACTGTTGCGCTGTCCAGAGCTCAGTTTAGGAGCGTTGCAGGAGCTCTCTTTGCTTACTGGTATCATTAGTAAGACGGCTCTACCAGGTATCAACAGCATACAGCAAATCATTAACAAATTAACATAAAATAGATGACATTTGGCCGTTATTTCTCAGGGGGCCCCGAGATGACCGGCGAGGTCAATGGTGGTACTCTAATGGAGTTTCAAGGTCACATCAATAGATTCCAGGTTAGCTTGATTATTGTGTCAAAAGCTCAAAACGTAAATTTAGCTTTTTTCGTGAAAACTTAATGCTGTATTTTTTTCCCCCCCAAGCGATTATGCCTGTTGCTGCTCAGCCGCCTGGCAGGCAGTGAGCGAGAGAGGTTACTGAAGCAAGCGGAGGTGACTGCAGCTGGAGACTCAGCAGAAAGAAAAGAAGAGATGGAGGTGGCCATGCAACAGGTAGGATGTGCCATGCTTGCTTAACCGAAAGTTGATTGCATCATAGTAATATTTTATAGTTAACCAGGGTCAAGTATAACATGCAATATTTATAGGTATAGTAAAGTGGAAAAGACTTTTGATTCCACCTTTTCCATTACCCTTTTAACTTAATCCAACAGATAAAAGAATGTCAACAGTGTGTGTGTGTGATGTCTATTGTTTCTAAATTAAACTCCTTTTTTTTTTTTTTTTTAATATAAATTCACTTAAATTATGACTGCTGTATACTGGAAATTTTCCAAATATCCAGGAATATCTCAAGAGTTATGCATATCACTGTTATGTCATTGACGTGTTTTGGGCTCTGACCTCAGGTGTGCGCTAACATCATGGAGTACTGCCAAATTCTGCTGCTGCAGAGCTCAGCTCAGGCCCAGTTCACTATCTGCCTGTTTAGCCCATTTGGCAGCGAGCCGGCTGGCAGGGACGGAGGACGCGCAGGTCAGACCCTCATTAGGAATCCATGAATGAATTCATGCGAACATTCTGCTTATCTTCGTCAGTCATTATGCAGAGGAACTTTGAAAACTGAATACAATGCGATAGCCTTGGGCCGATTTTTGGCATTTGTAATTATTATGGGTGTAGTTGTGGAATAAATGAGCGGGTGGGTGGGGCGTGCGGTAGTCACGATTACCAAGAAAAGTCTGATTTCAATTAAAGGACAAATTTCATCATGCGTAATTGCGTATAATATTCCAGTGCATGTTATTATTGAGAAATTATGCTCTTTAAAATGTCACTGGTGAAACATGAGTCATGTGCGTAGATCTGACGTCCAGCCAGCCCAACGTGGCGTACTCACGAGCCCCCAGCCTGGGCCTGGTGCTCTTCATGCTGAAGAACAGTGCTGCCGACTTCTTCCACTTTCACCAGAGTCACAGGCAGAGTCTGGGCAAGCTGCAGAGTTTGCATCAGCTGCCCCCCGAAGAGCTCAAGGAGGTAATGACGGACATGGCTAGGCGGGACCCTAACACTAGCCTCACTCCAATGTGCATCATCTAAGCAGACGTGTCGTGTCGTTTGTAGTTGTGCCAAGGCCTGGTGTCCGGTTCAGGAGGGGTGGAGAAAATCTCATCGGTGCAAAGAAGTCTGCTGGCCAACAAAAGGCTGGTGCAACTCATCAACAATAGGGCCAAGCTCCTGGCCCTCTGCTCCTGTATCCTTCATGCAGACCTCCTATTTCACGAGCTCATATTAGAGAGAACACAAAACATGTAGAATATCACAATCTCAGCTGATCCTCCAGCTTGCATCATATTTTCTGCTGTGAAGGACTAAATCCAATTCAGCAGCAGCATCTAATGTTCAAATGGTGTATTGTCGACAAACCTTAACCCCCCCTTCATAGACATCATTGAGACATGTCTATTTGTGTTGTGGCGCCACCTCGAGTATTACCTGTTACACTGCACCCCCACAGACCCAAAGGATTCTCTACTGCCCAGAACCACTTGGTATCAATCTCGCCTTGGTAACGGTAAGGATTGTAAAGACTAGTCGAGTACTCAAATTGTCTTCTTTAAATACCCCGTAATGACATTTCGAGCGCGATGTCCACAAATCACAACTTGTGTTTCTGGCGAGGAGGCAAAACTGCTTGCAGTAACAGAGGAATGAATGAATGAAAGTGGACCTCAAATTTGCCCTACTTTCCTATTCTATTTTTCCCTACTCTTTCATGCATTACATACATCAAACCGAGTCTGTGACCTATTTGAAGTTTGACATTTGTGCAGTTGGTGGATTGGTTGCAATAGCTGATAAAGGCAAGCAAACATTCGGATTTGATAGAGACATGGCCTGTCTGTGAATAGTCAAAGTCTGCTTGTGATTGACGGCCATTGAAATGCAATGGCGAAAACGTTTTATTCTTCAAACAAAAATCTTCAAAATATACCAATAAAACTCCAATATGCATTCCCCCTGAACCCTCATTTTTTTGGGCCTCCAGACTCGTTTAGCAGCCTGCAAACAAGCAGCGGACGTGGAGCCATCTCGCGGGTTTCTCAGCGAGATCTGGACTTGGTAAGAAATGAAACTTAAGTAAGCACGTAATACTGCTCCAGCACTTAAACCCCTTTTTTTTCCCCTGTGGTTTGCAGCTTAAGAGTGACATGGCTGCTGGTTTTGGAGAGGCTCTCCAGAGAAAACTTCTGGAGATAGAAGGCTTGTACAGTCAAGTGCGCTCACGTTACACCTTCATTCAGGCTCTTGTACGCAGAATCCGAGGCCTCTTGAGGCAGCCCAAAAGCTGAGGATTCATAATTCTGGACAATTTTAGTACATTACACCAAGCCGAAATCACAGCAACAGCAGAATATCTTTCTGTGATTATGTTGGCTTACACTGCAAGGACTGTTCTTTAATAGAAAGGAAATTAACTCGTACACAAATAGTTTAAAAATAGTGTTGGTTTGATTTGTCTTTTTTGTGTGTGCGAATACATTTTCTACACAACTTAATGATTCCATTTGACTGACATTTTTCAACAATAAAGTGATTTGTGAAAAAAGCGTAGAAAATATTCCACGTTGGGGGGAAAAAAAGATTAATTTTACAAATCCTATTTTGAGAAAAAAAAATGAGTGATATACTTTGAGGTGAAAAGATGTACATGGTAAATATCACCATACTTTCCAGTAGTTTTACAATAGTCAATATTTTGTGGATGATGTAATATTTTGGTTATATGAAAAATACTTGTTTATGTACTCAAGAAAATATTTCCATGGAAAAAGGGCAATTATTTTTCAAACATAGCCGATTTTTAATTTTATGTGAATCCAAACTATTTTGAAAGAACGTTTGGAAACTTACGTTTCATTTGGTAAAATTTATATTTTGACATCATACTTAAACATACTTCTTACATTGTTCTAATTTGTATTCTGTATGACAATACACTAGTCCAGTGTTTCCCAACCAGTGTGTGCCGTGGGAAATTGTCCAACATTAAATACCGAGCGCATTGTAAACAGGATCGCCAAACCACAGGTCAGTTAGCGTAAGGCCTGGTCAGCCACTTGCTAATGGTGCATGCGTGGCAAATCGGAGAATCTTGAGATTTCATGTTGTGGCATCAGCACATACTCACTTTATGTGTGTGTTGCTGTTAGTGTTGGCTCGTGGGTGAACGATTCGTTCAAAAGAACGATTTTGTTTTCAGTGAACGAGAGTGAAGTGAGACTTCCTAAAGTGATTCGTTCTTTTTTCAGTTCATATGACTTCAACTAGTAGGTGCCGGTAATGCGCATTGAAGCTGGTGCCACCTCGCCGTAAAACAAAAGGAAGAAGAAGATGACGTAACTTCCCGTTCATGAACGAGTCGTGAATTGCTTTTCCCGTTCCCAACTGAACGGATCTGTGAGTGAGTGATTTGCATTTCTAGTTCATCGCGTGAACGGATCAGTGAGGGAACGAATCCTGACTTTCCCGTTCGCGAACGAGTCAATGGCTGAACTGCCTTCCCGTGCATCAACGGATCAGTCAGTGAACGTGTTGCATCTCCTGGCGTGAACTATGTAAGGCAGAATGTCGATTTACGATTTGCCAAGGAAAGAAAGAACCACTCACTGAAACACCACTTCTTTTATGCACGTTTTCTCCAAGCTAACGGCTAACTTTATTGCATGAAGGGATACGCCGTTATGCAACAACCGGGAGATTATGCTTCTCTTTGGGTAATCTTGATTTTATA
Source organism: Syngnathus scovelli (assembly GCF_024217435.2). Taxonomy (NCBI): domain Eukaryota; kingdom Metazoa; phylum Chordata; class Actinopteri; order Syngnathiformes; family Syngnathidae; genus Syngnathus; species Syngnathus scovelli. The sequence goes on from NC_090852.1 coordinate 10,233,487, forward strand.
ACACTTGTAGTAGTTTTTAAATAATGTGTATGCATATATACGCCTAAATATGGTTATCCAATATATCTACTGCAATTTCACATTAGATTGCTGGTTTGAAATTTACTTTTAATATTATTTTCAAATAAACATTTATGTTAAAACTTGTCTGGTGTTTTATTCCTTGTTTTTTTAATTCGCCAATTAAAACAAAAATCAGACATTTGGTTAACTGCTTTATATGACAATATGTGTAGGTACACCTCATGGACACTTCAATAGGTACACTACACGAGGTAATAAATAAAAAAAATTAAAAAGGATTAATTGCACAATAACATACATTTTCACACGTGGGATCGAACCAAGTTCTTGCTAAGCAAGAGCCCGTGTCATTACCCAGCCGGCTATTCTAACCTGGAAGTCCGCTGTCGTCTGCACTGTTTTGTACTAGTGATGTGCATTCCAGTTAAGTGAACTGAATCGTTTGAATCGGTTCATTAAAAATATTTGTTCAAAAGAATCGTTCACCGGATCGTTAACTACACTTTCTTATTTATTTATTCTTTTTTCTATTTTTTTACCTCGTGTAGTGTACCTATTGTAGTGTCCATGAGGTGTACCTAATCACAGGCTACTTCAATAGGGAAAAAGCTTAAGTGAAAGTGAAAAGTGCCACACCCGCCCTCACCCCCACCTCCTGATTGGCTGTTTGATCTGTGACGTCACGTGGACACTCATTAGGTACACCGCTATTTTCAAGTGTACCGAATAACAAGCCACTTTATTAGGGAAATATGGTAAAAGGTCACTTAACAATGGGAATCTTGGAAAACATGTTGGAATGCGGCCCCGAGGACTAGAGCTTGACACCTGTGACCTTTGACCATGATATTTCCCTAATAAAGTGGCCTGTTATTAGGTACACTTGAAAATGGCGGTGTACCTAATGGAGTGTCCAAGTGACGTCACAGATCAAACGGCCAATCAGATGTGGCACTTTTCACTTTCAGTTAAAGGGGTGTCGACCTCCAGTCCTTGGGGGGCCGCGTTCCAATATGTTTTCCAAGTTACCCTCGTTAAACACACCTGAGTGAAAAGATCTGTTCATTTTCACGTTCTGCAGGAGCCTAACTTTTCAAACAGGTGCACTTAATGAGGGAATCTTGGAAAACATGTTGGAATGCAGCCCCGAGGACTGGAGTTTGATACCTTTGACCATGATATTTCCCTAATGAAGAGGCCGGTTATTAGGTACAAAAAAAAAGAAAAAAAGAATAAATAAGAAAGTGTAGTTAACGATCCGGTGAACGATTCTTTTGAACAAATATTTTTAATGAACCGATTCAAACGATTGTTCACTTAACTGGAATGCACATCACGAGTACAAAACAGTGCAGACGACCATGGCCTTCCAGGTCAAAATAGCCGATTGGATAATGACACGGGCTCTTACTCGGTAAGAACTTGGTTCGATCTCAGGTGTGAGAATGTACTTAAATGTGCTTTTATTGTGCAATTAACCCTTTATTTATTTATTCTTTTTTTTTTTTTTTTTACCTCGTGTAGTGTACCTATTGAAGTGTCCATGAGGTGTACCTACACATATTGTCATATAAAGCAGTTAACCAAATGTCTGATTTTTGTTTTAATTGGCGAATTAAAAAAACAAGGAATAAAACACCAGACAAGTTTTAACATAAATGTTTATTTGAAAATAATATTAAAAGTAAATTTCAAACCAGCAATCTAATGTGAAATTGCAGTAGATATATTGGATAACCATATTTAGGCGTATATATGCATACACATTATTTAAAAACTACTACAAGTGTTATAAAATCAAGATTACCCAAAGAGAAGCATAATCTCCCGGTTGTTGCATAACGGCGTATCCCTTCATGCAATAAAGTTAGCCGTTAGCTTGGAGAAAACGTGCATAAAAGAAGTGGTGTTTCAGTGAGTGGTTCTTTCTTTCCTTGGCAAATCGTAAATCGACATTCTGCCTTACATAGTTCACGCCAGGAGATGCAACACGTTCACTGACTGATCCGTTGATGCACGGGAAGGCAGTTCAGCCATTGACTCGTTCGCGAACGGGAAAGTCAGGATTCGTTCCCTCACTGATCCGTTCACGCGATGAACTAGAAATGCAAATCACTCACTAACAGATCCGTTCAGTTGGGAACGGGAAAAGCAATTCACGACTCGTTCATGAACGGGAAGTTACGTCATTTTCTTCTTCCTTTTGTTTTACGGCGAGGTGGCACCAGCTTCAATGCGCATTACCGGACCTGCGTGAAGTTGGCCCCCTTCCTTTGAACGAATCTTTTGAATGAACTGATTCTAAAGATGCAGTTCACTTAAAATAACTGGAATGCACATCACTAGTTGCTGAGTGCTTTTACTAACAGTGACACTATGACGGCTGTGGTGCGTTTTCGGTCCGATGCAAACCAGAGCATGTAGTTGAACGGGAGAACCTGGATTGTTCATTTTTCACCAACGTAAAATACACAGTCAAGTCGAGACACCTCGACTGTGATAGCCACTCAGCCTCTGTCAGAACAGCAGAGCGTCTTTAAAAGTGACTTTGGTCTTAATGTCGCAATATTTTATAGAGCTAGTCTAAAACAGTAAACAAAGCCACATTGATTCTTTTGGATTTTGATCACAATCACTTTCAATAGTTTATTCCTTACACTGTCTAAAACCTTTTTTCAAAAACTGTCACTTTCATTTACAAAAGAAATACAATTGAAATATTTAGTATTTATTTTTATTCAATTATTCGACTCTCCATACATATATAGGAATAGAACTTTACGTCTTTTGTTGTAATATAACTGATTTTAATATAGAAGCTGGTGTAACACTTGACAGATTTTTGTTGGTGGTGTGCCTCGAGATTTTTTCCAATGAAAAGGTGTGCCGTGAATGAAAAAAGGTTGGGAAACACTGCACTAGTCGTCATAAGAACTTGAAATCACACCACAAATGAGCTGGATCCACAAATATTTAATGTAGTTGTACAATTCTGAAACATTTGGGGGTGAGAAGATGCACACATACAAACAAATGTTGGCTGTACATTCAGAACCTGTGTTGTGCTCTTATTTCATCTAGATAGTAACACGAGGATTAGAAAAAAAATAGGCACATCCATCCCCTCTGTCCGTCCATACAACCACTGCATGTTGTCTCACTGCAGAACACCTTGTAAAATGCGGATTTTTTTTTCCCTTCTGGAGAAAAGTTTGTGCTACTTTCTGACAGCTCATGCTCCTCCTCATCATCTATAAATTACTTAAATAATACAATTACTTTAATTTAATAAAAACAACATCTACAATTCTTGCAACAGCTTGATTGTGCATTTGCATCTAAAAAGAAGCTGCTCCATGCAGACTACAGTCATTAGTTGAAAGATTCAGTCCTGCACACGACTGGCTGAGGCTATCTGCTCTTGTTGCACTGCACCGTAATGCACGGTTCCTATTTTGATCAACAAACAGAAAGAAGTGAAATATGATATTCATTGCGATTTAGCTCAGACAGCATGCTCAAGGGGTATGTATTTATTTGCCATGGTTAGCTTAACATGAAGGGTCCTTTTCTCAGGCTGTGGCTGCACAAAGTTCAATTTGGAGGAAGTGTAATTGAAGAGGCCAAATTAATGTTCTTCATTAGGGTCATTGGAGCTCATCACAAATTTCAGGGATATTGCAACATCATTTTTATTATAGATAGAAATAGTGTACTTGTTGCAGTTTATTTTGTGATTAAAATCTAAATGATCCAGGTTGGCTATATATGAGCAATTATAGTTGACTTCGCTCATTAATTAACTGCTGTAAAAAAAAAAACGTGCAGTCTATACCAAGCTGGTCATTGTGTGTGAGGTGATGGCATAGCAGCCCTGCAAAATGACCTGTCGAGCATAACGACCCATTTCTTATTCCATGGCGTTACCCTAAAGAGTCAATGTGAGTATGAATGATGCAATCATCTTATTCGCTGGGTTCAGGAGGGAGAATAATGTACTGAAAATTACTATCTCTCCGTGTTTTCTTTTTCCTATGTTATAAAAACAAGCTGAGGAGCAGAAAAAAAAAACCAATTGTAATTGTTCCTTTAGAAATAGACACTGATAGTGTACAGTTAAGACTGAGTAGATGGTGCAGTACAAGTCCACAGGCTCAAGAAAACACTGACACAGAAAGCATCTCAGTCCTAGTGTTCAATTCGTGATCCAGCACAGCTCTGGAAGTCATCCAAAACAAGAAAGCATTGGGAGGAAAAGGCAGTTTATCCAGCACTTGCGTTGTCCTTTTTGGCCCAGCAAAGAGAGGAAGTGTTTGTGACCTCAGTCGCACAAATTGCAGACAAACTCCCGGCGGGAGTTTACGAGCTGTCCGAGGCCGCTTCCTGCGCGGCGCCGTCTGCCATGTTGCTGCCATTGGCGTGAGGGCGCTCGGGCACTTCGCCCGTCACGGCCACGCGGATCACTTTGAGCCAGCGCTGCTTGAGCTCCTCGCTCTCAGCGGCAAAACTGTGGACGGACTTGGACTGGGAGAGGCGGAAGCTGGCCTGGGGCTCTGCGGGGCGGCTGGTGTCGTCCACCGAATAGCCGAGCAGCGGGATCGTGCTCTGGGCCTTCACGTCCTACCAAAAAGTTGATGGGTTAATATGGTTTGGTTTTGGTAGCAATCAAGAATCACATTTAAACTCATGTTAAATTGGAAACAGCACATACAGTAGTTGCCCCATTTAAAGTGTATCGGTTTACATATTATATATTAACAGCCATTTAAACCCGTTAGGGAATCTAAAATGATAGATTTTTGTTCTGTTTTCTTTTTATTTTTATTGAAGACACCCGTTGAACCGAGTGGCCGGTTCAAATTAAGCCCTATGACAGCGCATTTGCCATATATGATGACCGTATTTGCCATAAAATTGTCAAACAGTAAATGTAAAATTGAATGAGATAATACAATCAAAAGCAATCTTTTGGTATGAACCCCCAGAATTCCGGCTTGATGATATACATTTGCCACATTCAATGTGGCGCTGTTGTTGATGGATTCAAGAACTGACATTTCTATTCCTTTTACCTGAGGAGCTCCGTAGAGGTAGAGCACCAAACACTCCTTCTCAGGTATAACACACCACACCTTCTGCCAAGGTTTGTTCTTCTCACAGTACTGCAAGAAGCCACACATGATGCTGCTGCCTGTGAACTGAGCTGCCTCAATCTAAAAAAAAAAGGCACAAATAAACATGGGCTGCTCTTCCACAACTGGCGATACTCCTTTAGATGTTTCTCTGCTCACCTCCAGGATGCCTTTCTTCTTGCCCTCCGCAATTGTTTCTCCTGTTAGGATGGAATAACAGTCCCTGCACACTTTGTTTACTTTGTTGCCATCGTACTCCAGCGGCACCTTGTTGTCGGAGCATTTCCAGCACACCACCTGGGGAGAAGGACAAGTAAGGAAACCTGACACAAAGAGTGGCCACAACTGTAAATAGAAAAACAATGGTGGAACAAGCCCGTTAAGAAACATTAGAATATGGCACCATCATGATTACAGAAAAAACACAGAATGAATTCATTTCTCAGTACGAAATTCGAAAACAATTGAGGATGCATGCAATAGCTTTGAAATTTAAAGGCATTACGGACGATCTTTCCGACAGCTCAGAAACCAGAGCCTATTTGTCCGTTTTTGAACACTGCTGCAAATTCCCCATCTCCCCACCCTTCCCTGTTGTTTTTAGGAAACACCTCCACACTCACATGCATGACCGTCATATTTCACATATAAGACCTCAAAAACAGGCTTCTTTAGGCGAGAACCATCATCACGACGTTCATCAGCCTTTTTCCATCAGAAGTCAAGCAGGGAACGTTACAACTAAGCCAGAGGTCCAAAATGTTTTAATCACAAGTTACGAGCGAGCATGGATATCAACATGGAAATAAAACCCGGGAAATAGATTGATTGACAAGCTAACTGACCAATGTTGCCATTATTCATGCCATGATTGGTTGAGGTTTTTTGGTCTCACAGCGTGCGTGGTTTATATATTTATTAATACATATATCTTAAAATTACCTCTTTAATATGTGGTATGTGGGGAGAAATTTGAGAAATATTACAAAATAAATTCTAAATGAGATCCGCTCGAATACCTTTAAATACTTACATAGCCACAAGCTCTGCAGTGATGTCTCCGCCGTGTAAGGGCATTAAAAGTTTCTTTACATTTCATGCACATTGTCACTTCATTGTCTCGTATCCAGCGAGGAGCACGCTTCCCCAGCTCAGCATTCTACAGCACAAAAACAAAACAAAAAACATTGAGTAAGTTGCTCCTAAACATGAGGAGTTGCTCTAAATACGTGATACTAACCGAAACGTCCTCCACATCCTTGGATGCAGTCTTGAACGACTCGTTTTTTTGCTGGAAGACCTCAATGGTCTCTTGGAATGCCTGAAGAACCCCAAATATAACATACATCAGTACCTTTTCAAGCAAATATAGATTTTAATGAAAGGCTTAATTAGATTTTTATAGCGATGATGTCACCGCACCTACCTTGATCCAGCCCGCCTTGTCCTGCTCTGAGCTGAAAATAAAACAAAAAACACTTAAAGTATGAGAACTTCCTTCTGACCATCATAGTAGTTAGCTGTGGTCATAAAAGTTTTTTTTAGGCATTTATGGGGTCTAAATTTGAACAATGACTTTTCTCATTTAAGGCTAACATTCTCTTTCTGAATGATAGTGTTTGGCGTACCAAAAGACATCTTGGTTGTGATTCTTATTTGCTGCTCCAGTAAAATATATTTTAATTCCATAGGCTGGATGATGACATCAGCTGCAATAACTAGGATTCTTATTTAGATCTACCTGGCTTGTAGCTCTAATGTCCTTTCCTTCCCTGAAACCTGGAAGGTGTGAGGGTAGTCCTCATTGGTGGTTTCCAGAACTTTCATCCCATCGATGCCGATCCGCGTCCTAACCGTATACTTGGGTCCTCCCAGGCTGAATTTGGGCACGCAATACAGTAGCATGTTGTTGAACTAACAAAACAAAAAGTTGAAAATTATTACAGCAGTACAAAGATTGGAAAAACATAACAGATTTAAACACTGCATGAACCTTAAAGGTGACCTTTTATAAAAAAAATAAAATAAAAAAAACAGGCTTTATGGTTTAAATGTAAATACTTGTGCGTGAAATCAAACCATCATGGAAAATGTTTGGTTAATTAGTTTTGGAAGTGTTTCAGTAGGATGCTAATTTATATTTAAAAAAAGAAGATGTCACTTTAGCACATCTTGCTATTGTGTTGGCCTCACCAGGAAGAGATATCGCTCCATGGCTGAAGTGTTCCTGGCTGCCAGCTTCAGTATGTGACCTTCTTTGATGAACTCGTTAGAGGCATGAACAATGTCCTCCTCCTCCCCGAGCATCTCGTAAATTTCCATCAATTTCTTCAGATTTTCCTGAATAGTGAAAAGTGTCTACTTGAGGCAAGGCTTTTAAATGTGAGTAGTATTTTATTGGGCGTACTTACAGATTTCCGAATGGCACTGTTGGAGTGAGTTGCTGCTGTGGCGATGATTTCTAAGGATTCTAGGAAAGTCGAAGGGAAACTTAGTATTAAATCACAAACGACACATAGTATAAGATAGTTGATGTTTGAGTTTGATCGAGAGCCTTTCATGAGAGCAATCTGACAGATGCATCTCTGCTGCTGGTGACAGAACACTTACGATAAATATGATGTCTTGGGCTGCGCCGCAAACGTCATTTTTTTTCTTTCTAAATGTGCTGCAATTTAGCTGGTTTTAAAGGGCCAGTCAAGCCCATAAAAATTCAGAAAATTATTCGTACTATGTTCCTAAGATGGGCTAAACACGGCATTCTGATTCATATTGCAAAAAAGAATTAAGCAGCAAAATCCAACCGTTTTTATCCATCTCCCTTGCTGTCTAAAAATGACATCACAGTTGCTCGGGGAGCACCAAATAACCAATCACGGCTCATCTTGCAACATGACTAAACTCAGAAAGTAGGTGAGCTGTGATTGGTTGTTACCTAAGACCTGAGCAACTGTGGCCCTCGTCCACAAATACTTGCATTTCCACCCTTGCATCACCATTACGTGTTCTGAGAAGTGTTTATGTTCTTACTTTCTGCATCCCGTCTGTCAGGGTCGTCCTGAGGAAGTTTCTTCAGGTAGTCTTTGAGGAGCATCTCGTATCGAGGCACTCTCTGGACAGGCTCCAACATGTGATGCTGAAGTGTAAGGCTGCCACAAGCCTCTTGACTCTGCACACGCCAAGAAAACAAATTTCAACTCACTGAGCCTTTCAGTTTGTGCTTTGCTGTCAAGTAAAAATGAAGAACTTTTAATGGACCTGTATCTCCTGAATGATGGACTTAAACTGCGGAGATCGGTCACTCCACTGTTTCAGCAGCTCCATGGCCTTGTCAAAGTTCTTCACGTATTCCGCATACATTTTGAGGAAGGGTGTGAGCTTCTGCAGGATATCTCCGATGCGAGGGGTGGACTCCCTGCAAGGAGGCAGAGTGCACATTTAATTTTTTTTTTTTTTGTGGGATTCAAAACCTAGAGGATTGTGTGTCGAAAGCTCGGCTGGCTTCAGCAGTTATGATCCTCACGTGGCTCTATTTAGAAAATACTAAAATCATTTGAAAACACCAAACTCACCATTCTCCCATCCGTTTCTCTAAGTCAGGAAGCAAAAACTGGCTATGAAAAGTATTGATGGAGGAGATGTTGGAGAAGATGTTTTTCACTACATCCACAGGGAATGTTCCTTTATTTGCCTCCTCCATGAGCTTGGCACAAAATTCCTAAAGAGGAAGAACACATTTAATCACATTTCTACTTCATCGCACATGATTCACCCAAAACAGAGACGTGACATGAAGCAAATCTCACCTGATCCAGCAAGTTGAGTCTCGTAACGTAGGCCTTCTCTGTGTGCAAGAGCTCACTGGCAATCTTAAACAGTTTCTGTTCATTTGTCTCCTGTAAACCATGAAAACAAATTAGAAAGCAACTTTACATACAAGTCACATCTTGGTTGTTAATAAGACAATACACTCACACAACTCAGATGGAGAGAGGATTTTAAATTAAAGTACAACTGTGGTTGTGGCATCAGTCTGGAGCTCTTTTACGTGGGGCTGTCTTTACAAACCTCTAATGAAATGTTACCTTGTGTGAAAGATACAAAGCCAAACTGCTAAAAAGAACTCAAGGAATACAAATGTCAATACATTCCAACATAGATCAATTCCCGGATACAAGAATGCCCTCGAGTGTCTGCGGGCAACGCAAGGTTTACCTGAGAGCAATTTGATTTGACATTTAGCGTTATGACATTCTTCCATTGATTTCGCCTTTGACTGTCATGTGAAAAAAAAACATCCCATATTTATGGAAAAATACTTCCAGCAACAAAAACATAAACACAGAGGAAATGGTTGCCCACTATTAATGAGAGAAAAACCTACAATAATTGCTAGTGATAAGATTAAGAATTTTTTTACTCTTAAATTAAAAATTAATTTCAGATTTTTATTTACTTTAGTGTACTAAATAATCACGAGTGTCTGGTGTTTGATTGCACATACGCTGCATGTAGGACTTGAGTGTGTTAATGACACCAATACAGCTCGGCTGGGCTCTCAATGGGAAAAAGGGAAATTAGTCAAAAACAGCAGTCAAGCATTATGAGGTAGACAACTAAAGGTAACTAGAGAAAACAATCCCAACCAAATGTCACCCAATCAACAACTGTCCAAGTATCAGTTTTTGTGTAAAGATCAGACAAATGTAGATATTTACAGTATAGTCAACACTGATATCGGGGCCACATTTTGTGATGCAAAATATGACATCGCAGTAAGACGTGGTTCAGTTGTAGCATAAGCAATTAAAATTATTGTACTATACTCAATGTACGATTTGCTACAGTATATTCTGCATAGTTCTTCACTGATGATAATGAAGTATTCTGATCAGTAATGCAATCAAGCCTCTTATTTAACCTAATGGAATATTCCACTTTAATGTTACATCAATGGTCAGATCATTTGAGTGAGGCAGTGGCTCCTCTGAATGCTGCCATTGATCTGGACCTGAGATATTTATAATCCGTAGACAGCGACATAATCCTTAGCTCCCGTGGGCTAACTCATTTGTTGGGCCTCTGCCTCACACCATGCGGGGCTTTGCTGTTTTAACCAGCATTATATTCCTTTAGTTGTATTGTTCTCCAGTACAGTCGGCACTATCGAGGACATGTCATGAGCCTTTTGTGATGTATTCATCAATGTCAGTCCATCCACTTTCTATTTCTAAGCCTGCTCAGAAATGTAGGAGTAAGATAATCCTGTTGAAATTGGGTGAAAGGCAGACCTGACCTGGTGGCCAGTCAATTACAGGACACATAAAGACAGACGAGCTTTCATACTGATCACTGCTGCATGCACCGCTACACTAGCAGTAACCTGAAGCCAATGTTCATTGTCATTTCTCTGGCACATCAGTTTGGTGAACTGCAATCTCGAGTTGGGGATTCACCCAAGGCCATCAATAAATATAAATATCATTATAAAGTGCCTTTGGTGTTCCCATCAAGATCACTTAGAATTCCAGCAGAATAATAAAACTCTGAGGTCTTGAGATAGTCAAACATTTTGCGAAAACTGATACGCTGGCTTTTTGCTAATAGCTCATCAAATGAACATTTTTGATAAGTGATTAATCATTCAGAGTTTTTTTTAACTTAGAATTGTCCAAATTCTCTGATGTCAGCCTCTGACCAGTAAATATGTTCTGTAGTCCCTCAGGAAAGTGGTATTTTCATGTTATACACTAAACCAGTAATTGAATCATACTCAATTTACAGGAAAAAAACCCAGCTTAATTTAAAATAATCATTATCTGTGTGCCTGCAGTATATTTAACGTGAAGTTGAACCTGTAGCAACTTCACACATGTACTATCAAACCAGCAGCCCTCAAAATGATAAGACAGCTTCCCAAACACTTTCAGTTCAACATCACTCTTTCGCATGTGATATTGTTTGATTGGAATTTATTTAGTTTTGTTTAATCTTGAAACAATACCAAATAAGTAACAATAATCAGTTAATACTGGAAAAGGGGATTTTGCAATCTATCTTTATCAAATTGTTCAATAGAATAATCAAGATAGTAATCAATACCAGAAATATTTGATATTGTGACAGCCCAAATTATGAGTGTAACTGGATGTTGTTAATCTTGTCAAGTCCACTTTGTCATATAAATTGATAGAGGAGCCTTTTGGTAATTCAAAATGTATGCTACATCGTTACCTGTCATTCAACACCCCATCGGCAAGCTCACATACGTCACTGCTTCATGTATTGTATGTAGCCTTCTTGCAGATACTGCATTTTTGGGAGTATAAATTGCACTTCTTTCATAGTTTGACTGGCCCTGTGACTTATACTCACGTGCGACGTGTATATATTAAAATTAAAGCCAGTTCCTTAGGCGTATGTTGGAACGCACCCACAGTTAGGGAACAGGGATTTTGAGAGTGAGTCTGAGGTTTACTGTTCTTGGTCTGGAATTTTGTAAAGGATTTTTTTAAAGCGACTCATACTCTCAGAGTCCAATGTGATAATAGCACTTTATATTGCAATCAATCATCATTACCATGAAGCAATGCTTACATGAAACACACATGACTACAAACAGCAGTGTTGCACGCACCTTCTGCTCGGTGCTCGCCTCTTCTTTTGCATGTTCCTGTTTGGCTTCAGTTCCACTCTCATTTTCATGGGAACTAACCGAACCAGTCCTGTCCATGCGTGAACTCGAGTCCTCGTCCCTCCTGTTTGTGCGTCCCATATCTCCATCAATCAGCTCTGTACTGTCTATTCGCACTATTTCACCATTGCATGGCTTTTTCTCCTCCTCCTTGTCCTGCTCCATCTGCTCTAGCACCCCGTTAGCTGCGGGCATATGAGCATCCTGCACTTGGGATGACAAAGAGGCCACTTCTAATGTGGAGTGGTTCTCCTCAATCTTGGCCGCTTCCGTCAACTTGTGGGAGTTCCGGTGTGCGGCGGGGCTGCAGTTGGCTGACTTGTTGCTCTGTTTGAAAGACGAACTGTCCCTCTTGTTGACCGTGTTGCTGCAAGAGCAAAGAAAAAGGAAGCCGATTAGTATCGTGAAAATGCAAAAAAGATGAGGAGGTCGGTACAGGAGCTCTTCGAGCTGACATTGTCAATCAGGAAGTGAGGGGGAGAGAAAGCCGAGAGCCTTTGCATGCAAGTTAAAAATAAAACTTGCACTGACTTCCAGACTTCTGTTGGTCTTGTGAGGTTGGTGTGAGGCACGGGAGGTGTGTGTGTGTGCATGTGTGTGTGAGGTACAGTAATGAGCAGGACAGGAGCAGCTCACTCCCCAGAGGTAAAAGCTGTCCTAGATCTACACACCTGTCTTACAACTTACATATTCATTCCACTAGCTTTATAAGCACAAATCGGATGTGAGAAAATACATTGTGCCAAAAATAAACAGAAATACACATGCACAGCTGTTCTACATCCTGCATAGAGAGCAGCTGTTTCAAACGTGATAGCCCTCCAAATAATTGTACTACTGCACTTAGCCTGATTTCCTCAAAATACATGAGCGCTTTGTATTAGTGCTCGTCATTTCTATCTGTAAAATAACAAACCATTACAGATATCAGTCAACCAGATCAGAATTTTTGTTTCCATTTTCTAGGAGGCGGTCACCATTTCTCTGCAAGTCCAGCAAAAACAGGAAGCGTGTATAAATAGAGGAACAGCACACTGGCGCAACTGCTTGTCCCCTGTTGCGTTTAAATATGAAACGTCATCACCCTTACCCTCTCGGGCGAGCAATGGGTTACTGAATATTCCGCTTTGCGCACGCACAAAGTTCTTCAAGCGGTTAAAGCCCAGCAAATGTTAGATGACATACATTAAGGCAGTTTTAAAAGCAGTCCGGGCAGGTCTCATTGGCCACGTGGCCGCCTCGAAGCCGTTAAGATCCATGTGAACCAGATTAGGACATTAGAAGGCTAATTCTGTTCACAGAAGCTGCGGGCCGCTGCCTCTTGTTGCGGGGCGTCTCGGGGACTAATCCCAGCAGTCCTGTTATGGTCCAGAGTGATAAGATTCTACTTTTTCTTTGGTCTAAAATAAAAGTCGGTTAAAAAAGTGACTCCTGGGATCTATTGTTGGAGTCAGTGGAAGCATACTAGTGATGAGCTTCTAGTAACACGTCTTTGCTTACCTTGAAAAAGGCGGTTAGTCACAAAATGTAAACATTTTGGTTTCAAATAATGTGACGACATCACAAAGGTGAATATGATAAAATGACAGATGAGAGTGGTGCCGCCGAATGAGCCATACCTCTTCACCTTGGTTTTCATGTCCCGACGCTGACTGCTCTCCCACAACTGAATGAGGAGGAGGGTGTGCCCTCGTCTTCTAAAATTAGCTTTCATCCCCTCACCAAAGACTGACCTGTAAATGTGTGCTAATCTCTTTCCCAGTTCTTCTCGACGGCCTCGTCTGAACTATCAATTGGAGTGCTTTGATGGCAGAACTTCTGCTTTCCATCCTTGACATATAGGCAATGTTGGGAAAGACGACGTCTTTCCGTTTGTGCCGCCTCAAGGTGTCAACGTTATTACGACAGCAAAAGTCTTGCTGCATTATTACGTACATTGAGGAGTACAATATACTCTTTATTACGACAGCAAAAGTCTTGCTGCATTATTACGTACATTGAGGAGTACAATATACTCTAAGTGCAAACTGCCTGTGTCCCAATATTTCCTCGGATTGTCGCACATCACGTAATGAGTCATTCAAATAAAATTGACTTGATGGGATCAACTGAAGCAACAATGTCCCACAAAATGTGTATAATACCTCAACTTGATAATTCAACTTTAGTTCTTGAGCACTTTATCAACAACCACAAGCTGTCTATAAAACGTACAAGACAACAATGGAAAAAAATAACAATACAATAATGACTAGTAACTAAATAGAATATTACTTTATAATTAAAATACACAAGAGCTGCCTCATCAAGTTGCCTCTCTTTTAACCCAAAGACTCACAAGACCCCCTCCTCTCTCTTTCTACAGTATTTATGCTCCAAAAACAAATTATTTTATTTCTTGTAAAGACTAAACAGTTTTTGGCTCCCAAATTCAAAATGACCTCTGAATTGAGGACAAGTGCTTACTGTCTCTAAAAACACTGCAATCAATTCTACTGTTGACTCTTATCGAGTTCTCAGTAATAATGATTAACCACTATCTTTTCAGGACAGTGAAACAATAGACAGTTAACCAATCAAAAATACTCATACTCAATAACATAATGCAATCACCCTTTGGAAACTGAGTACTATTTAATGTTTTTTAGGGACTAACTATTATGTTCTCGTATGTGTGAGGACACTTGAAGAAATGAGGTGCAGCAGTTCAAGTGAAATCACGTATTCCCAGTAAGACGAATGTAACCATCGGAAGGCTCTCCAATTTGTTTTTATCATGGGCAGAACATAGGCTTGGCCTATGCTTGCAGTTCCTATGCAGCAGAAGAGAGGAAAAGGCTCCTTAATTCCTACCTGTTCTCCTCAAATCGGCTGATGAGGTCTGATACTTTGGAGTGTTTGACTCTCACTCTCTCCCGGTTTGTCGCCCCCCTTCTTCCTCCACCTCCTCCCTCCTCCATCCCCGGTCTAAATTGGGGTTTCTGGTTGTGAGCCAGTGGGGATGAGAGCTCTGTCACCGGGCTCTGAAGGTATGCTGGCTTGGGAGGCACTAAGGACAAAATAAAATAAAAATAATGCTGGATTTTGCTGAGAGCAGCGTATTTCCTGAGGGAGAAACCGCTGCAATGCACATTTAGGGCTGAGGGGGGTACTGTGGGCTACGTGGCATTTACTTTGGGCTTGGAGGAAACGCTCAATTAAACAATATATTATGAGTAACATGTTTCTCAGGGTTCACGTTTGAAGTGGAAATATTCAGCATGATTAACTGCTGCATAAGGAGTGTCTTATGTGACTTATCTGTGTAGAATGATTAACCGGGAAACAAAAGCGGGACAAAGGTCAACGTTCACCGGTCTCCTAACAACTTACATGATCAGATTCCTCTTTTCACCGCTTCCCCTCGCCGGGCGGGACATGAGCACTGCTAAACACTACACTGCGACTGATGTATGAATTACGATGGTGAAAATGCAATGAGGGGGATGTTGTGACACATAAAAATGGTAATGCTTAAAATGAAAACAATGACTTGACAAATTAGTCTGTCAGTGCATTGTTGATCGTGCCTTTTTCTAACCTCTAACTACAGAACATCTGATAAGTGCAGTCATTAGTCAGCCATCATTGCTTACCTGGCGGTTTGGTCTGAGACAGCGGCCTCTTGCCAGAACTCCTTCCATTGACGCCGGCCCGGCTTCTCTCGCTGCCCTCACTGCTTGCTCGAGTCAGACACACATGCACGCTGGATTTACTAATGTGCGGGCATGACGGACTACTATCGGCAGCTGTACAACACAAGGAGAAAGGAAGCATGGCCATTAAAATAGACACTCCCAGTATGATTGCATTTTGTCATGCCATGAATTTTTAGATGATTCTATTGCTCAGAAATAGTTTACTTGTGTTTCATGCAAACTCAGGATACGGGTTTAGAGATAGTATTCGATACCACTTTTTTTAAACTGATACCAGTACGAGTATTCACGTTTAAATACTCACCAATACCCATAGCAAGTACTGAAACCATTAATACGTAACTCTGAAAATGACCTTTCCGTCTTTCTGATGCACCTAAGGTTCACCATGTCAAACAGCCGCACTGGCACGAAATACTCAGAATGTCAGATCGATTTTTTTTCCATTTAATTATTGATGGCTGGTATCAGCATCCTTCACAAGGACACAATATCTTAAAATAAGCCATCAGTATTGGTCCCATACTGATGGCTGGTATGATCTCTCCTCTACAGGATTTAGACATCTTCAGATCAATTCAAACTGCAGTCATCAGCCCGAGATAATGGTTGAGCAGATTTAACTAATTGTCCAGTGAGGTTCCCATCCAACCAGCTGGCCCCACCTGGTGCAGCAGTGCTGTTTATTTAGCTAGACAACAGTGAGGTAATGGAGCGACGGACACAGACTGGCAGTGTTAACAGTAGCCTTGATCTATTGCTCCGCTCTCTATCTCTCATGCACACAAATGCACATTCAAACACACACACACACACACACACATCCTTATATGGTCGAAAATGGTCTCATTGTTTAACATGGCATTTTCCATGTAAGGTGTTCACCTAAAGGTGGTGCGTGATTACCAAATAGTGTCAATATTCTATATAGAGCTGGATGCAGAAATTAGAGTAGCTTTCTGCTTTCCTTGCTTTGCTTGTTTGGATAAACAGCATGTGCTGGATTATTTGTGGAAGCTGAATCTTAAAGCCTAAAAGTATCCAGGCCACAGAATGTCAAACAACTATCATTTGGGTCAGTCCTTTATCACTAAAGCTTGGAACATTTCCATGTGGAAGTGAGGAAGGCGCCCGTCGGTATAAATCAGGTAAATTTTGTTTTAAATGGTGCAAGAATGTACTAACAAAAATTGAGGAGGGGGGGGGGGGGTATTTGGGTAATTTCCCACAGCACACCTAATGACATATCATGGCACATTAATAAATATTGCATCTTTGGCTCAGCTCAACTATAACAAGTTGACAAGTTTAGCATGTAGACATCCATAAAATAGTGTGTTGCACATTTACACATATTACTTCTTAAATGTGTGTTTGTAAACCTCGGTGGCAATCAGAGCAGCAAGCTTGTAGTTTTTGCACACTAATCTCCGTCAATGTCTATGTCTAAAACAGAAAGAAAAAAAGCCACAGAATCCTATAGTCAGAGCCTATTTTTACAGGCTGACCGTAATTAAAGACAACAGCACTTGGCATCGTCTGAGTGGAAACAGCTCTATGCTAAGTTTGGGGGAGCAAACGCTAAAAAAAGCAGCTAAAAGATGACCGATCAATTCCGAAGACAGCCTCAGGAATTTGATTTACACTGTGCGCTTGCCCCTTCTTGCCTCCCACGGTCACATTAAGAGATCATGAGAAAACTTCCAGAAGATAAGCACCATTTTTTTCCCCCTATGCAGGATGCCATATAAAGCAGTAGCTAGGCTACAGGCTGTGTTTCAGAAAGCACTTTCACCCTTGAGGATGGCAGGGGGTGAGTCTGTCCCAGCCTGGAGGCTTGTTTTCAATGTGTATCATGCCAGTCTGCTCTGGAGCTGTAAGCCACACTGTAATGAGACGTTTGCCAAAACCATAGCTTTGCTACTGTGCACTCTTGCAAATAAAAGAAACAGCAATGCAAATCAATGCAAAATTTAAAGCACCAACTAAATCAAAGTAACGCAGACTTACTAAACAGCTTGGGCAGTTCATGTTAAAGTAAAATGTTATGTTTTTGGTAAATCTGCATGTAGTATGTGACTTAATATATTGAAATGCAACTTGTCATGTTTTTGTGACACTTGACAGTATACTGTAACTAATAATAGCTCTCGGAGTTCTTTACCAAAACACTCGTGTTGCTCAGCTCGAGCAGCTTCTCATTAAAAGCATCCTGACTTGAATGGTAGAGTGCACAGTAAATTAATACCAGCCAGAGGCATCGCCGCCCTGCAGAAACGCTTTGATTCACCTCCTTGGTTTGTGCCTCTGCAGGAATAAGCCCTGCTGGCTGAATCTGAGTCTTGTTAACTTGGGAAAATATAAACCACACAAAAAAGCAAAGCATGTGCTAGACAGGGTGTTCTCGATTGTAAAAAATAATGATCCATGCGAGTATTGTGCAAAAAACACAAACAAGTCAAACCAAACTTCACCTTGGTTTCTGAACTTGAGATTTAACAGCTACCATGACAACCGACCTGTTGCTTTTTGAAGATGTAAAATGTATTTTTATATCCTGTCAAGTTCCTGAAGGCTTCTACTGCAACATGTGCATAGAAAAAGAAATAACTTTGAAATGCTGATGTCCTGTCAATGCACAAAGTAGTTGAGAAAACTAATTGAGACTGAAACTACAGTGCTTCTGCTGGCTGCATCTATGTAGTGCACTCCATTTTATCTTAACCGCTTTAATGCAATGCAGATATGACATGTCAATTTCAGACCAGGTTCACTTCTGTATTTGTTTATTTCAGCCCTTTGAGTTACGAACCACAGATGTGGTACCTAAACAGTGGCTAACGATGCAGTCCATTAACACAAAATGTGTAATTTGAATACACAGTGGATTGCAAAAGTTGATTCAAATCTTAATGGGATACTTGTTTACTGATGTTAACAGATGACACAGTACCACGTGAGATCTCATTTGTTGAAGTAATTGGTAAATGACATTGCGTAATGCAACTATAATTTCACAGTCACAGTAATTGCATAGATAAAACAGGAATCACCACATGACTAACCAAACCCTCTGTAAGAATGCAAACCTTAACACAATTCTATAAATCTATACAACTATTACAAACCATAACATGGTGAGCTGAATGAACCTTTACTACACTTGCTGGAAATCTGGTAAGACGAAATGTTAAAAACTAGAGACCTGATATATGAGTTTGGCCTCGTTTCATCCCTCTAGCTCCATTTGGGAAACAAAAAGCGCACCTGTATTTTTGCTCCCTCTTTGGCACTTGAAATGCACGCTTTGACCTCACGCCACGTCGTCTCACCACACTCGGACCACAAGGAATGTCACATTGTGCTGCTTGTTGATGGGCGAGCAAATTACACATGCATGCAACGTTAAGCAATGAAAATGGCTCGTGCACACATCCTATTAGAGACCTCGCACTATGTGTTACGTCAGAGTTGAGGTAGAAAAGTCCAGCAGGAACCTAGAGTAGGTCAAAGATGGTGGTCTCTGCAATTACGGGAGCAAAACATGCTTGGGAGCAAAGTGTTGAACAGGTGCTCTGCCTACAACTAAACATTTTCTCAAGATTGTGGAGTTCACTCACCCAGGTAGAGCAGGAAAAAGAAAAGAAATATCACTTTGTTGCCATGTGTATCCTCAGTGAGCTGTTATGTGTGTCCCAAAATGCACCAAGTTTTGGTGACTTGTTGATTCCAGTGCTGGCAGTTGCAGAATGACGCACAGTGAAGAGACTTTGTTACAGACTCCTCCCTCTCTCCCTCACTCACACACCTTACATTTTACAAAAAGTGGCGCACGCGTGCACGTGCACAAAGACACACACAGACACACACACACACACACACAAACACACACACACGCACACACAAAGTAAAGAGTGAAAAAAACAATTTGTCTCTTATCGCATATCATCATTCTGGACCATTTAAAAACTCCACGGGAAAGAATGTTTTCATGCACAAACACACACGTGCATGTTTACACTCATCCACGCGCAATGTCTAGTCCCCAGGCCAATTACATGTGCAAACATAGCAAGCCAAAATAAACAAGACAATGCAAACAAAAGTGAGAAACAAGTTGGAATCAATGAAAATTCGGTTAAATAGGAATGCAGCAAAGTGTCACCACCAGCTTGCTGCAACAGAGAAATGCAGGATTTCTATTACTTTATTAACAGTTAAAGTTACTTGATGCTTTGCTTTTTAGCCAAAGGTACAAATGAGATGAGGAATTATCCGTCAGTGTAGTATCACATTTCAACATTCTATAGCAGGGCGATCTTCTAGAAGAGATGAAGCGTAACCAACAGAAAGAAGAATAGGAACACAGGCTCTCACATTTGGCCTTTTTCATTTTTGTTCTTCATTTTTGTGGCTGTATATTGTTGTATCTTCGGTCGTTGCTGTTTCAAAATGACTGACATCTCTGCTCAATTCTCGTTAGTCCATTTTTGGAGTTTCGATTTACGTTTAGCATTAAGATAGCAGACGTTAATTAGATGAAATGATATGGTTGAGTTGAAAGTTGTGGCGTTTAAATACTAAACTTCAACTGGGAGTAATATACATCTTGAAATGAGTACATTGACCTCTTTTGGAGAATTGCGAGGGAGAGAGTCAGATTAGGTGCTAAGGAATAATTAAAGTGTGTTCCAATAAATGTTTGTTTTCAAAACAAATGGGAGCAGTAAAACCACATATAAACAATCCTTAATGGTCTCTACATATTTACACCCAACACAGGTGGGTCTGGAATGTATCCCCTGCAATAATAAGTATAAATACAAACCACAACCTACGATAGTATATTGTATGTATTGGTACTGCTTGACGGGGGTGGGCCAGTTCTCAATTGGTACCTGCAAACACATTGTTGTGAAAGCTCTGACATAATGCCATTTGAAATGCTGTAACATCTGCGTTTATTTTGACCCCATTTATTTGCGTTTTCACAATGGGAAGCACAGCCATGATTTTTGCAGAGTGTTGGCAGCTCATAAAAACTAGATACAGGCAGCCACGCACTGCATGATGTGAGTGAACTGTTCAGTCGCATATCACCCAGTCTGTTGCTTTTAAGTAACAGTGCGATGTTGAGACATCAACAAAGCATGCAAAGAGCATTTAAGTGTGTTTGGTCTTTGCATCTGTAGGGAGTAATAAAGGCAAGCGTGTGTGCACCCGACTGCACATACCATTCGAAAAACATGCAAGCTGATGGAACACCATGTATTACATCTCTCTTTCAGCAAACTGGTCTTTGAAACACTTCCACTTGAGTAAATTCATTGGCAACGCCAAATGCGTTTGAATGAAATGCAAATTTCCCCAAACAAAAATCTTGCTGTGGATGACGAGTGTTGCTAGGCTGAATGTGACTCGATGGTGCTAAAAATAAACTGCCAGAAACAACCCTGTTGGGTGTCATTAAAACTGAGTGGAAATAAATCTAAACTAATGAGTTTAAGGCCTTGAACACTGATACAAATCAGCATCACAGTAAAATGTCCACAAATAAACACACTCTCAATGACTGAAATTATTTCTAATGTTTTTTCTGGATTCACTTTCTACACATTTTGGCTTTTAACTATAGTCACAAAGTGATTTTTTTGTTTGATTTTTTTTTTGTCAGATTTTTTTTTGTCTGAACGTAAAAGTGGTTAAACGATAAGGGACACAGAATTTGCTGCTTTTCTGTTTCAGTGGTAAAATATTGCTGTAAGACATATGTACATACATGCATGTGTAATGGATCCACTATTTTACAACAAAGGATTTGAGGCAAACAACAAAATATACTCACACAAATATTTCAATACGATAGTTTGTTCATCCTGCATGCATTCAAAATGCCCAAATGAAGAGTCAGACTCATTCACATGTATGATACAGTGCAGAATTTGGCACTTCACGCTGTTTTGTCAAGGAGGAGCAACACAAAACCTGCATGGTGAGTTTGCGGCCGGGGGGAGGCGAAACTATGAGACCAAAGAGGCCATTACTAATTTTCACCAGTTTAAGTAGTACAACTTGTCTTGGTTTAAATTCAAAAGCATGTGCCACTCATTGACTCTGACGGTGACAACCCCTGCTGCTGATGTTGTCCATTATCACGTAAAATGCATCAAACCATTAGACACGTCCATTGGACCTGGTTTCTATCACTGTCAGATGCCCTACATCCCCCTGTGGGATTAGAGGGTGTGTGTCCCATCTGGCTTTATGTGAAGCTTTTGTTGTGTCCACCATAGCTCTGTGTGTGTGTGTGTGTTGTGTGCACACGTGCCTGTGTGTGTACCCCCGCGTGTGGTATAGAAAGTGTGGCAGAGCACCATTAGCAGCCGGCATGGGGGACTACTACCAGACCAGACTCTGTTCAGATTAACCCTGCCTCATTTTCTAATCCAGAAGGCAATATAAGATTAGATGCAGATAATGTCAGCAGTGTAAGAAGCTACAACAGCAGGATCAAAATGAGGAAGAATTCAAGAAAAAAGAAGAAGCTGAACAAAAAGGTGAATGAGGCTATGAGAGGCAAAGACAGCAATGCACACCAGTTCGAGAGAGAGAGATAGAGAGAGAGAGAGAGAGAGAGAGAGAGAAAGAGAGAGAAAGAGAGAAAGAGAGAAAGAGAAAAAGAGAAAGAGTGAAAGAAAGACGGACAGAGACCAAGAATGAGAGAAAGAAAGAAAGAAAGAAAGAAAGAAAGAAAGAAAGAAAGAAAGAAAGAAAGAAAGAAAGAAAGAAAGAAAGAAAGAAAGAAATACAATCATATCTTCTTTCAAATGCCGTAAACAATGTCTTGTTGGAGAAAATATTACGTCTTGCATGTTTGTGGGGTGTTGAAAATAGCTCGGTTTGAACTTTTATATAATGCATGGAGCAAGAGGAAGGCAGGGATAAACAAATGGACAATGCTCTACAGAACTTGTAGTAACATAACATCCCACCAAATAATCAATGCAAACTGCAAACATTTACTCAACATCAAAAAGTACACCCCAACACATTTGTTTAAAAACCTTGAATTTTCTTTGAGGAGCAATATTTTCTACGCCATACTGTACTAAAAAACACTACCAGAAAGGTGGACCCTCAAAAGTGTTGCAAGCTAAATTAAAAAAAAAAAATTCTAGAAGGATAAAAAAAAAAAAAAAAAAAAGCTTTTCCCACATTTTGTGCCAGCCCATTTAAATGGTCCCTTGATGTTGATAGCTGTCAATGTAAAAAAAAGATGGCTGCAAGGTGAGCGTGGGTAAAGCATCTTACCTGTGGAGGGCTCACTTTTCACAGTCACACAGGCTTCTTCATCAGCACACTTGGACTGGAAGCACACCACATCATCGTTCCTCTCTGTAAACAGGTGACGGAATTCACAATTTCAATGATGCAAACTAGATTTCCTTACAGCATGAATATTGAAGGTAAAAAAGACAAAAGAAAATAAATCAATTGATTGAAATGTACTGTTTTCCCATGACATGAAAGATAGACAAATAAAAAGATGGCTGCAAGGTGAGTCTTACCTGTGGAGGGCTCAATTTTCACAGGCACGCAGGCTTCTTCATCAGCACACTTGGACTGGAAACAGGCCACGTTATCGTTGCTCTCTGCAAGCACATGAGACGGAATCCGCAATTACAATGATGCGAACGAGATGACAGCATCACAGCACATCACATACACCTAAACAAATCAAATCCACAACCATCACATCGGAAAAATGTAAAGCTGGTGAGGCCCCTGTTAACTCCAACCATAACTTGTTTATTTGATGAACACAAAGCAACAGTCTTTGGAGACAGAAACTAATTAGCCTGTCTGGGATATGTAGGGCATAGCCTATGGGGACAGCTAACAACAATTATACACAGCCCGTTAATATGCATAGAAAAGATTAAAGAGAAAATAGCATTAAAAACAATGAGGACTCAAAGGAGTGTAAACCCCCGCCCTGAAATCAGACATAACTCAGACAATAATGGAGCAACACTCTCAATAGCAAGTAAAAAAAACTCTCAAAGAATCAAAGCTGCAAGCAATGCAAAGAAGTAAACATGTAAGTGTGCACGCCACACACAGAGCAATAAATCAGTTGTACATGTATGTAAACATACTCCACTGCGCTCCAGGTGACGCACTGATGACTGTCACATTGCAGAAAGCCACCATGTGATGCTGACTGACTTCTTGACTCATCAGCCGTCACTCCGTGTTATCCTATGCTACATGACGGAATGTACGTATATGAATCATATAAGCTACAGCATACAGAGCTTTAACATTTCTAGAACTTCAATAGTGAATTGCGGATATGGAAATATGAAATAAACCAATGTTGCTTAGTCATCTTATGTTGCTAATTTTCTGCTGTCATATATTTTATGACAGCACAGGAGATGTGAACAAATATTTTGTTGATGCTTATTGTGTTTCCATTCTCACAATTTTTTTTATTATTGTAGAATTGCTGGATCATGGCATAATTGTTATCCTTGGTGGTTTCTCAGTTACTTTGACCTGCACTAAAAGCTAGTCTTGAACTCAAAATCTTCTGTATGTGTAAACAATGAATCATCCATCCATTCACAGGACCCCATATTTCATTATACCTAGCCATAGTCAAGATTCAATGCTTTATAATTATTGAATAAATGTGCTTTACAGTACTTGGAAATGTATGCGGAAAATCTCTTTAATTCTTTTTAACTAGTAATGAGGAAAATAAGTAGACTAAGGCTCAATCCCAATATATGGGTAGTATGCTCCTTTACATCTCATCTTGTCCCATCCCCCTAGAAATTCATGAGAACCAAGATTCTCCGTAAACTAGGGGTTGGGCCACAAAAAAGGGGGCATGACCCTAAAGCACGAAGACAGAACCCCGACTTCCCAAAACGACATGACTTCTACGCTGTTTGCCCCCTCGGCAACAGGCGTCAACATTGGTGTATGAAAATACAGGAAGAAGCACATACATGCAAGTAATATTTATTGATTTTCATTGTAATGACACTTATGTTTGGCTTAGAAGTTCCGATATGTGCTGTATAATTAAAGTTTTATTGTATTTTATATGACATATTCTGAGTTGAGTGTTATGAAGCTTAAACCGCATCGGAGAAAAATAGTCTTCATGGCTCCAAATGATGACGTCATGAGTCTAGTATGTTCCCAATTCCTGAGGGGATTTTTTTTTTTTTTAAACCCTTTGTCTTCATTTCTCCAAAGAAGAGTAAGGGGAAGGGACGAGACAAAGGTTTAGGGTTAAAAGGAAAGAATGGGATTGAGCCTAAGTCAAATACTGACCTACTACAGACAGAGGCTGTTACAAAACGAGTGTGTGTGTGTGTGTGTGTGTGTGTGTGTGTGTGTGTGTGTGTGTGTGTGTGTGTGTGTGTGTGTGTGTGTGTGTGTGTGTGTGTGTGTGTGTGTGTGTGTGTGTGTGTGTGCGTGCGTGCGTGCGTGTGTGTGTGTGTGTGTAGGTAAAGAAGGGGGTGTAATATTGTGGCTCAGGGATTAAACTAGAGCTTTCTCCATTCGCCATCTGGAGTCCTCATGACTGGCACCCTGCTGTTTACATGTGCACCCATAAACACACATGCTGTAAGTTTCTTTATTATAACTATAAACATGTCAAAGCAGCTTACACATCCATATTCCTATTAGAACATTTGCATAAAGAACACACTAAGTGCGATACTGTCACCAGATGCTCGGCTACGTGACCAACATCATCCCACTCCTATTATTTCATCAAGTGGGAAGTGTCACCATGTCAGTACTGAAAGGTGCATGGCATGAAACCCGGAAAACAAAAAGGGTGTCCAATGTGCTAAAATACAAACTGACAACATCTTTAGTTTCTACAAAAGGAGGACATTTAGTGGCCAGCAAATGGCTTGCTCCAAAACATCCTCTCCATACTATCAACATCCTGTTTTCACATCTAGCAACATTTGGCTAACCTACTAGAAAAAAGGCCGCGATAGACTGAACACAATTGGGTACAGGCAGGCAGACGCACAGTCGTAAATGGTGCTGACTGGTTGTGAAGGGAAACGGACATCAAATTAATCATTGCCGTTATGCAACCTTGAGCTGACTGTCAATCTTGATGAAATGATAACAGGGCCATGAGAAACACAAAACTGTTGGGGAAAATAGTCTTCTCTTGTGGGAGGGAGATGACAAACATGTAAAACTACTCAAATTCAAACGTGTTGTTCCTCTTTTTTGTGAGTCAGTCATTCTGTATCACTGCCAGTAAACCATAGCAATTATGGACAATGATATCCACAATACATACAGTCCCTTGCAAAAGAATTGGTACAACAAAGTCAATTCCTTTGTTTTTGTTGGAAACTGAAGACATTTGAGTTTCAAATCAAAAGATGAATATGAGACGAAAGTTCAGAATTCCAGCTTTTATTTCATTTCACTGTATGTACATTTCTATGTGCTAAATAGCGCAAGACAGAGCACTTTTGGTTTGCGAGCAAAAGTATTGGAACTCAAAGTGGTTTAGATCGTCCCTGTTTTTGGCTTTGTGTTTAGCCTGTGAAAACTCTATTTGCTGTTAAGCAAGCATGAAGAGCTGTCCATTTTAAATCTGAGAGAAGATGGGAACTCAATCAGAGCTAACATCGGGAATGATCAATATTGTGGCGGACGTGGCTCAGGCCGTAGTGTGGGTCGTTCAGAAACCGGAGGGTCGGCAGTTCGAACCCAGCTCTGTCCAAGCCACGTGTCGTTACGTCCTTGGTCAAGACACTTCACACACCTTTCCTCAGAGACTAAGTACGAAAAATAGCCTGTATGGCAATAATCAGTAACTACGTACTTCTACAATGTCATATTTTTACTTCATTCTCAAACAAATGGGAGTAAAACACCCCTATTATCTCCTGTGTTGAAAGGCATGCTATTGCAAACCTGTTTTTCTGTGCTTTCCCCCTCCATAGCAACAAGCTGACATGGACGGAGTGAAGACTCTTTTCATGACAACAGCTTTGAAATTTAACAGTGTTCTTATACAAACGGGAACTCAGAGAACACTTTTAAAATGGTTCTGACGTAAAAACAATGCAGCATGTGTGTATGGTTCCTACAATAAAACTCAAAAGCATCCACAATAGACTTCTAATCTGATCATCTCGTAAACCGTAAAAAAAAAAAAAAAAAAAAAAAGAAGTCCACAGTACCTGAGCATACTTCCTTCCAGAACTGCAATGTTTTCCACATGCTGAATCCAACAATACTATCTGATTTGAATTACATATGGGCTTTTCCTTTTGAAAATAGACCAAATTTCAACTACAGGTTGACTTGACAGCTCAGTGACTTTATTTACCATAAGAGTACCTGCCCCGTCACTTCACAAACCGGTTTCCAAGAAACCAGGTATGATGAGGGAAAAAAAGAGGAGGGCTTCAAAGGTTTCACAGTCACTGAGAATAAATTAAGGGCAATGCGAGGGTAGGATTCAGAAACAGATACATAAGGACACCAAAAGCACACCAAAGGACTGAAATCTCTGAGGTGCAGTGTATCACATACCTGAGAGATTATTCACAAGTAGAAAGAGGAACATTTTGTTTAAAATACCTGAAATCACGCATTTTGTCCATTATCTACAAAATTATTTGTCCAGGAAAGTTGCCTCTCCAACGCAACCAAGCTAAACAACCACGATATCTAATTATATCAATAAATATGTGCGCCACCCAGATATGGAGTCTACTTTTAAATCAATCTGACAAAAATGCATTTACGGACCGTGAAGAAGAAAATGCTACACACTGAAGCACTATCCACATAAAACAAGACCCCTCCCCATAAAGCAGCATTTAGCATCCAAATGGAAACATCAGCCAACCGACCAATATTATAGTGAAAAAGCTTAACGCTATGACTTTGCATTTGCAGAGTTTCCCCATATTAAATTGACGGATTAAGGTATGTTGGGAACACATTTACATGCCAAGTCACACCCCTTTAATCACACCGCAGTTGATGCCGCTTAATAACGCGTGTCTTGCCTTTTCAAGGCTTTCAGACGAGACGTTAGTTATCGAATGGGAGCAGATGTAGCCATGTCCTCACTCCGCTGCCCAGACAGAATTGACAATAACCAAAGACCTATGGGTCAGCCACATTCATAATTGAGTGAAAATTAAATGACCTTGTGGAGCTCGTGATGCGGCTCAAACAACCAGATGAGACCCTTTGTGTGGACAAAACATAATTAGTTGATTTCTCTCATCTACATAAAAACTGATTTTAGGCACCCTTCCAAAATCGTATACCAATTTGTCTATATTGGAAGGTCCTTAAAGTCAACTTGCAACACAGCTCTCAAGACCAAACAGAATATGCGTTTAGTTACAACGAAAACTAAGAAACAATTTCTGATGATTATTTTGCCACCGGTATTCATTCAATCACTTTCTATACTGCTTTTGCCAGTCAGTTGTAGGGCAAACATGGACAAATGAGAGGAAAGTGAACCCCATCAGTGACCTGCCACCACCATGTGTAGGTATAAAATTTTCCCCCTAAATCTTTTGTTTGTGGCGGAAATAATAAACATTGCACATGCCTGACTCTGAACATTAAAACACAACAGCATTACAGTGGATGAATGCTTTGATGCCGGGATTATGTGCATGCCGGAGATGTTCCTGAGAAGAATGCATAAAGAGCAGCAAGAATTTTATTGGTATCATACAGCAGCTCCAGGAAATTATAATGTAGAGCATGTGGTGGAACTGACAATTGTATAGCTGCTACTGCGACTGGGTTAAAATTAAGCCAACCACGA
Source organism: Syngnathus scovelli (assembly GCF_024217435.2). Taxonomy (NCBI): domain Eukaryota; kingdom Metazoa; phylum Chordata; class Actinopteri; order Syngnathiformes; family Syngnathidae; genus Syngnathus; species Syngnathus scovelli. Next base: position 10,261,900 of record NC_090852.1, read on the forward strand.
GCCTCGTGAACTGTATCTAAAGCAGATACTGGCCATCGCATCTCATCGATGGCCGCCAGCATACACACGACTCAGCAAAACAACAAACTCCTTAGCAGAGTTAAAACGTTTTTTTGTAATTTCAAAAGATAATTTAAAGGATAATATAGTACAAATATGTAAAAAGAGGATGTAGATAGCAGACTGATTAATGAGCAAAGAGAAGAAGTTTATTGTGAGAATGAGTAGGCAACACTGGTTGGTTCTCAGTCTCTATTAATACTTTCCCCTCTTTCATTGTGCCTCTTCTGTCACCCCTTGCTCCCTCCCCTGTGACCTACCAGTCTATTGCGGAAAACACATAACAGCCACCCGGCGGCAGCATCTAAATGTGTCAATCAATAAGTTGTTCGACCAATCAGCGCCCCTCGCTGGGCCCAAGCAGACTTCTCATGAAATAAACAAGAGCTTATAATCATGGTCAGCACTTTCATGGCAAGCTAGACTACAAAGGTGAAATGGACACTCAATGTTAAAAACAATGTGATAATAACTGATCAAGCAGATTCTATGCCGTCATTTCTTTTTTAAGCCTTTTTTCCATTGTCATCCCAAAATAGCCCTTAAAGTTCCATCTATGAAGCAAAAGTACTTCCTGAGTTTAAAACCTCTCCAAAAATAACCTCATGAGAAATTCTTACAAACCATACCCTTCTATTGGTCATTTGGTGATGGTCTGAGTTCAGTGGAGACTAAAAGTCATCAAGTGGAGGAGGTGTGGATGACATCTGTGAAAGTTTCATGAGGACATGGTGTAATCATACTTTCACAGTGGCTGACACCTACTGTTCTTTTTTTTTAGCTTTACACTGAGTGACTAGGGCTTTTCCACACATACACCTTTGACCTTCAATAAGTGATGGAAAACATACATTTCACACATAAATGTCACTGAACCAATATAAATGAGGTTGAGTAAGAAGAATCATGTTTTGCTTAAGTACTAAATTGTATATCGTCATAGCAAAGCTCCTTCATATTGTATGTCTGAATGTTGTCAGTGATGAATTGCAAATGGCACTAATCAGATTTCACTTGATGCATAATGCATGAAGTAAATAGGCCAACTAGTAAATGTAGTGCCTCATCAAACAGCGCAGAAAGAACTCAAACAAGATCATTGTGCCCAGCAGGATTCTTGTGCCGAGTATGAATGAGTCTCTCTGACAAGAAGCTCTGGAGCCTACATTCTCAGCACTGAACTGGAATGCGCAGACAAGCTTTCTGCAGAAAGTCGAGCCTGAAGCAACAACACGCTGAAAGATATATAGAAAGAGGAACGAAAACCATTTTACCCATTAGAAAGCAGCTCCTTTTAGAGGAAATGCAAACAAATTTGTTTTATTCCGCATGTGTCAAGTTGGGAAATGTAATTCATTATATGACCACTTTGGTGTTATTTCGGTGATGACTTGGATATTTTTGTTCTGAATGAAAAGTACATTTTGTTTTGATTATAATATTCTGACCTGACCTGCCTTGATAAATGAAACTTTGAACACAGCACAAAAATGTCTTTGAGGCCCTTTAGGAAAGTATGTATTTGAGCGACAAAGTGCGGGTCCTATATTGCTAACAACGACGCTCCACAGTACAATCCAAATGCTTTTGAAACAGCTTTGAAAATGTTATTCTCTGTCTCAAAACCTGCCCCTGCCCACACAAATGCCACATTTCATCTGACACCTCGTGGTGGAATAAGGTGTCAAACGGAATCAACATTTCTGGTTGGTGCCAGCAGAAAGACAAACCACTGTACAAAGAGAACAAAACAGCAACTTGACTCACTGCCAATAAAGGAGCCAGTGCCTTTGCATTGGGCATGACGTTGCATTTTATTTTTACTTTGGCCATTACAGAAAGAGGAAGGTGAAAAAACATTTATAACATCCTTAACTAATTAATGTGGGGGAAAAACATAAGAACGGGAGAAATAAAATAAGTAATGAAATAAGGTGATGAGAGATCACACTTGGTGTACACGAGCAAGTGTTGAGACCTCAGCTCTATTTGCATAAGGCTTCCTTCTTCCTTCTTTTTAGTTTTTACTTGTGAAACATGTTCTCTTTTTAATATGCTCATTTTTCACCTCACACTGCATGTTCACTCCTCCGTACCAGTGAAACCACACAATATTTAACTATTTCCACAAAAGAAAAAAAAATGAACAGTACATGTCACGACTCATCAAAATCATAAACTTGCATGCCACCCAATGAAACTTGTTCATTGGAGTGCTACAAAATGAATATACTGCATGCATTTATGTTGCACTGGTGTTTCTAAATCTGAATGTTTCAGAGCTAAGATTTTGCTGATTTATATCCAAGATACCAAGTCTATTTTCTTTCATTAGAACTCTTGGTATTCTTTCACAGTGTCCTAGTATGGCACCTTGTTACATGGGGGCTTGGCGATATAAACTTGTACCTTCCAGAATAATTGTGGAGTCAAAATGGGACTGATGCATTAGATTTACCTCTAAAACAGCAGAATCTGGCCATGATAGCAAGATGTATTCCTAAGTGGCAAAAAATTTAAACTTTTGTGTTATGATTTGCAATGAGCGACAAAAATAAATAAATAATGACACCGTATTGATTTATGCTTTTTAATCAAAGTGTGCCTAAAGGGAGTCATTTCTTTAAAGTGCCCCTCCTACAGATGGGAAATCATTTTTGTGGACATTTGGAACAGACGGGCTCAGTAATATCCATTGAGACCTTCCTTTTCGTTGACCCATCCAAATACTACAGGATATTCCAAATTATTCTGGTCAGTTTAACACATGTCAATGTTGCAAGCACAACACTCAATTCTGAATCAGTATTGGTGCTAACATAGTAGCTGTTAAACAGATGAGCCGTAGTTGCCATGGGAATGAAGGACACCATTTGACTCATTATTACACCAACAACAAAGTTCAAGTTCAATACAGCCAAAAAGTTTCTTTAAATGCTTCTAATAAAAAAAGCAAGACAACTAATGTCCATCTCAACAATGCCCTGTCCAAGGTCTCATGTCCATCATCAGAAAGTTTTATTCCATCACTAAAGACAAGGTGACTTTAAATCACATTGTAGTCAGCTAACCCTAACCCAACTCTAGCAGGCAACAGTGAAAATACGCACAGTAACACACAAGTGCATGTTTTCCCACAGCTCAAGCAGAGACTGAGGCGCCAATCAAAGGGAGCACACTAAACTGGGGGAAACAGTAGTAGCCGCTCCAATGGAAAACCATAAATGTGTGTGTGTGTTGCAGATTTTCAGCGCATTTCCCTGCAGCTCCGAGACTCATCTGAAAACACCTTACGACACACACATATACACATATACACATACACACATACACACACCATGTGTGCCCCCTCCTTCATTAACCAGCAGCCTCAGCAAAGGGCATCCTAGTGTATGTGCGTATGTGTGTGTGCTGCGCAGACAACACCTTTCTGGCGCAGCACCGCTTCATATGTCAGCCCGATCAACCCAACGCCCTACGGCTACACTGTGCATGCCGGTATGAAGCACTAACCTGGGTGGAGATCGTGTCCAGTCACAACACAAGTAGGGTACAGAGTGGAAAATAGATTCCCACCCTTAAAAGAAAAAAGAGTTCCCCCTCTTGTGTGCGATGCTTCCAGAGCCGGTGGGCAGGTTCGGAAATCAGGCTGCTGATAGACTGCTGCCTGGCTGCATTTCTTGCATCCTCCCTTCCTTCCGTCGCTCCCTCCTTGCACTGACTCACCCTTCAGCTCAACCTCTCATCTTGCTCTCTCTCTCTCTCTCTCTCTCTGTCCCTCTCACTTTCTGCTTCACACAGTTCCGCCTTCCACTCCACATGGACTGAAGAAGAGAATCACATTCCAGTGGAGATGGGGCATATGGTGGGGGAGCGCCAGTCAGCCCACAAGCAGAGCAAAGCCCCCTCTGTGTGTGTGTGTCACATGGACAATCATTCCCATTGTGTAGGAGGAGGGGAGGGCCAGTAATAGGGGAGGAAGCCAATGGCCACACTCATCTGCTGCCCCTGGATACTGCTGCTGGCCAGAGTGCATAGAAGATGCGCAATGCCACGCAAACCAACCCCCTTCAAGGGAAGGGAGAGAGCGACACAAGAGAAGCACAGCAGGTTCGACATGAGATGACGAAGAATTGATCTGTTTGAGAGAAATCATCCTCGGAGCCCCCTGGGCGCCGTGGCTGGCGGTCTCATACGCTTTCATTTTCAGCCTGAACTGCACACACAAATTGGCCCTATAGAAGATAAGCAAACATCTACAACACTGGCAGAATACTGTGGATATACGTATCCAGCTTAATTAAGTTCCACGTAGGATTGTGAAATGATCAAATGAATGCAGAATATGATAACTTTATTAAGTGCTCCAAGAAAAAACTGCAAACTTCAACATAGTAACGCATCTTGTGAAATATTTTAAAAGGGGACAAATGATGACAAAGAGTCAATTGACCTTTTGTGATATTCTCCATTTTTAGTCTTCATTTAACACTACAATACAGTGACAGGATCTCAAAATGTCACACATTTCAGAATTCAATCAAACTCATCTGGCCTTAGTAAGGTTAAAATGAAATTAAAAAAAATCAAACTAAACTTTGACGTCATGCATATTCTCCTATGCCAGACCTACGTAGACATCACCAAACCTTTGTTAAGCTAACATAGAAAGTTAACTGATATTTTTGCTTTAACTTTCATTTCTTATTTTATTTTTTTGCTATGCATAATCCAAAATACTGCACGCCACCAAGTGGTGCAAAGAGAAAAAGAAAATGCTACACCAGAAATGTTACTTGGCAAATAGCCATTGTAATAAGTAAATATGATGTTGACTGGTTTGACCATGGCACACAGTATTTCAAATGTATTTCTGTACTAAATGTCCCACTCGCGCATCCTTGATTGGATGACACATACACCACCAACCAACACTGGCACACGCAAAGGTTTGAGGTTGTGCAGGCCTCATTACACTACACAGTAATTAATGCGCCTGAAGTGTACTAAGTGCGCATGTGTGTGTGCGTGTGTATAAACCTCTGACAGGATATCTGGTTGCTGTATACAGAAAATGAAGAGTTACTTCCTGGGCATGGATAGTGCAGAGTTGCGAGTGCCAAAAGGTCACACAGTATTCAGGTCGGGTCACACTCAAACACACAATACACAGCAAAGGAATTACCATGCAATTCCAATTTCAGTTTGCTAAAGATTTATACAGGTATTTTGATTATTAGGGTCACAAAGTCAGTCGTGTTTAAATTATTGGTAGTGATGAAGTTTGTGTGCTATTTTGTGTATGATGACAAATTGTGGCAATCATCACTCAACAGACATTCATTAACCTATAAATGAATGCTTGATTTGATAAGCCAACACAACACTTATGTGATGGACAGTGTTTCCATGGCAACATTTTGATGGTGTGAATAATGGGCCTATTTAGATCCAACACATGCATGGATGTCATCTGGGAAAGTACCCTTAACCTTGTGATGGTGCGCACTCATGAAGCCACTTTTTAACCTGCACCAGTGCACTTGTGTTACAAAACACACACAACCGTCTTGTTATGCATAACAATCGGCAAATATGTGTGCATCTTTCATCGTCACTGAGGACACAGCGGTGGGTATCTATACTTTAAATCAGGGGTTTGCAACTGGTTTTGTCCAAGGGACCACCATTATAATCAAGAAGCAATCCGGGGACCACTGCTTTGGCGGAATATTATTGTATTTTGCACAAAAGGAGGATAGACCTATACAGGCTATTTATTTGCATCCGTATGACTATTTGGGGAATCTCAGCTACATTTGACATAATTTGGATGGGTAAACGATTCACAAAATTAGCTGGAATTTAAAAAAAAAAAACTCTATTATTTTCCATTTCCAACTTTGCAGACCACCTGCAATACGGCCACGGACCGCTCAAGGGCCACGGACCCCAGTTGATAATCCCTGCTTTAAATCATACTCTGCTTTAATATTCATTCGCCGCAAAACCTTCCTCAGAGCAATGACAGGAAAAGTATTGTTTTCTATTTTACTCTATTCTAATGTGCTCAAGGAGGATGTTAATCATATTTAGGTTAGTCATGTGTTATCAGATTATTTGATATGCACTGTAAATCTAATTGACATTTTTAGATTTGGGCTGAGGGTGTAATTTTTTTAAAAATCAAACCAAAAGACATTACAATAAACGTAAAACATTCCCATCTTAAATTTCTCCATTCAACGTACCCAGCTGCTTAACATCTTCAGCCTATCAGAAGCATGAAAGCAGTGACAAGTGACAATATTTTTCACACCCTATCTGCCAGTTTAAAACTGCAGCTGGTGTTTCCTTTGCCACCTTGTCTGTGTGGCTCACACCCACACCACGTTCTCACCACTCTGATCCATCTTTTGTTTTATGCCTAAGGTAATAGGAGGATGGCATCAGCATGGCTCCAGGCTATTGCCCACCACTCGATGAGGATGCGAGCGATAATTTGCAACACGCATCATTAATTAATTCCACACAGGCTAATGTGTCCATACTACATTTGAACTCTTTTTTTTCGTTTTTTTTTCTCTCTCCCCTGCTGTTTATGAGGGTCAATGATGAATGGTCGTTTGAAATTGCGCACCCCCCAATGCACAAGCACAAACACGCGCGCGCGCGCACACGCACACACACACACACACACACACACACACACGCAGACACACACACGCACACACACACGCACACGCACACGCACAAAGACTCTGCTTGTGCATCAGAGAACAGCTGACGGCAGGCAAGCACAAGCAGTGTGTCTGGTAAGCATCTGCCCCCGCATCACAGCCACAACCTGCACTGGATTGGTTCCCATAATCAGCTTGGGACACAGGCCTACACCCTTACTCCTGTCAATCTGAAACGCAAGCAGCGATAAGCAAATGCATTCAACCATTTACTTCTTCACAAAGCCTCAGGAGCATCGGAGTGCAGAAGATGCCCGGTTAATTTCATTAGCTAGCTGTCTTAGCTTTTCTCATCTTTCCCAGCTGGAAACATGAAGTAAAATAGTCTTTAATGCAGATTGCACAATAAATGCTGAAGGGGATCAATGAGACAAACACTTTTATTATTCCTATCAATCAGTGTAACTAAAAATACTCATCTGCGCAATATAATTTGGATGTAATGCAAAATTCCAAATTCACATGTTTTGAGCAACTTACTAATTTTGGTTTGTGCCTCTCATTTACAATGGCTAAATAAAGCCACCAAAACAATAGACACATCTTTCATGTTGATGTAATGCAGTTCAATGATGAGCATACGTCATTAGTTAATACCTTTATTTTTCTCTGTGCGATCAAGTGACTCATCATGTGTAGCATTTGAATTAGTAGACTGCACCAGCCTTCAAAGTCTCAAATTTAGTTGCCTAACAGGAGTTACTTTTTTCCCCTCTACATAAATAATTGATGCACTGGATGAGCAATCACATTTGATCTAACTCAACCGATTTGACAAGCAGACTTCAATTCATGCACTTTATTGAAACCATAAAACCTGCATGACGTGTGCAATTGTTAAATATTTGTTCTGCAGTGAGCTTCAGTGTTGTACAATATTAGACATGACTGTGTATGACATCACCAGGGATGAAAGTATCAATAAAATTGATGGTACTTAAAATCCCTGATCATAACTGTTCACATGAAGACAAATATTTAGGCGTGTTACCTTGTTTTTTGGGCAAAAGATTAATTAGTCAACAACACCACCAACAATTGAGGTTTTTAGTCTCGTTCAAACTTTTGGACTTGTCATTGAACACTTTTAAAAGTGTGGACCCATCCCACACTGATTGTGACAAGCGGTGTCACTTGAGCATGTGACATCCACTCCCACGTTGAAACAATAAGTGTGGTGAAAGGACTCGGGCAGGCTGGCTTGCGTTCCCAGCCTTTTCCTTCCTGCCAGTGAGAACGAAAGCAGAATGCTTCAGTGTTTTCTCTCTTTTGCTCTTTAAATAGGAAAAGAAGGGGGACTCGATGGAGCTCTCCAACAATACACGCTAGCCTAAGAAAGGTGCACACTGCAACACACATCCACTCATATAATACGTGCCCTTTAACGCTGCACACAAACACAAACACGGTTGGGTAACGGGCCTCAGGGACAGTGGCCAAAAGGCCAGAGTGGCTGGAAAAAAAATGTCTGTGTGTGTGTGTGTGTGTGTGGAGGGGGTTGTTGGTTCCCAGACCTTTATAGACAAAACTGCTTTTTTATCCAGCATTCCCCCTCAAACTGTGCTTCATTGCTTTGCAGCGGCAAGCTCGTCCACATGGAGACAAACGCCACGGCTCAGTGAATCAACTATTGTGATAAGTGCTTTTGCCAAACGTTCACATTAGTAAACCACTCACTGCCGCACTTCAGCGGCACTGCTTAACAAAAGCAACTTTGGAACACAAATCTGACTTGTTTTGGTCAGATTACATCCCTCCAAATGATCACTCAGCAAGACCGACAGCAAATAAATGGTGAGTTTAGAAAAAAGCAACTCGATGTATGAGACATGTTTCATAAGATACAATGCAACCATACCGTACTGTCCTGTAAGGAGGTAAAACACTTTGAAAACATTTCATCCTTCATTCATCAAATAAAGCCTCTAAATCTTACCATAGCAGCAGAGCAGACACATCTTTGCATTTTTACCTTTACGTCTCCAAAACCAGTACTTGCGCCGCCGTTTCATTGTCAATACAAGTGTCTTTTGCTTTGAAGAAAACAAAATCAAATCTTCTGCCACCTATACCGTGATGGCTCACCTTTCGCTAGTGTACCACTCCAGTTGAAATCTCCATTATTTGTTCCCCAAGTAGTCCACAGTGGCTGTAAGACCAGTGAAAATAGCATAACTGTACATAATGCTCGAGCTTTGATCGTGTAGATCGGGTTACGTTCTAAAACGCACTCCATTCTGGTAAAGTTCTCATTTCCACACACAAATAAATAACTACGTCTTAAGGAAAAATGCTGAAGACAGGTATGTAATCCACTAACACCTTCCTGGAGTTCTGTCCTTCTACAATGGGGAATTCCTGGAGTTCAGAAAGTTCAGGGAAAAACTCCTCCCGAGTTCCATCCTCAAAAAGCCGAGCGGGCTGAGCTCGGAGTTAAGGTAAAACAGAATACTGTAGTTTTCTGGAAAGAACTTCACAATGGCAGGAGGAGGGGAAACGGTGTGCTCAGGAAACGCATGTGGAAAGCCTGAGACAGACTCTCTGCTGCTCACTGATAGTCTTTTGTGTTTCACTATAGTTGTTTGACAAGACTAAAAATGTTTTCAAACGACTTTTAAAATGGACACACCAGGTGTCATGTAAAATGTAGTCACTACACATTCAAAGCAGAAGGATTGCAGAATCACAATTGACATTACTGTACGTGTTACAAAAAGTTGAGGCATAGTTCTGAATTTTATACAATTGCCAATTCAGAATGTAACAAATGGAGGTGTACCTGTGACCTGGGGCTCTCTACAAAAAAAAAACCACCTCATGACTGCTTGAGTTGGTGGCTGCAGTGGCAGTGTGAATGCCCTGCTGAGGATGTGACCATGTCCACTAATAAGAGACAAGGCGGCATCCCAGGGCAATGACTGAGGTAGTTCAAATATATATGCATATTACAATAAAAATCTATCTGAAGCACATTTTAGAAAAAATACATACTGCCCACGAGTTAAAATGCACACCGGTGCACGCGCTTACAAACAGAAACAAAAATGGCTGTTGGGTCTGTCGGAATCTGTTGGAAAAGATCAAAAATATCAAATATCACTACTTTTAATTATACAAAGGTAATTCTGACATTACAAAAATGAATGGTTTTATACCATGGTAAAAAAGGAGCCAACCACCATTTTGTGTGTGTACATTTCAAGGGATGTAAGAAATGTTGGAATTGGGAGGAGAAAAAAAAAATCCTGCAAAATGTCATGTCACAAGCCAGAATGATCTCCAAATAAAAGCCCCAGACGGTCCTATGGGGATAAACAAGCATCATGCATGATGTGCACCAAGCAGAAAAAGGAGATTGAAACATTGTATTTACCGCCATCTCGTGGACTACTTACTAATTACATAGACACAATTAAGTTTGTGCAACAACAGCAGTTGAAAACTGTCATCATAATTGCAATATGGCTATCCTTAATGGTTATTTTTTTCTTATGACAATGCGCCATAACTTTGAAATGACCCAGATTCAGCTCATAAATAGAATTCATGTTTGAGTAGTCAGGAAGTGAATAGAGTCTCCAGAAGTTAAAGCCAGGAGAGGACAGTAGGAGGGTTCAACTAGGATGAATGAGCGTCACTCAGAGCACAACAATGGCTGCCAACACAGTCTTGATTCATATACTGTAGACCCACTGCTTCTATCCAAGCAGACACGAAACAAAACGTTCCATTATGGTTACACTGGTTAGGTTGCCCTCACAGTACCACAAGCTCCACTACACTGTTTATTCTTTTAATAACAGACTGCACTGTATAGGACCCAATTCATCATGCCTTTAAGCAAATAAATTAGGGGATGGAAAACATTTGTTTGGGCTCAATTAGAGATCTTGTGAAATTACTAATATGGAATCTACACACGATCAAGGGATCAACCAATACTGTTCAGTTCTACACAATCAAACAGCACGTGTCACTCCCTGAAAGGCAGTACATATTTGTGGTCTATTTAGAACTGGATCAACAGGGCAGAAAGAGAGATGGTTGATTATTAAGAGTCATTCTAAGTCACCATGATAACTTAAAGGTGACAAAATATATATATATATTCAGCAGTTCTTGCTATGTGGTTCACATCCACTTAAACAGGAACTAGATCTGAATATAAGCAAATAAACATTATAGATTTACTAGGGACATCTTCACCATCGAATAAAACCCAATACAATTTCAGTGGCAACATTCTGCTTTTAGAAAAAAAATAATGCCCAGTTTTGATTGACAGCCATTATTCCATTCCAGTGGTGACAGATGTTTTTCTAATCGGAGTAGGCTTAGCTGTAACAACTTTTGATAAAACTAACAGGGCGGAAAAAAATCCTGTCAACAGAGGGCTGGCGAGGTGACCCTGCAAAAATTAATTTGAGATTGAGATAGATCTGATTGGTTCCATTGCTAACTGGGCAGATTAGCCTGACATGTTGGCTTTAAAAACATATATTCAAAATGCAATGATGACTAGTCAGAAGGATATTGTGAAATCTTCAATGTTAATTCTGTAAATCCAACACTGTGCCACCAAGAGAGACGTTACCAAATGAAGAGAATAAATAGACTGTTGGGAATAAAGTACTGTAACTTCATGGGACTAAGATTACAATTTATGTTGCAAATATAAATAAGTTGTTCTGATCCTGTGTAGACCGGAAGAAAATGCTTTGCTTATGGCAAGTAACTGCACGCTGTTGACACCACTATCACAGAGAGCGAAGTTCACATACAAGTGCAGGCAGTGTTCTTGCTTGCATGTTTGCACACGCAGTTACCAGCGCAGGCATAAGCTACTCCCTTCTAATAAGCTTTCAGTAAGATTGACATGGAACTGGTTCAAAACATTCAGCACTGCAAGTATTAGGGTGCTGAACGTTAACTCATGGAGCTAATGTTCAAGCACCACTGGGCACTAGTTTTAACATAGTCACAAGTTACGAGAAGAAAAAAAAAAAAAACAGCCCTCCAATTTGCAGATGCTTACATATGCAGGCTGGAACTTGCCTGCAAGACTTCATACCTGCCCTAGAGTTTGCAGCCGTGTGTAAAGATGGGATACATTTCGTTCATTTACACAACACTCACAAATGCATCGACATAGTCATAAATACAAGTCGTCGTGCAGAAAAGCGCCCTTATATTGTCAAGAATCACTCTATGTAGAAAACCTCTCAGCTCACCTGCGTCTTCAATATCCAGACTTTGTGGCTTTCTGCGAAAAGCGACTCTACTAAAGCCCTCCATGCTTTTGTGCAAAAACGCTCCTCCAGCATCGAGACACCCAAATTAGACTCATTCACAAGTAGAAACTGACACGTCAAAAAAAAAAAATCTTTAAACTCTTCTCTTTATATAAAAGGTGACGAGAGAGACGCTCTGATTAAAAGGGAATACTACATGTGGCGTTTTTACGAACGGAGTACGGAATGAATGTGTCAGGTGTCAAGTTCTTCTCCGTCTAGTGACGTCATCACCGGTGAGTGAGGCAGACTCCACCCACCGACTCCCCAATTTAGCACTTTTATTGAGACTGGCACCTTTTAGACTCCAGCAACTTTACCCTCAAAAGCATCCACTAACGAAATTTGCAACTTTTAAAATTTGTTTGAAAACAGCGAGTCAAACGCTCCACACCAAATGAAACACATCGTTTTTTTTTTTTTTTTTGTTTTTTTTTTTGTCATGCAGTCTGAGAACTTCATCCTGTCTGTGGCTATTAAAGTGCATTTTAAAGTTTATTAGTTGGGTTAAGGATTCAGTCAGGCACAGTAGAATTAAAATCCGAAAAAGACTAACTAAGCCTTTAATTATGACACTACATAAATAATAACACACTCACTGCAGATGAAAATCAAGTTAGCCTTACAAAAGGTTTTCAACATTAGTTGTAGACATTCTGCAGGCCTATATGTATTTCACTGGTAGTTTGGGAATTTTACATGAATGAATAGGCGGCTCGGTGACGCACTGGTTAGCACGTCTGCCTCACAGTTCAGAGGGTTCGATTCCACCTTTGGCCCTCCCTGTGTGGAGTTTTCATGTTCTCCCTGTGCCCGCGTGGGGTTTCTCCGGGCACTCCACTTTCCTCCCACATGCCAAAAACATGCTTGGAATTTTTAAATATTGCATTTAAGTTTGAGTTATAAAATACTGAGCAACACCGCCACCTACAGGACCAAAGTGAAATATCAGTATAATAAATTTTTAGTTTCATCGTAAAATTGAGACGTCACAAATCATTAATTAGACAAGTCCATTGTTTATTTCTGAAACCAATTAAATGCAGTTTTAAAGAGAGCCGAAACAAAAATTCAATTGTAGCTTGAGCATTCAGCTATTTTTAATCTACAAAGAGGTTTATCTTTGTCTCTCGATTTCTATCCTGCTATATTGTGCAAACAGACCAAGACAGGTTGGTCACCAGTGAACCAGCAGGAATACAGGTATTGCAAATGCACACATACAACAAGAAACAACCCATCCAGAAATGCATTATACTGGCTTTAGTTCCACATCATTCCCATTTCATTAGACTTTCTAATGATTAGAAAGTGGTGAAGATCAGATCACAGAATGAAGCTACAAAAATAAAAAATAAAAAGACTAACATTAGAAAGGCTATCCATACCTGTCACTTGTGTCAGATCAGAACTGTTGCAATTGGTGTTAAGGATTGATTGCGAGAAGTAACTTACTGCACAACCAATCGCTTTGAACAAAGTGGGAACCACTTTTACTGTCGGTAGAGAGTTTGTGGTGAGCGCGACTGGATAGTGCTGTAATGCATAGATGCTCAGTTGTGCTTGGACAGTACTGCATACTGTGTGAAGGAAGCATATTAACAGAGATACATAATCATTTGCCGTCATCACAATGTGTTACAGGAGGGCAAATAAGGATATTTCATATTTAGGTTTGTATATGATAACGTTTGAAGTACCTACCCCTAATTAACTTGGAATATTTCCAGAAATCCCAAGCTAAGATTCTTATAGAAAGTTTTATTTTCTAACCCCCCTAACCCTGATAAAACAGAAGAGGACCTCTTAGAAAAGACAATATTTGTTTTAAATAAAATATTTAAAAAATAACGGTGACTGTAAGGAACACAAGAAGAGGCACACCTTGATAAATTACTGTTGACATATTTAAAAAAAACAAGAGGTCTGGTCCCTACATGGTCACTTGAACCTGTGCAACTCAAAAGGCAACAACTCAGGCCAGCAGCCCTAATCTCATAGATACTCATCTAACTCAGTCTCTGATGAGAAATGAGCCAAGCATGGATTTAGTCACATCCCTCAAGGCTGCCCTAAAATAAAATAAAAAATAAATAAAAAAACAAATGTTATAAAAGTCTCATGCGTTGCAAAAAGTATTTGTATAAAAACACAAGCATCCGAAGAAAACACAGAAAAGTTAGCAGTCATGACCATGACAAGAAATTCTTTAACACTGATAAAATCTCCCTTTTAATACTGCGTTCTTTGGGTTCATTTCAACTTTAAGCCATAGTTAAGAAATCGCCAGCCAAAAGAAAAACATCATTTCAATAATAATAAATATCTAATGAATAAATAATTACCAATAGCAGTTAATGTTCAATCATACAATTAGGGGAAAAGAGTCGTGTGACTTGTCACTCGCGTGTGTGTGCACGTGCATGTATGTGTGTGTGTGTGTTGTTTGTTTGCGTGTGCCAGTCTCTTGTGACACGCGGTGTCAGTGGGCCAGGAAGCACTTCTGTGTAATGGATCCAGTGACATCTTTGTAGGGCTTCGAGGAGCCATACACAGGAGCACCACTCCCACTCTTAGTCAACAAGGGTTATGTTCGGGGACTAGGGTTGGTGGGCCGGGCAGTTACGAAGGTCACAAAGGGATAAGAAGGCTCCTGCTGCTGGACAAAACTGCTTTGTGTTCTTGAAGGTCAGCACGAAATTTAGGACTGCAAGGATGCAGAAACACAGAGATCACAGTGAAAATAGATGCAGTTGGAGAGGGCTGTACAACAAGAAAAGGATGGCATTTTTCCAAATTACAGTCAGTGATAAAACCAGAATGAAGGTGGAAAAATTTATGAAAATATTTGCAGCTAGAATATACTAACTAACTAACTAACTAACTAACTAACTAACTAACTAACTAACTAACTAACTAACTAACTAACTAACTAACTAACTAACTAACTAACTAACTAACTAACTAACTAACTAACTAACTAACCAATCAGGATTTAAGATAATACTTCTTAAACCCACACAAATTGTACAACCTGGGAGAAATTGGGAGCTTGTTGACTAAAGGTAAAGTAAATGTTTCCATTGAAACAAATATAGCTCCTTATTTTTACACCCTGTCCAACAAAACTAATTGAGTTGCCAAGCTGGCTGTGCTCCATGTTGACCATGCAAACAAAAAAATAGGGCTGGAATTATTCATGCAGGCATCACTGAAGCAGGATAAATGTCCATTGATATTATCTATATTGATATAATCTTGAACGTATAACATCACAATAACAACGGTTGACTAAGAGGCCTTAAGATTGGTCAGCAGCTGCAATGGTGGGCAGACAGACAGACACACAGGCAAACAGACAAACAGACAGAAAGACAGACAGACAGACAGACAGACAGACAGACAGACAGACAGACAGACAGACAGACAGACAGACAGACAGACTACTGTAAATCAGGGGTCACCAACTTGGTGCCCGTGGACAGCAAGTATGGCCATGGGACTGTTGTAAAGATAGTCCGGCAGTGATGGGGCATTTGGATTGTCTCGGAATTTCCAAAAGTGATCATTTGAAAATGTACTGGTTTCAAAAAGGCTGGTAACCCCTGCTCTGTCTACACAGACAGAGAACTACAGGATGTTACCTGTATAGGAAGGAAATTCTCCCTCGCCTTAGCTGTGTGGAGAACGACGATACTGAGGCAGCAGGCTGCTGACAATCTACAAGAAACTGGTCAATTAGAAACACGCAGTCACAGTCTGTATACAAACAGGCAAAAGTAGGGGGACAAGACAGAGGGGATGCCTGGGCAGGAACCACAAGCTTTAAGCAGGAAAGATCCTACTGCGTTCTCATGAAAACAGTGATACCTGTTAAGGTTGCAGTTCAGATACAAATAACACACACATGCAATATTGCTTTCAATTTCATAGTACAAAAAGGAGGCAACGGTTCACAGGGTTCATGCAGTACCAGGCAATCCCTTTTCAAGTTTCATATAGTCCCTATCTCCAAAACAAACCACTAAAACGTTTAATTGCTACCTATTCATTCCACACTTATGTGTATGTGTGGTCGTCCGTGCTTCATGTAGTTAATAATAAAACTCATTTGCTACACTTAAGCTATAAATCCCTACCAAGTGCAACAGAACAAGTGTGGAACTGTAAGCAGGGAAGACTGCTGTCTTGTGGTTATGAGTCTACATGTGCACAGATGATGCAGGATGCTTGTGTGCTAGTTATATTTGTTTATTTTTCTTTTACACCCGAAATTTAAACGTATGGTATCAATAAACTTATAACTGTAATATTGAACGAGTAAATAGGTATTAATATCTTGCAGTGGTATTCAAAATAAATAGCAATCTGTATAATTGTCCTGCAGTAGACAGCTTTTGCCAGAGGAGGGCACTGCGTACTCACAAAACAGAGTAAAACATTCTGAGTGCATAATAATTAATTTTAATTAATTTATGTATATCTTTCGTTTTAAATGTGTTTGACGCGCAATTCATCTGAGTCCTATGAAATTTGAATGATTCAGTGTGGGAGTCTGGGTCAGACCGATAATTATTTTTGTCACTTACTTTTGGTGGGCTGCTTTTTATTTTGGGTATTTTAGCACCGCGACCACGATGGATCTGCTCATTGTCAAACTCTAGATCTTCTAGCCGTTGGGTCAAGGCCAGTTTCTGGTGGATGGCCATACGAAGGAGCGAGTTTAATGTCTTCTTCTCATCTTCAGCTGCTGCAAGTTGCCTCTGCATCTCATCCAGCTGGTTAACATATTCATCACATCTGCAAAGTCACAACAAAACACACCCAGTTTGATGTTTCTTCAAATCAATGAAGTCATCATGATTTCTACCAACGACTGCTCGAACTCTCACCTGGTGGCAAACATAGCTCTGAGCGAGGAGAAGTTGGCGGCGTCTTCTTTGAGGGCCTTCAGCTCATTCCGCGTCTTCATCATGGTTTCAGTCACCATGACTTTTTCATTTTCATACTTGCTCTTCAGATTGGCTAGTGCTACCTCTGCCGTCTGCAATGTGGACAAACACCAGTGGCATTGGTAAAAATACCCTAAATATAAATGCGTTTGTGAGACAAGATTAATATTTTTTTAGTCTATTTGTTTCTCTTCCTTGACAAGGACTGTGCATAACTGGTTTGCTTGGACAGAATTTTGTTAAGACTGCATAAAGGAGCACTACTTGGGTGCTAGAGATTCGGTTTACACTATTTTTTTCCAGCTTAAGTTTCTGTTCTTTTATGAAGTTCTCAAGCTATAAAACAGTTTTTTTACCTGTTTATTGGCCTTCAGAACCAGTCTGAGTGTGGCTATCTGCTCTCTTTTGGTACTAAGGAGGGACTTGAGCTTCAGGATTTCCTCCATACACAATTCCTTGTCTTTATCAAGCATGGGAGCTAACTCTCTGGCTGCAGCTCTCTGCCTGGACAGCTGCAGGGAGCGGTCAACAGCCCTCTGCAGGTGCTTGATTTGGTCTCTGATGATGGCGTTCAAGTTGTAGATGTTCATGGGTTCCTTCCGCAGGTCTCCCACTGCCTCCGAGGGCACCGGTGATGGGCAAGGGGATGTGCTGGTGACAGGAGAGCCAATGGGGTTGCGGGTGGGGCTACTGTGGTGAACTGGGGACTCTGGTGTGTTGGTGGTTGTGTCACTGTGTTGGGGCTCTTTGGACGGGGAGTCCAAGGGACCACGCTGAGCTTCGGAGGAGCAGAGCGCCGAAACTGCAGCCAGGCGTCGAGCCAGGCGTGGTGTAAGTAAAGCCCGGAGGTCTTCGGACCCTTTGAGGCTACCGTTGCGTGTGACTCGGCTCTGGCGGTAATAGTCGAGCATGACCCGGTTGGGTGTCTCATTATTGCATAGACACACGTGGTGGTAGAGCTGCGCCAGCTCCTCGCTGAAAGTCACCAGCTCATCCTGTGCCGTGTTCAGCAGGCCCTGGCTCTCTGCGGCGCTGCTCACAGATGCACGTAGCTCCGCCTCCAGGCTCGCCACCCTCTCACGGCCTTCCTGCAAGCTGCTCTCCAAATGGGTTACCTGAATAGAACATTAACTAGAATTAATTACCCACAACAGAATATATTGGAATAAATAAAGCAATAAAATATCTACAGTGCAGTACCACTCCTCTAAAAACATTTCTTATGCTATTCAATGAGTAGAGTGTACGCAATTTTGAGTGGTATTAGAAGTGTTTTTAGGGGACCATCATGTCCAAAAAATGGCATGGTTATATTCATCTATTTCTCATTAGAGTCCTGTGTGAGAAAGCGTACAGACCAACAACCATTCACATTCACACCTATGGACAATTTAGATTCTTCAGTTATCCTAGCATGTACGTTTTAGGGCTGTGTGAGGAAGCAACTCACTAGCACTTGGGACAAGATGGTTGATGATTTTACTCTGACATTGAGTGGTTAACTTATTTTTACACATATCGTCTATTCCTATACTGTTGTAGTGACCACAAACCTGTTCCCCCAGTGCGCGTACTCTGTCGTCACTATGATCCTCCGCTTGCCCCTCCGCAGTCTGGCTATACTTCTCCTTCAAGGCCTTCAGCTCTGTTTTCAGGTTGATCACCTCTGTCACCGCCACCTTGTATTTACACTCCAGGACCTCAAACCCATGTATGGCCACATCGCCGTGACCATTAGCTTGTGGCGACAGGGAGCCGTCGGCAGGTTTCTCACACTCTTGAGGGTCATCCAGTTCTTTGCCACCGGTAAGATGCTTCATAGCGTTGACGCGCTCCGTGAGGCGATGGACGCGCTCGCTCTGCTCAGTTAGAGCGCCTTGAGTGTGTTGCAGTTGGGTCTGCGATTCCTGCAGGTTCATGAGCAGTGCGGCTTTCTCATGCTCTACCTGGAAGATGACGTTAATATTATTAAAGGACAATACTATATAATTATGTTTAGGTATGAAGCTCTAAAGAAATTAATTACCGTAATTTCCGGACTATAAGCCGTGACTTTTTTTTTCCAAAATTTTGAACCCTGCGGCTTATAGTCAGGTGCGGCTTATACAAGATTTTTTTCGTGATTTTTGTGATGACTTGATCACTTTTATACACTCGTAAAAAGGCTGTGGACCACTGTTGTGTGGTATCTTGAAGAAAAAAAAACAACAACAAAAATACAATTTTGAAACACTCCTATGACTGCTGCTTATTCTGGTGACCTGCGTCAAAGGGCTCTAAACCAGGGGTGTCAAACTCATTTCTTTCGCGGGCCGCATTGTAGTCATAGCTTCTTTCGGAGGGCCATTATGACTGTCAACCCAAATAAATGTATGAGCACCTCATATTATATACAGTAAAAGCTACAAAACAAACTGACAAATAACTCGTTTTCAAATCAGACGAGTAAAAACTGGTCAAATATTTAAAAAAAAAGATATTATTAAAAGTGAAGACAATTTGCAATTCTAGTAATGACACACGAATTTGATGCACAATTTGTCTTCGCGGGCCACATAGAATGATGTGGCGGGCCGTATCTGGCCCCCGGGCCTTGAGTTTGACACCTGTGCTCTAAACCCTTTCTCTTAGTCTGCCATGTGACTCAGAGATTATACAAAGCAGTGGCGCTGTTTGGACCATCTGCATTGTATTAAAACCCAATCAATCAGCATTTAAATTAAATTCTTCTGACATTTTGCTCACCAAAAACAAATTGTAATGAATGTGAACTTTTAATGTATTTTATTCAGAAGACACTGAGGAAGACTTCGATGGGTTCAGTGCACAGGAGGAAGATGAAGACGATGAAGCTCTTTATTTTACTTTTACTAGTATGCTTTTTTTAATCAGCCCTGTTAGTGCTGCGCTACCGTGTTGCTGCTGTGTTACCGCCGCGTCTCAGTGACTTTTACCGGTATGTTTTATTTAATCAAACCCTATTAGTGCTGTGTTACTTCCGTATTGCTGCGATATTACTGCCGCGTCACAGGCAGTGTTTGGAAAGAAATGTTAAGGTATGTTATTAAAACTTTAAAAAAGCTTTCTGTGTCCAGTCTTTCTTTGTCACAGGCGTGCACACTTCCGTGTCGCTGCGGTACTACTGCTGCGTCACAAGCAATGCTTAGAAAGACATGTTAAAGTATGTTATTCAAACTTTAAAAAGGCTTTCTGTGTACTGTCTTTCTTTGTAAAAAACTCGTGTGCACGTGCGGCTTATAGTCCGGTGCGGCTTATGTAAGAAAAAAACTAAAATATCTCAGAATTTTAGCTGGTGCGGCTTATAGTCCGGTGCGGCTTATAGTACGGAAATTACGGTAATATGGTTATAAAATGAAGAACTGCAAACAAATCTTTATGAAAAGACTTCACAATCAGTAAAGTGTAAAAATACTAATTAAGATTAAACATTTGGATTAATAATGATCTGTATTTCTATCTGCGCAATAGCGTGCTGTACAATCTGTAGCTTGGTGTGGTAAAAGCTGAGATGGAGGAGTCCAATTTCCGATTGATTAGTCATTTAATTAAAACATTTATCCATAAAAGTGTTCAGGCTCTGTTGTCAGTGTAGTAGTTCACGTAACTGACTTTTATGCGACTTCTGCTGGCTCATTATTGAAGCACCTTAAATTTGTTGATTCAATGTGTTGTCAATGTGTTGTATGGAATGATCAAATCATGTTCTTAAAATAGTGAAAGTCTCCAAGATGCTGGCACATCCAAGGCTTTGCGTTTCTAGTCCAAAAGCAGAAGATGCCAGGCTCTGTCTGTGTCTCTTCTCTGCATCGCTCTGCTGTGCATATCACATCCTGATCACCCTGACAGCACTCCCACTGGCCCACGCACATGCATCACAACAGTTCTCCCTGCTGCTGTCCAAATGTCAAACTTTCTCGTTTTAACTTTAAGATATGATTTTGCTCAAACTAATCAAAACAGATTAAGGGAATTCACAAACCATTGTTTTGTATCTTTCTTTCTCAATTTGTATTAACCGTTAGCACAATATGTGATTAATCCGCCATCATTGTTGTCATCGTGTTAAGAAAATCTTCAGTGGCTGCCAAGTGAGAGAGCCATCATACCATAATTTCGACTTCCCCCACTGACCTGTAGGAGCTGTTGTTTGAGCTTCTGCATCTCTGACAGGTTGAGCTCACTAAACAGGTCTGGTACCGGATGCAGACCCTCGCTCTTTCTGCCCGCATGGTAGTCTCCGTTCATTTTGGCCAACATGGCGCCTGCGTGAAGGTGACCGTTGTGTCGACAACTGTCGTCATTGTTGCCGTTGACAGGGACAATACTGCTGCTGTTAGCGCTGGAGCCACCATTGACCTCCTCTGGGAACCTGAGGCCTTCGACACCGGTGACCGTGAGGGCAATGTGGGCTCCTGCCACGTAGACGCTGTCACTCAGGCTGAGGTAATGGGTCAACTCTTTTCGCAGATTGTTCTTCTGCTCACGCTCACTCTTGAGGGCATCCAAGGACTCCTCCAGTTGTCCCGCAGAGATTTCTTTCAGACGTAACGCGTCTTCAAGTTGGCTGTTGAGCAAAACAGTTTCCTCTTCCAGCACCTTAATCTCGTGCTTGAGACCCTCATACTCCACCTGAGAAGAAGAAGAAGATAAAAAAGAGAGCAAAATTAAAAATATTTTAACGGCATTTATAAAGAAATAGCAATTGCTATCAAAATTGTATGTGGATGATAAGGGGGGAAAAAAAGCTTTCAAGATGTGCCAAAAAACCTTCATTTGAGTATTACATGGCCTCAGCACTGACCTGGCTCTGCTTGAGCGTAGAGACCAATTTCTGCAAGGTGATGTTCTCCTCCTCGAGCTCTGTGTAATCCTGAAGCAGACGTGTCTCTCTGAATTTATACTCTTTGATCTCTTCCCTCATCCTACTTCTCTGGAGCTCCAGCATGTCAATACTCTGAGGGACAGGAAGAGACAAATTGACATTTTAAATCCCCCAAATGTCTTTAGTGAACTATCTGTATTGTAGTGAATTGTGGGAACATTTTTTTACTAAAAACAACAACATTAAAAACAAAAGTCAAGTTCGCTGTATATATTGTTTCATTTGATTAAACAATCAACATATTACTGCGCTGACTAGGAATCATTTCAAGACAAAACAATTTCAGATCTTTTAATGTAAATGTTACTGATTGGTGTTCTGATATTTCGGATATGTGGCTGTGCATGTGTGTGTCCTCATTCAGTGGACAATGCTTTTGCGTTAAATGATGACTAGACCGTACATGCAGATCATTAAGAAACGATTTGAGCTTCACAAATGCTGACAGGAGCTCTAAAACCCTTAAAGCTAATAGAGCCTAAACTAGTTTTCAGCAATTGTTTGAAAACTATATATAGCTTTACTAGCTAGCAAACGTTAATATGCTTGATACAATTTATAATACATTAAAATACACTCCATACAATCATTGTATTTTGCTCTGATGTTTGAAAGTGTGCAGAAATTGTAGTAGTAGTGGCGCAACCCTATTCAGTGTGTCCCGCATGTGCCGAGCTCAGGGTATTTAGAAGTGATTCCACAGTTTAGCCCTGGATTTGCAACATACAATGGGGTCGTGGCCTCCTTGTCTGACCCCAACTCGAACTCCTATGCTCCCCGTCACCATGCCCGCAGACATGCACGCAAACAGGCACACGTTATTACGTGACATCTGTGAACATTTTTCCCTTTCTGCCAAAAAGTCACGAGAAAACACCGAGGAAGAAAATGAGGAATCTTTTCTTCACCTTGTCAAATAAAATGGGAGATAAAAAAAGCATTCACGTGTTCATCTTTGCAAGCGCTTTAAGAGGGACATTAAGGTCAATTTCAATCTGCACGTCGGTTTTGTTACACTCAAGCGTCACAGTACATCATGTCACAGGGGGCTGGCCTCTTTTAGAACATCACTTCGCGTATTCTGTTCCTTTGAGTCATAATAACTTTTGAAATAAGTTTTTAAGAGCGCCTTGAGGCTTTTATAGTAATGAGAGCTAAAAATAATTCCTCTGACTATGACAGAGTAAATCTCACCAAATACAGCTCAATGCCTTTTTAATTAAGGTTCCTGTTTGTTAATTAGAGACGGATCATACTAATGCAAACCAAATTGTGAAACAGTTATTTTGACATTGTTTTTATTAAGAAATATGTGGTCTGTCTCCGTTTGAGAGATGCCGGTAGTGCTTGTTTGCCACACACTCATTGATGATCCCTTTTACGACAATTTGACTTTATACCCCCCCCATATGTATTTTTTTTCTTTGAGAGTAACCTTGTGAAGCATTTGTTCTGCAAACTCACCTCTCGCAGACCCAGCACGACTTCATTGAGCCTCTCATTCTCTGACTGCGTGTTGGAAGCGACAGAGCGACTCAAGGTCAGCTCCGTCTGCAGCTCCAAAAGACGAGACATGTAGTACGCCTCCTTGGATGCAGACTCTTGCAGCAACGTCTCCTCATTGCTCTCGCCGTCCTCGGCCACCTTACGCTGTATGCTGTATGCTTGGCCGAATGCCTGAGGAAATGAAAAGCGCAGTTTGTCATCTCAAAACAGCTTTCTAAACAATGGAACTGATTTTGGTAGGTAAGACAACACTTTTCACAATAACGTCTGGGGAGCAAAACTTTCAGGAGTTGTCCAGCAACAATACGTGCGTTAACCTCCATCTATAAGGGATCAGGTTCCATTTGATCAATAGACACACTGTTCCCATTTTCCTGACACAGGTTTCCACAGCAGTGACAGCTGACGTGTCATGATAAAGGTGCTGAAGCCCGACTGGAAATATCAGTGAGGTGACAACAACACAACTGAGCTGTCATTCTGTCGCAAGCAAATAAGCCTGCTCTATTACAGTACATGTCAGGCATCATCAAGAATTATCCAAAAATATTTATGCATTTGTTCTGAATAATGTCACCTAAAGGTTGGCAGAGTTTAATTCCCTTATCTGCTACCACTGCGAATACATAAACCTAATAAGCAATCCAACATTTTTGAGCTGGATTTTGAGCTCATACCAATTTGATGCATAGAAAAAACACTTCTACAAATTAAATTGGATTTTCCATATTACATTGCAATTGTTAAATTAAATTGCATCAATCAACATTGAAGATTTTGACCGTTGCTAAAAAAGCAGAGTTGCACCCAAATGTTTGAAAAACATCCCTGGCAGAGCACATGTGTTTGGTACTTGTTTGGTAACACATCTATCTTTTGCATATATACTACCTTTCTCTCTCATTATCTCTCTTTTCTCTCTCACACATTCTGTGGTTGGCCTTTTACCGACTTTCCCTCCATGGGGAACCACACTGGGATTCTGGTGAATGATTAACGGAACAAAACCATTAATTAATGCAAAGTATTATTTGAATGAGCTTAAATTCCCACTTCACAAGAGCGGCTCGCTGCCAACGTCCGAGTAGCAGCTTGGTCACCCACAGCTGAACTCTGTAGGAGGAAGAGGGGAAAAGCTGGCCTCACGGGGCCCTATTTACTGGATTTCCAGCACATTGAGAATACAAAAGGGGGAATTTGCAATATAAAAACAACAGTAGAGCTGTTACATTGCCAAATTTGCAACACTGAGATCCTCATGCGCACACGCACGCACGCACACACACTAGACAATACTAAGATATGTTTTCTGAAATATGTTTCAAAACATTTGTTAATGTGTGTAAAAAAACAACCATGCACATTGTGTTCATATACCCCAATTCCAATAAAGTTGGGATAATAAAGTAAAGTTAGAAATAAAAACAGACTAAAACCCCTTTTCAACCTATAATCAATGTCATACACTACAAATATATCCAATGTTCAAACTGCTTAATGTTTATTCACCCGTTTGTAACATTCCAAAGATGAACAGGTTAATTGCAAACAGATGAGCGTCATTTTTGGGTATAAAAGGAACATCCTCATGCGGCTCAGTTGTTCCTAAATATGGTTGGAAAAGGCTCACCTCTTGGTGAAACAACTGTGAGCAAGGAATCAAGCAATTTAAGAATGTTTGTCAATGAATAATTGCAAGTAATTTCAGGAAGTCATCATCTGTGGTACAAAATATTATCAAAAGATTCAGAATATTTGGCAAAATCTCTATGCCAAGCCGAAACCAACAAAGAATGCCCATGCTCAGGAACACTTGTGAAATCCATCGTCACGTGACAGTCCGTTGGGTTTCCTTCCAACATGCAGAGCAATATATTCCTTATGGACCACCGCATTTGACAACGGCTCACAGAAAGTGACACTTAATGCTCGTGACTCATTTCCCTCACACAACGCTCTGACCGGCCTGTTGCAGGGCAGGCGCCTCCCAGCTAAAAATATCACAAGGACAGCTCTGTTTTTTTCAACTCATTATGTAAAAAGCAATGACAATGCATGTGTCGTTGTAATGATGGTTCCTCATCGTCCTGGGCCTGCTGTGTTCTATGTAATTGGCAGACATCATGTAAAAAACAGTGTGCCGATGGTGAATAGCACTCCCTCAGGATAATTTTCATTCAAAATCAGTGAATGGCAGCTCATTTGCAAAAAGAAAACCCCATAATGAATTCCGCCTCAGGCGCCCAGAGCCTTATGTGCCTCACTGGGTAAAGTCCAGACAATGGGGATGCACCTGCATGTATTCGGCCAGAAGCATGGAGAAGGCTACATGGGACACTAAAGATGCGGAAGATGTGCAAAGCCTGAAATCCTTACCCATCTGTTGTAGCTTCTAATGAGTCAAGGGAGGGGACTCTAGCTGAGCAGTGTGTGCATGCGCCTAGCTATTTTTACACTCGTACAACCCCAATTAAACTCCATCATCTTTCATAATTAACTACACCTTCATAATTAACTGCATACTGATAGTCAATTTTCATGGTGAATGAACAACAGTTAGAGTAAAAAAAAAAACTCATCCTCTTTAATTATTCACTGTGGATTAGCATTAAATGTTAAATAATGATATATGTTAACTGTCAAGTAACCTCATATTAATAATCACTTTTGGGTGATTCACATATAGTAATGTCTTACGTTTGATTTTAATGTAAAGAATTTTGCATGTGTTAGCATTAAATTGGTGAACTTTCATCATGTGGTTTCATAAATACTTTAATTTTAATAAGATGTTTTTTTTAAAAATAATGTTTAGGGTTACAGTAAACTTCAACTGGGATGTGCAATCAACAGCTTAAAGCAAGCACAGCCTTTTTTCTTTTTTTGAAGAATTATCCACTTTTTTTGTTGTCAAGCTTTCTGACACCATCTAGCTTTCATCACTCAAATTTGTGCTAGCAGGTTACAAATCAAGACAAAATGATTTGCCATGCGACAGCTTTTATCCTGACAGGCTCCAAAGTGGGGGCACTAAGTCGAAATACTTCTGTACTGACGTGAAAACACCAGTTGATTAAAAATGTGCGCTACAGATATGGAATCAAAATCCGTCAATCAACATATAATCTTTTCAGTGTAACTTGATTGAAATTTCATCCAAAAGGCAGCTTGCTGAGCTGTAATCCCCACAAAAAAACATGTAGCAATGAAGCTGTGGAACGTAGCAGTTGTGGGACTGTCATAGTCAACTCACAAGAAGTTGTTATGATTGGTATACATACACATAGACATGAATAGTCCAGATGGTCAGCCCATCTGATGACATCACAGAGTTTGGTACCATGGAGCGAGACATGCATGGACGCAGCAGAGGAGCAACACTGCATCAACATCGAATATTACCGTCACACATCGTCACTTGTTAACAAAGTCAAGTCGAACAGTTTGACCCAGGAATACATTATAATTTATTTCCATTCTTTCCGATTGGATTTTCACCTTACACACAAGTGTGCTAATTAAAGGACTGCCAAGGACAGGTTGCTTTAAGTTGTCTTGTTGGAATGATTTCATTTGGCTCATGTCTGCTTATGATAAGAAGAAAGTTGGATTATTTCCCGGAATCACATTTGCGTGCTTGACCGATAGACAATGAACGGGTCGTCTAAGTAGCAGCTTAAAATGTGCTCCAAAGATGGCAACTCACCCCACAAATCTTATTTGGCTCTTCGAGATAATTGCAGACTTATCTGTTGACAGATAAGGCGATCAGAACAACTAAATTACAAAATGAAACATCCAGATAATGTAGAGTATACTCTGCCATCATTAATGTAGACATTATAAACACATACACGGTATAATTATTTCTCAATTTATATTTTTCATGTCTACTGCGAGTCGATAGAGTTGCAATAATCAAAAACAGCACAACCAAATAAAACCGTATCTATATAATGGTTCTTCTTTCATCTTATACTAAATCATTGATCATATTTGTCCTACGATTTTATATTTATATTGGGTGTTTCATTATATGCTGAGTATAGGTATGGATGTTGGGCAACTGCGGGAGCGGATAGAGAGAATATGCATTTTGTAACTGTGTCATATACTCTTCCTCCCTCTGCTTGCTAATGTGGCTGCCAGGACACCAGGAGCAAGTCAACCATGATGACACACGACATAGATGGCCTTCAGGCGACCACGTACACACACATCCGGATGGTTAAAAATACACTTGGATCCAGGCACTCTCATTTAGGGAGTATACTGATTATCACTGCTGAATTGACCATTCATTTGAGGACCGCAAGGTCATCGAGGCTAAAAGATGGCAATAAATGAATAGAAGAAATACGAAAATAAAGAAATGATGCAGAGATTGAATTATGGTTTGATTACAGTAAGAGAAAAAAAAATTAGATGCACCCATAAAGAGAAACAGAAAAGAAGAAAGATGTTAACAAGGCTCTGACGTGAGACTGCACATGGTTCAGAACACAAGAACACAAGCTTGATGGCTGACTTGTAATTAAAATGCAGTTTTATGTCGCATGTGTTATTTTATTGTATGCATATATTCTCATTGATTGCAATGTATTTTCATCTATTTCTGATGGATGAACATTGCCTTGTGCTCCCCCTTGTGAACAAGCTAGTTCCATTTCAACAAAGCATTGAGTGCATATTTTCCCTTCAGCAACTTGCCTCGGGTGAATAAGAAATAGAGCACTAATGTCGACAGTGCAGAAATCAACCCACAATGTCTCCTCTCCGCTAAAAGCAGAAGTTCTTTCTCCGAATGTCATTCATTCATGTAGTGAAACGTTATTATTCCCACATTAGAAAGAATTTATCAAGAAATGTACAATGCGGGTGGTGGGTGGGGAGCGTAATTGTCCGCCACTTGCATAGAATCAACTGATACGAGAGAAACAAAAGTAATGAAAGATGGACTCATGATATTGTCTCATCTTTCTGCAGCAGAGAAAGAGGAGCTGATGCGGAAAAAAAGACGCAAGACAAAGACGAGCATGCCTCCACACATACCAGTCTGACTCATGAGGTGACTCAAGAGTTTTATTGCAGCCACTGACTGTCACTGCAACAACCTGCTGCTAAAACAACACATGCGGTCCACTATCATGATTCAACATGTTTTATTAGTAGCAGTTTGGACTCCTCAAGAAAAATAATTGATCTCAACGCTAAGTGCTGTTTTGAAAGTCTCCCAAATTAAAGTGTCCATCATGAAAATTTGAGCTGCCGCTCTTCATCCTTGGCCACATAAACATAAATAAATCACTATTCAAATGTACTATGTTGAGGGAAGCTCAACTCAAGGACAACCAGGAGAAGGTTTTGTTTCAGTTTGCTCTGCTACTACCCGACCACTCGTGCTACACAGACCAGTACTGGGTCGCTATTCCTGCCCTCTTCTCCATTACATCAACATAATCATAGAAGCAGATAATACAGTACAAAGGCACACAAGTGATGAGCTGGAGTAACACACCACACTCTATCCTGCCGTCCCTCCCTCACTTCTTTTCAACACAACATCCGCACCCAAACACCCCCCTTGTGCTCTGCCGCATTTACTGACACGAGACACCCTCATGCAGGGGAAAAAGGTGCTGACGAATGACCTTCACCTCTAGTTCCGAATACAAGCACACAAAAACCAGTGCAGCACAACATATTTAAGGGTAACCACAGGGCTCCTAAGCTTGATGCATAGCCGCCTGGCTGAGCCTGTTGCCGGGGTCAAAGGTAACCTGGTGTCTATAATGCATTACAATCATGGTCCACACACTTACCCGTGTTTGTATATGTGAATGAACCATAGAACAATTGAGTGTGAGCTATGCTGCCACTAATCATGTGACAAGTCAAATATATTGTAATGTACAATAAAAATTCAAATTGTGTATTATTTATGTTGCAAGACTCACGTTTTGTGCACAATACATTTTCAGTGAGGTGTGACTCAAACACACACACATACTACATACACGAACACACACCCACATCAAAATGTTTGCTAACACTATTTTAAACTGTTTTTGTTTCATGTGATTCCATTTCATTTCATAGACAGAAAAGTGCAGCTCAGCTCAAAAAATTGCTCACCCCACAAATTGATGCAAAATCCCCACCTCAGCCCAAGGGGGACCGTATACGATAAGGTGTGGGGAGTACAAGGGCCTTGTTGAGAGAAGGGGGATGGTGGACTCAACAGAGAGAAGAGTGGGGAACAAAAAACCATCTCTGGCTGTATTGATCCACCTCATTCCTCTATGTTTACTGCTCTCCCACTACTGCGAGCTACTGTAAGAGGAGACAAAGGAGGAGGCAGACAAACCTGTAATGCATCCTCGGGTCAGATTTACGACCGATAATTTATGTCTTGTTTCAAAAGAAATACAAGCAAGAGTTCATCTGTTGTCTAAAAGTGCAAATACATGGATGTAGTCACCCTCAAAGCATCCCACCAAGCAATGCTAATGCTGTTGCACAAACTAAACAGCTACAAATAAAATATCACATACAACAGATTCAGTATGATGTAGGAAACGTCTAATTCATACATCACTAATAATTACAATAATTTACATATATTTGCTCATATTTTACTGCATTCAGTTAAAAGTGAGCATTTGTCATTAGTTTTAGAAAGGTAGATTTTTAGATAAAACATTTCATTACACTGTGGGAGTGGTCAGGATGGTGTTGAATGTGCTAACAATTTCTTTTTTGGGGATTTCTACTATACATACAACTAGTCATAAGTGAGTGAGTTAAGTCAAGCGTGGTGAGTCGCAAACTACCTCCCTACCTGCCTTTCTACTTACAATACATTAGCAACAAAATAACTGTCTTCAGCCATAAAATGTTAACATGTAAGAATATTTTAGCGGTGAAGTCAAGCCACAGGGGGAAAAAAAGCGCAAAGCATCTTGCAGGCCAAAATAGAATGTTGAAATCAACCCATAATGCTTATAGTCTTTGACACATTTTATGCGGATATACTGCAACAAATGTCAATGTATTTTCTCTTTCTCTGTTTGGAGAGTCTGGATGAGTCATTATTTACAACATTCACATGGCAGTGAGGATACTGTGCAGTCTCGCTGATCATCTTAGCACAGATAATTGCAAAAATAGCCACATCAATGTAAATATATATGAGCACAGTGCTGAAGCAAAAGAGATTGTCCCACTGCCACAGTAACTGCATCCTCATCTTCCTCCTTCATCTCTCATTTCCACTGTCCTGTCTGAGGTTGATCTGCCCAGAGACAGCACTAACAAGCTAGAAACACTGAATAAATGGGCCCCTGCCATGGACTAGGCAACTAGCCAGCAACATCCAGAGAATACAGGATTCGGGAGCGTGATTGGGCTGAGGGGCATGCAGCGGCAAGTGTGTGTGTGTGTGTTTGTGTGTGTGTGTGATTGCAAAAACACTGAAGACCAAGAGCATTTCTAGTCCCCAAACACAGAGTGCACTTTAGGTTTTTTTTTTTGGTGGACTTGCAGAAGTTCCTAAGGGAATCTTATACAATAATACAAATAGTTTTTATTCAACCTATAGCAGCATTACAAAAGGTTTTTAAACCGAGGTGACAAGTTTTTAATATGAAAATATTTATGCATCTCACCAGCTGGGAAGTGGACACAGGGATCTCCAAATCTCCCAGCTCTAAAAATTCGCTGCAGACCCGGACATTAAATCATTTATCATGTGGAGGGCAAAGCACTGCTTTCTTTACATAAGGCACTTTTAATAACCCAATTATTTCATAATTTGAAACAGTCTTTATAACATGTCTGTAACATGCTTTGGTCAAAATGCATCAATACAGTACACTATACATACTTATTTATTTTTTTTAGCTCATTTTTATCCTTTAAATGGACAGTCCTTCCTCTGCTGGGCTAATGCCAAATTTGCTTTTGCTACTAAGCTGACCGGGCACAGCATGCTTTTCAACTGCCCCATGGTCAGGTCAGCAGTGTTTATTTTTGTCCACTTTGCAGGTTATTTATAGTATATGTTCAGCAAGAAGGGTAAAAATATAATACTACATGTAAGTAATGTATTTGGGATTTTCATCATTGCCAATATTCATGAGATTCACAGGTAAGGCCACACAACGACTGAATCAGATTCCATCAGCAGTTTCCCTGCTGTGTTAAAATGCAAAAGGTAGAGCAGAGGGAATAGATGTGATATTATTGTAGTAGAAGGCTTGCTCTCTGCTATTGTGACACAAGTGTGTGACAAAGAGAAAAGACCGGGAGCTGTTTTTTTTGGGTGGAAGTAATATCACCTCCAGAAAATGTTCCCTGTGCAAGGCAAAAACACAGCGCAACAGGCAGACATGGCGGTCTGAACAGATTACAGAGTACATTTTATAGACAATATTATTTAAATTTATCCAGACAAGCAGGCCTGATCTGAGATTCAAGCTTGCACTAATCACAACAATTCTCTTTTGTCAATGGCATCCCTCATTGGTGACACCTCTGTTATTTACTCCTCTCATAAACTCAGACGACCACCTATAAAGGTGCAGATCTAAATCTAATCAAACCTAATGTCAACTGGCATTCCAGGCTATGTTGTGCCCAACCTTAGATGTTCCACTGATATACATGTGTAGCTACTAAACTACCGTATTTTCCGCACTACAAGGCGCACCTAAAAACCTCCAATTTTCTCAAAAGCCAACAGTGCGCCTTATAATCAGGTGCGCCTTATATGTGGACCAATATTGAGCACTACAGCAGGCGTGTCCAAAGTCCGGCCCGCGGGCCAAATGTATATGTCTTATATATGGACAAAGTTTTAAAACGGGTCATTCATTGAAGGTGCACCTTATAATCCAGTGCGCCTTATATATGGACAAAGTTTTAAAATGGGCCATTCATTGAAGGTGCGCCTTATAATCCGGTGCACCTTATAGTGCGGAAAATACGGTACTTGACGTTGAGACTTTTTTTGCAGAAACGTTTTTTTTTTAGGCTTTTACAGGTGCTTCTTGAAAATCCTTGCATGTTTAGGCTTGAATAAAGACTGAATTAGAATGCATTTTAAAAAAAATCCATCCGATCTAATAGATTGCATGTTTAATGAAGATTTAACAATCCCATCCCATCCCATTTTTGAAGAACATATATAGTGATGCAAAGTAAAGTGGATCATAGATTGAAAGGATGCATAGTTGATTGAACAGCATGCTTAATGTATACGACTGCAAAGCTTGAATGAAAATTTAGTTTAATGAATGTAGATGTAAATCCATAATTCATTAGAGGAAGAGATGCTATGAACTCTTTGGTTCTTCATCTGAGCCAACACGCCACACAGGTGCACAGACATGATGTAGTCCCCACTGTGATTGTAGTGCAGGTTCTTACCTCTTGCAATTGTTCCAACTCTTTCCTCAGAGCCTCCTGCTCGCTCTCCAGTTCGGCGCACTTGTTCTTCAGCGCTTGGTTCTCCTCCAGGACCACCAGCCCGCACTCAGCAGCCCGGATCTTCTCCCCGTTCGCTTCGCTCAGCTCCTGGGCCAGTCGTTCCATCTCGGCCCGGTACTGATCCACCGACTCTCCGCATCCCGCACCGGCCGCCATCGCCTCTCCCTCGCTCTCTCCGTCCCCCGACCCAGCCTGTTGGTCTGCGGTTGTCCTCCCGGTATGTCTCTCAGCACGCAGGGGCGGACGGGAGGGGGATAGGGATGCGGAATATACGCCCCCTTCCCTGGGGAGCGGCAGAAAAAGATGTGTAGTCAAACTCTTGTAATTTCCCCCTTAATAGGACTGGGCAAGACATCAAAAGAACCGTAGCAGCATATAGATAAAGTCGTGATTTTTCCAAACCAGGTCACTCAGAAAAACACGGCGTCATTTCTGCTAATTCATGAATGCAAGGGCGCCACCTCCAGGCCCATATGTGTCCGTACATATTTTGCAACTCCACCCATTGTATAATTTTGTTACTAGCGTCTGTTTGCCTCCTCCAAAAGTGCGCGATAACAAAACACAGGCCATAAACAGAAAATAACCGGGGTGAAAAGTTTAAGTGCACACACTACCTTGTCAGACTTTATTGGCTCTTATCCTGTCAAGTCATTTAAGGCATTGATTGTGAGGCTTGTGTTGTACAAGCTTTGCTATAATTGGCAATTACTACAAAAACAATTATCATAAATCATTTTCAAAATATGTGTGGTTAGAAAGTAGTTTTGAGGTTCAAGGTTAGATTATTATTCCTGGATGGATGATTGGATGGACGGACACACGGTTGGATGGACAAACGGACAGCAGTAGAACCAAATCATGGAAAGAGGGTGTTGCAGTTTAATACTTAGTTGAATTCAATTTGCTTCACGATGGGGGTAACATTTTTGGAACAGTTCCTAGTATGATGCTGAGCCGTTTGGGACAAGCACTATTGAAACAGATACATGTCCTGCTGGATAATTTCACATTATTATTACTGTATTAGATAGTGTATTTTGAAATGATTAACTGTTAATTATGGAAGTACTATACTGTACTATACTAAAATATACTGTGGCCAAGTTACAAAAACAAAAAAGATCACATTATTATTATTATGGCTGCTACACTGGTTCTTAAAAGGCAAACAGTCGAGCAGAGGGAATAGATGTGATATTATTATTACCTTACATAAGACATGATGTTATATACATTAAACTGTGTACAGTAGAACTTTATAAAGTAACAACCTCAATGTTGTAATCATGCAAAATGTATTGTGTATTGTTTTACATTCAAAGCCATCAAGAGGAATACATACAAACTTTTAACATGATGAATGGTATTCGTGAATTTTTTTTTGTTGCCATAGATTTTATTGGGTTGCACAGTTGCACATTCACATTTTTCCAACTCACCCATCTGACCTGTGCGCAACCTCAGTTTACAAGTACAAATTAAGATAAAGGCCAGCAGTTAGAAACTCAAACAGATGAACATTCACAGGCGGCACATAATCTTATCTCAGACAAAGGAATGTGATGTTATATAAATAACACATCTTCTACACAATAATTCAGTACAAAATAAAATAATGTTGTAGCCTTGATGTGTGATGTGTAATAGACACACACAACTTTAGGCAACCTATTCTTTAAAGGGGACATTTATTGTACATACAAGCACATCAAGTTGTAAATGAGTCTTGTTACTAACCAAAAAGTCCTGAATAAAAAAAGTGATGTTACTGTCACAATCCAGTCGTGTCATCATTTGCAAGAATAGAGGTCGCTATCATAGGGTCAAAATACATGTGATGTGTGAAATGTATGTTGGTCAGCATACTGGGAGGTGAATTTACTGTGAGGAGCAATCTTGAATGCAACGACTCCTGCGAGCAACATGGCAGCCAACACATTGCCTCCAGCCGTGGTTTCTGATGGGGAGGGAGGGGTCAAAGGGGTGCGTAATGATGACATGTTGTCTGACTCCCAATACAACTACAATCTACTTTGTTGATGATAGACTTCATTGATTAGCTATCTGGTTAAGGAATTTGTCATTGTAGCTATTTTATGTCAACATAAAACACATTCATTTCCAGGAAAATTCATTAGGTAACATTTGAGGCCCGTCTCCGCTGCTTTGTATCGTCAGCGCTCTGTATTTCCAGTTTACAGAGTACAACAATAATAATTAACAGATGACCTCTCTGACAAGGCCATTTAAAACTAAGCATTATCTTCTTTAAAGACAGAATTTGTGCAAGTGTACCCAATGATGTGGATTTATATAATAAACAATAGAGTATTTAAAACATACCTCATAAAATAACTGGCAATTATTGGGCGAGTGCGTATGCTGTCCGTCCGGTAGCTGAATATCTTTCTGCGTTTCAGCCTTCCTCCATCTGGCTCGACGGTTCTGAAACCAAATCTAAAGAAGGCACCAACAAAATAGGAATGTGTGTTTTTTTTTGTTTTGTTTCTTAATGAAATGAAAAACAATACAAATTTAGGCATCTAAAAGGGCTGAGGATGGTGCTCATTCACATCACCTTCAACAAATAAACTTGTGGATTCCAGCATAAATAGCATCTTATGTTCATACGTGAAATAAAATCAGTGAATCTATTAAATGACGTAATAGAATAAATAAAGTCAGGATGATTATGATAATGATTATGAAAAATGAACATGTGTACCTGTATGCGACCCTCACTGAGAAGCAGACATGAGGCCAGCTGCTCTCTGGTGTTAACATCTGGGTAGTGCGTCTGCTGGAAGACCTTCTCCATTGCCTGCACCTGGGACGGTGTAAAAGTGACCCTGCTTTGTCTTTTTTTTCTCCCACCTAAAAAACCAACAACAAATATTATCACAACTTTCTCCTCATTTCATTATAACTTTGCCACTGGCAGTAACTAGCATTTTTTTTCTTTGTCAGCCCAAATCTGTCTTCATAGCCTCATCATTCACCAGCATGATTTTTTTACTTTTTACATGATACTCACTAATGCAGTCTGCAGTGGATTTTGGAGACTCTTCGTGTTGCTTGATATCTGGACCTTCTTTAGGGGAAATAAATATATTTATTGAAAAATGTATAACCTCACATGGAGCGTTAGAGACTTAGGAGAAGAGCATACCTTCGTCTACCAGCTGTTTTGATATCCTGGTGTTCTCCTTGATGACAGACCAGTTGCGATGAACTTTTTCCTTTTCTCTGGTGCAAGAGGGCTTTTTAAGAATCTCCTCAATGGAATGAGATATTTTTTTGCATTGTTCCCGGTCAGACACCATCTCTGTGTGTTCTCTATTCCGTATTTCCAGCATTGCAATCTGTTATATGTTATTCGCGATTGGAATTTTCAGCACACAACCCCTTTAGTTTTAAAAATTTTCTCCGCCGCTCTTTGATAGCCTACTAATCTTGCACTCTGCTCCCTGAAGGTGAGAATATACAAGTTGTCCTTCCTCTCATGGTGGGCTGAGATTCACCTCGATCACATGGTCATCACTGAGGAGGAGTCACGGCGTGTAACAGCTATTCCAGGAAAACTGTTATCAGCATCTGAAAGTTTTCTTGGCAGTGTCTCCAAGGAGCACAGTCAGGTCTTCTGGTGCCTTTTTCACATATTTTGCCACAATAATGTACACTGACCAGCGGGAGGCAAATTGTCATTGATTGAAGTGAGAATAAATTGTGAAAAGCAGCCTGCTGAAAGTGGAATTCCTTTAATCTTATCAGCCTGTTTATAGGCATATAAATCTTTATGACTTTGTCCCTTCAATGGCCTTTCACGCCTAACTTCACCTCTCAGGTCTTGTTGGAAAACAGATTAATACTGACCTCTTGTGTATGCTGAAAAGAACCGCATGTGCGCTATCTTGTCTGTAAAGATTAGATTGATGTTATTAAATAATGTAGATTGAAAATACTTAACTAAATCTTTCAATAAACGTATAAATGAAACTTGGAAATGAATTTCTCTGAAGCGATGAGACTTGATGATGGACATTGGTCTTAATTTTGTCAAATTAAGTAAAAGTTTTATGTATGGAACAAAAATACATTACATTTTAAGTTCTATTTATGTTGTTGTTTTGAATGGAAAAAAAGCTGTTTCAAATATTATGGCATAATGGCATGTGATCTGATCGACCTCAATAAATAGGACTGTGACTAAAATTCTTTGTGGGCCTTTAAGATTTATATTTGTGTACCTCTGGTCTGGACTGAGTTAGAAGCTGCTGCTCTCAATTTATGGATCCAAAAGGGACATGGGGAAAAATAAAACATGAATATTTTGTTGTAAGCACCAAAAACGTTCTTGTATAAATACATTAGGTTTTATTATGACCACAGATTGTTTATTTTACCACATTTCTCTGAACGGGCTCTTTTTAAATAGTAATCATATATTTTTATTATTTTTTATTATTATACCTTATTTTTCTCCCATATTACAATTTTATTCCCAAACCCTACAATTGGCTTCTCATAATTTAAATTATGCTTGTGCTGTATGTCCTTACAGCTTTGTGGTTTTGAATAGGTTCAGTCTTCTATTTTAAAATCATAGTATAAGTAAATATATGGGTGTCTCCCAAATGAAATAAACAACAACATTCTGTTTGTTGAGTGCAATTACAATTGCAATGTAAACTCCCAAAAATAAGCTAGAATTTATCAAAATATTTGGTGACATATGGTGAATATAAACATGTCTGCTCAAACATCGCAAATAACCACAATTATTAAACAAATAATTGCTATCAATGCCTAGTGGAGTAATGTGGCGGTTAATATCATTTAAATCAATGAAAGGGGTGTCTAACCCTAACCGTAACGCCAATGGGCCAACAAGATGGTATGTACACTTCTTTATTATTTATGCATTACTGATTACTTCCATGCTGGTGTTGAGAAATACAAAACAATGTACTGTATGGGCAATTTTCGCATCTGCGATACATATTGTTTCATCCTGTGTTCAGTGCCATATACAGTATGTCTTACTTGAAATGTACACGTATATAAATGGACTGATTTACCGTCATGCATGTCGGCATTAAATGGTATTTGGCCACTTGACCCTTGCAATACTGAATTCAGGTTTTAGAAATAGTCGCTGAGAGGCTGTAACTGACCTCTGGTGGTAAGTGCTGGAAATTACAGTATCTGGTTAAATGAGATATGGTTAAATAACCATTTTATATTAGTCTAAAACACATAGGCAAACATAAAATCAAAAATGAAGAAACATTTCTAAACAACTAAACTGGTCGCCAGCTAAATACAGGGCACATGAACAATCACTAACATCTACAAGCAATTTAGAGTGCTCAATCGGCCTACTGTGCATGTTTTTGGAATGCGGGAGGAAACTCACGCAAGCATGGGGAGAGGATGCAAACTCCACACAGGAAGGCTGGAGCCAGAATCGGACCCGCAACCTTCCGTACTGTGAGGCAAACGTGCTATCCAGTGCCCCACCGTGACACCTTGAATCAATTGAAATGCAATTTTATGGAAATATTGATGCAATTATCCTTTTTTTAGATACAGCACAGACAGCAGACTCACAGTGTACATAATTTCACAGAAATCTTCAACATTAATGAAATCAATCTGTGACATTCACCGTAATAAAATAGAGTCTTAAATCCCAGCTGGTCTTGATAAGTATATATAAATAGTGATTCTACACAACATTGTGTTATGATATTTGTATATAGCCTTTTGCTTTGAATGACAAGAAAGTGTTAGATGGCTATGTTAGGAATAATACATAATTTTGCCACTGCATGACATCACGTCATGCATGCCTCTCAACTGCACACAGTCACATGTGCACACAACTGAGGGTGTCTAATAAGGTCACAATTTTACACTGCTGTTTTGCTCCCTTCACATGCTTCACATTTCCCAAGTCACTGTTTCACAATGTAAACAGTTAAAACAAATCAGCAATATTAAATCCATGTTTTGGATTTTTTTCCTCAACAATTCTAAATAGTGTTACTTATTTGTGATTCTATAAATGAGAAACGTCAGTGTGATGTGATGTCACACTTGATGGCCTAATGATTTCAGACCAAATTATTAATCACAACATAATAAATATAAGAAGCCAAGTTTCTACATTCAAAGGACATTCTACTGTTCTCTCAAAAAATTCTGGTATCACGCTCCTCCATGTGGGTTGGTGTGGCCTAAATTTTTTATTTAGAACAAAGATGAGGAATCTTGTGACTAGTGTGAGTTGTCCCAAATAAGGAGAAAAGTTCTCCATCTTTGGAACATCTCAGTAATTCAAGGGATGTGGGAATTTATCAAATGCTTGGACGAATAAAGATATTAATACAATTTAAGGGAAATAATGGGGCCAATTAGAAAACGAAGTTAACATTAATGGTTTCTTTGCATCATGTGATAGGTTGGCAGCATGTGTCAAGGAAACGTGTCAATGTTCGGTAAAAGGAATAATAAAACGACCGTGCAGGTACAGCATGTGGCCACAATTGATTTAAAATGACTGTACCATGGCTCAAACTATTTCCTTTTTAAGAGGTAATGAACTTTTTGCACTCAACTCTTACTTAATAAACAGCCTAACTATATTAGGAAATAAAAGCACAGCTGTAGTATAATTTGTAAGGTCCATTTATATGAATGAAGTTAAAACTAACACTACACTTCAATTATTCACTGGATGACTAAATCAAGTGTACTTGATTATTAATAGCTCACTGTCACTGTCTGATGAAAAGTACAGTGTTTCACAATTTTGGTATTTTTGTGGGAAGAAAAAGAGAACTGTGAATCACCATGGGTATTAGTTACCATGCCTTCTAGGTTCAAAACTAAAATTAAAAATTTCATATTGATGCTTTGACAGCTCTGTATCATGTGATAGGTTGGCAGCATGTGTCACGGAAACGTGTCAATGTTCGGTAAAAGGAATAATAAAACGACCGTGCAGGTACAGCATGTGGCCACAATTGATTTAAAATGACTGTACCATGGCTCAAACAATTTCCTTTTTAAGAGGTAATGAACTTTTTGCACTCAACTCTTACTTAATAAATAGCCCAACTATATTAGGAAATAAAAGCACAGCTGTAGTATAATTTGTAAGGTCCATTTATATGAATGAAGTTAAAACTAACACTACACTTCAATTATTCACTGGATGACTAAATCAAGTGTACTTGATTATTAATCGCTCACTGTCACTGTCTGATGAAAAGTACAGTGTTTCACAATTTTGGTATTTTTGTGGAAAGAAAAAGAGAACTGTGAATCAGCATGAGTATTAGTTACCATGCCTTCTAGGTTCAAAACTAAAATTAAAAATTTCATATTGACGCTTTGACAGCTCTGTAGAGTCATTAACTTGTATAACATGTACCTATAATGTATTAAGATAGATATTTTTTTGGATTCACTTTATAAGGTCTGTAATATTAATTTCTCACAATAATTATCATGTTATGTTAAATTGTGTTATGCTGATGGGAAAAGTACTACTACTAATAATAACCAAGTTACATTACTATAATGTTACTTTGATTACATTATGGACAGTATTTTTTTAAATGGGGCAACAAGTAACTATAAAAATAAGTTTTTAAAGAAGCCTTCCAAATCTTTAGTATGAAATCAGTTATCTATAGGTAAGAGATACAATACAAATATACAGCACTACTTATATGAGTCTGTATACTCGTAAAACAAGTATACATAAAATACTATTCTATTTGATAAATGTATGAATTGTAAGTCTTGTAAGCATCCCAGATGTTTCTTAGTTATGGTTCAAATAGGTCCACCCTGAGAAAGTATGATTTGGAAGGGGTGGCCACTTTTTTCCTCTTTGCTCTGGCTTGTCAAAAATTCCTGCCTTCTAATTGAATAATGAAAACAAACGGATGCTGTCTGAGTGTCCCCTGGTGCCACCGACCACTGACAAGCGGGTCAGCTGCTCTTTACTGTTCTAATGGGCTTCACATGAGCTGTGGGTGCGACCCATTTCAACAGACTCGTGTTTGAACTTTGATACCTCCTCCTTACACTGCCCAGCTCGCCCTCCCACTGCCTTACATGATCACTTCGTCACTTCTCCCCAGTCCATTCCCTCCCAGCTAGTTGTTTCTAAGTTTTGCTCTTATTTGTTTGATTTTGTGACAGTCTCCTGAAGTAAAGATGTCTCCAGAAAAGGAAAGCAATGGTCTTGACAGCGACGCATTTGCAGTGAGTAGATCATTTATTTCCTCTTCCTCAAAAATTTGTAAGCAATTATTTCCTCATACGCATTTATACTTAATCAAACACTGGATGTGAAAATGAAACAGTTAAAAGTAACAAAAGTGTTTTATCTATATCTATATCCATATATCTTCTATCTGTCCGTCGGTCTGTCTGGCCCGCGGGCTAAATTTGACCCGCAGTGTTATTGTGTGTATGCGGGTGGACGTGTGTGTGTGAGTGTGTGTGTGTGTGCGTGTGTGTAACTTAAAATTTTCTCATCCATCAATACTCTTAAGAGTGGGTGGGTTGGTGTGCGTTTGTATAACTTAAAATGTTCTCATCCATCAATGCCCTTAAAGGTGATGTGTGTAAAGGAGATAATAATAATACCGTATTTGCCGGTGTATTGGTCGACCTTTTTCGATCCAAAATCGACCGAAAAAAATCGACCTCGACTTATACACCGAGTCATAAAATTTAACTTCGTATCCATCGCTTCAAATGTGATGGTAACCAAGGCCGTTTCTCATGCATCTCATTGTGCGTTGCACTTAGAAAATTTGAACCGGGCGGCGTGCGCGAGTGCGCGGCCCGCTGGAAGTCGAATGAGGCTCAGCGATCTCCTCCGCTGTGCTTATAAACAGCCGATCCGCTCGGCGGGGGCTATTTTCGGCCACTCGGCGCGTGCGCACGGCCTCCCGGATGTGCCGGGCGGCGTGCGCGAGTGCGCGGCCCGCTGGAAGTCGAATGAGGCTCAGCGATCTCCTCCGCGGTGCTTATAAACAGCCGATCCGCTCGACGGGGGCTATTTTCGGCCACTTGGCGCGTGCGCACGGCCTCCCGGATGTGCCGGGCGGGTGCGCGAGCTCGCCGGCCGCTGGAAGTCGAATGAGGCTCCGCGATCTCCTCCGCGGTGCTTATAAACAGCCGATCCGCTCGGCGGGGGCTATTTTCGGCCACTTGGCGCGTGCGCACGGCCTCCCGGATGTGCCGGGCGGGTGCGCGAGCTCGCCGGCCGCTGGAAGTCGAATGAGGCTCTGCGATCTCCTCCGCGGTGCTTATAAAGTGCCGATCCGCTCGGCTTGGAGCTATTTCCGGCCTCCCGTTGGTGCCGGGCGGCGTGCGCGAGCTCGCCGGCCGCTGGAAGTCGAATGAGGCTCCGCGATCTCCTCCGCGGTGCTTATAAACAGCCGCATGCGCACGGCCTCCCGGAATTTTAACACATTTCGTCAATAAATTTCGCATATTGAATTTTGAAGTTTAATATAATGCAACAATTGAGCTCGACTTATACAAAGGATATATCATAAAATCGTAAATTTCCGTCGAATTCTAGGGGGTCGACTTATACACCGAGTCGACCTGGTATTCGTTATGCACACACTACACAATAAGCAGTATTTCTGAGATTATGATCTTTTTGTTTACACTCAAGCTTGAAAGCCGTTTCTGTAAATTCCCTGAAACCAAACATGGAGAGGACGTTGACACTCCAACGGATGACGAGGGAAGCAAGTTGGCTTATTGCGTAACAGATGTACCGCCTTGGTACTTGTGTATCCTTCTTGGTATTCAGGTATGTCAACAAAACCACGCACCCAAACAAAAGCACTAGAAGCCAAGACAATGAAAACCTTTTGTCACATGAGGCATCATGTTACTTAATGTCTTCTTCGTGGTTTGTTAGACTTGCTTGGTTTTCTAGTATATGTGGACCTAATGGTGAAATTCGTTTCAGTCACAGTTGGGATGTTGCCGTCAAGAAATGCTTGTCTTATGTGTTTAGCAAACTTTCCAATAATGATGTATGTAAAATGATATTAGCTTCTATAGGTATACACATACTCATCTACTTAAGTGTGCATTTTGTTTGTTCAGCACTGCTTGACAGCATTTGGCGGTATCATTGCCATCCCATTGATCCTCTCACAAGGCTTGTGTCTTCAACATGATGCCGTCACACAGAGTCACCTCATTAGCACCATCTTCTTCGTGTCTGGAATCTGCACTCTGCTGCAAGTTACTTTTGGCATCAGGTAGATAAGACTAAAAAATACGGTCTGCAACGTGTGATGTCATGGTATTTTTCGTAAAGCTTTTGTTACTATCTGTCCGCCCATCCATCCCGTCCATCCCGTCCGTCCCATCCTTCCCGTCCTTCCCGTCCTTCCCGTCCGTCCGTCCGTCCGTCCGTCCGTCCGTCCGTCCATCCATCCATCCATCCATCCATCCATCCATCCATCCATCCATCCATCCATCCATCCATCCATCCATCCTCTAAAGTGCTTATCCTCACGAGGGTCGCAGGCGTGCTGGAGCCTATCCCAGCTGAGTATGGGCAGTAGGCGGGGGACACCCTGAACTGATTGTCAGCAACCCTAAGGCACACAGAGATGAACAACCATCCACACTCACACCTACGAAAAATTTAGAGTGCTCAATCGGCCTACTGTGCATGTTTTTGGGATGCGGGGGGGAAGCTGGAGTACCCGGAGGAAACCCATGCAGGAATGGGGAGAACATACAAACTCTACATCAGGAGCCCAGAGCTGGGATCGAACCCCTAACATTGTGAGACGGATGTGATAACTCGTGCCCTACCGAGCCCCCTGTTGTTATTTGTTTTGTACAAAGTTTCTGCTAAAGCATAGTACTTGAAAGGGACAAAGGCTGTCAACATACAATCAAATGTACAATAATGACAAAGCACACACCTTTTGTCATATTTTTGT
Organism: Syngnathus scovelli; assembly: GCF_024217435.2. Classification (NCBI taxonomy): domain Eukaryota; kingdom Metazoa; phylum Chordata; class Actinopteri; order Syngnathiformes; family Syngnathidae; genus Syngnathus; species Syngnathus scovelli. The sequence continues at coordinate 10,305,853 of NC_090852.1, forward strand.
ATGACCTGAACATATTATTCAAATAATCTATTGGTAAATAATTATTCTCTGATCTTATCTTATGCTTTACAGCTAATCCATCCATTTTTGGAACCGCTTTTTCCTCACACAGGTTTACAGGTATGCTGGAGTCCAGCTGACTTTGGGCAGTAGGCGGGGCACACCCTGAACTGGTTGGCAGCCAATCACAGCTTTATATTTAATGTTAATTACTATTTGTTGAAAGAGTGATGCATTATCATTTTCTTATGCCATTGCCGCTAACAGCAGCTTGTGGGGATACATGAAGGCTCTCAGAAAATATCAAACAAATCAATTGAAATCTTGATTTTTTAAAATTTATTTCAAATAAGACTGGATGGATGAATGTTTTGCTCTCCATAGGTTCACAATACTCAGTTTTGGGTTGATTATTGTATTTTGCTTATTGAGATGCATTGGATTGTTTGGTAGTTTGTGTTTTCATACTGGATTTTATTTTTGAAGAACCATGAATTCGTCGGAAGTTTTACAATTGTAACACTTGCAGTGCAGTCTGACTCATGCTGAATATTGGTGTCAGACCAGGATTAGGGAAAGAATTTCCCCAACTTACATATTATCAATAGAATCTTGTTCTCACTAAATCCACACTGCCTTGGCTCAGGGCCACTGGTGCATTTTTGTCTTTCCCTAAATGCTCAGGAGCAGATAAACATGAAACTTGAACAGTGTACATTGGGTTTCGTTTCCTGGTGTTGACATACAGTATGTTTATGGTTTACATTGTCCCGTACCAGCTTTTATATATACTGTATATGCTATTTAATTACTGTTTATGCACCTTGGTTGGATGCAATCTACTTTTTGTTTCTATGTACTTAGAACACGCAATGACACTAAAGTTAAATCTAATCTAATCGATTGTAAACTACTTTAGGACTCGATAACCTCTGTTTGTTGTGACACATGATAGGATGGGCAGAATGTTTACATAACATTGTGAACATGTACCCGGTTCAGGGTGTATCCCACATCTCATACATAGTCCAGCTAGCATAGGTTCCAGCAGCCTGTCCTCGGTTATTACTAGTTTTCTCAAGTGTGTATCAAACAAGGCGCCCTTACTATTTATCATTGGTGACCCTTGATCTATCGCAACCTATTTTCTCTTATGGTTCGCAGATTGCCAATTCTTCAAGGTGGGACATTCACATTTCTTGCACCGTCCATGGCGATGCTGTCAATGCCAGAGTGGACTTGTCCTGCTTGGACGCAGAACGCAAGCCTCGTCAATACATCTTCTAGTGAATTCATAGAAGTGTGGCAGACTAGAATGAGAGCAGTAAGTTAATTAGGGGACATAAGAGCTTTCAGTGCATATTGACCACAATGTGCTCTGTCAGTTTTGGTCTTGTTCAAACCAAATCAAATCAAACCAAACCAAACCAAACCAAACCAAACCAAACCAAACCAAACCAAACCAAACCAACCAGTTAAGTTTCCTTCCTGGTTTACACACAAACTGCTTAAGTGTCTTTGAATACAATTCTTTGAGAACAGAAAATACTCACTAGTGACTTTAAAAACAGGAGTATTTCAGTTTTTTCAATCGGAATGTTCAATTGGCATGGATGTGCAATAAAAAATGTTTTTTCTTTTTAAATGAACCAGAAGTACAACTATCAGTTTGACTACTGACTTGAGAATCATACATACACTGTACCCTGTTTGTGTCCAGGTGCAGGGGTCCATTATGGTGGGCTCACTCTTGCAAGTGTTCGTTGGTTTCTCTGGACTGATTGGCATCTTCATGCGTTTCATTGGACCTCTCACCATAGCCCCCACCATCTCTCTCATTGGACTCTCTCTGTTTGACTCTGCCGGTGCCAGTGCAGGGAACCACTGGGGAATCTCAACCTTGTAAGTGATATGACTAAAGTCAGTTTGTAAAGTCTGTGCACTTTTGGACTTCATATGATCTGGGGTTTCTTTGTTTTAATTGTAATAATACCGTCGAGGTGTTCTTGAAATGTGTTTCCAATCAAATGCATTTTTTGTCAAAGCACATACCTCACACATTTGAATAAATGGTACAGCTGTTCATTGAAATGTGGGGTAAACGCTTAATCTTCACTAGAAACACAAGAGAAAATCCTATTAAAAGTTCAATGATCCAAGAGCCTCCTGGAGTTGCAATACTTTATATTTTGTCAAATGCCTTCGAATCAAAAATGTACATTAATTATTGTGATATTTTTCTTTTCTTCATCCAGAACCACTGTCCTCATCATCATTTTCTCACAGTACCTTCGTCACATCCCTGTGTCTTTGCTGACGTACAGCAAGGATAAAAAATTACACTCCAGGCGTGTTTACATCTTCCAGATTCTCCCTGTATGTAACATATTTTGAAATATCTTTCTTTTTTCACAGTATTTTTGTATGAAATCACTTCACTATTTTGGGGGGCATGGGATAAGCTATTGTTAGGCAAACTAAATTGCAAAGCAAACAGCAGAGGCGCTATTAATTCAGTCCATCCTAATTTGCAGTCTCGGGGCAAGGGCAAACATCAGGTACAACTCGAAAGCAGGAGTTCAGAACATTTAGACAGAATCTGCCATCCCAAAAGTAACATTTAATTTCATTACATAACCCGTAGCTGATCATCACGCTAAATGCCCATCCCTACTTTGGAACTCTTTCCGTATTTTCCGCATTATAAGGCGCACCTAAAAACCTCAAATTTTCTCAAAAGCCGACAGTGCACCTTATAATCAGATGCGCCTTATATATGGACCAATATTGAGCCACTACAGCAGGCGTGTCCAAAGTCCGGCCCGCGGGCCAAATGTATACGTATTATATATGGACAAAGTTTTAAAATGGGCCATTCATTGAAGGTGCGCCTTATAATCCGGTGCTTCTTATACATAGACAAAGTTTTAAAATGGGCCATTCATTGAAGGTGCGCCTTATAGTGCTGAAAATACGGTATTTTGTTTCTCCTTTCAGGTTCTACTTGGAATCTCCTTGTCCTGGCTCCTGTGCTATATTTTAACAACCTACAGTGTACTTCCCTCTGATCCAGAGCAGTATGGCTACTTGGCTCGTACTGATCTCAAAGGCGACGTCGTGGGTAAAGCTCCTTGGTTTACATTCCCCTATCCAGGTAAGAACCCATGAGGTTGTACTCATTGACTGGGATTTCATGGAATTCCATATCATGAAGCCTCCATTTTTCACTTAGGCCAATGGGGGATGCCCACCGTGAGCGTGGCAGGGGTACTAGGCATTTTTGCCGGTGTGATTTCATCCATGATAGAGTCCGTTGGGGATTACCATGCCTGCGCCAGGCTATCGGGGGCTCCGCCACCACCTAAACATGCAATCAACCGGGGGATTGGGATTGAAGGGATTGGGTGTCTGCTGGCTGGAGCCTGGGGGACAGGAAATGGTACCACCTCATACAGCGAGAATGTGGGAGCACTCGGTATCACCAAGGTGAGTCATGCTGAATGTAGTTTAAATTGTGGACTGAATATAACATTCAAATGACTTTTTTCACTTCCTCCACAGGTTGGCAGTCGTATGGTGATTGTCGCTGGGGGTGTCTTCATGATCGTTATTGGTGTTTTTGGAAAAGTGGGAGCTATTTTTTCAACCATCCCAACACCTGTTGTAGGGGGAATGTTTATGGTTATGTTTGGAGTCATTTCTGCTGCAGGGATTTCTAATCTACAGGTGAGCACATAAGATAAGTTTATAAAATATTTGTATTCTTGTGAAAGAGCGAGATGATTCATTTTTTCCCCTTTTACACTCGCCTACCAGCAAGATAGTATGACCGAGTCTAAAACAGAAACAACACCAGCAAATATGAAATCTTATTGAAGCCTGTAACAAAATGTTTTCTGCATTTTTAAGCGGATTAACAACAAAGGCAAAATTGTAGTTGCAACAAACCACACCTCCAGCTCCCCCAAGATCCTGATGAGGATGATGGATGTATTTCAAGATTAATGAAACACACTGTGGCAAACTGTTCCCAAACAGACTGAAATAATGATAAGGAGGGGCATTTTGACAAGATGTTACAAGTTTGTTATATCGGAACCGTCAAGATAATTTTTTTTTTTTTTTATAGTATTTAGATTTGAACTCATCTCGCAACATCTTCGTGTTTGGTTTCTCCATGTTCTCGGGTCTTGTCATACCAAACTGGATACTAAAGAACCCCACGGCAATTTCAACAGGTAACATTTAATTTCACGTTACTTAGAAAAATGATTTAAGAACACACATCAACACGCACACAAACACACACAATACAAGTTGTGTCATGGTGTCACTGTGTTGTTCAGGTGTGACTGAGATAGACCAAGTGCTGCAAGTCCTTCTCACAACCAGCATGTTTGTTGGAGGTTTCTTTGGTTTCTTACTAGACAACACAATTCCAGGTAACACCACACAAAAATGGCTTCACAGTGCCTAATGAAAATACAATGAGGCAATACTAAGAACTAAATTAATTTTTTTTGTTTATATTTTGCATGAACATAGACAATAGACAATGTATTCATCATTGTGGCATTAACAAAAAATGACTCTAGAGGGAGCTATACAGCAAAAATAAACAAATCACAGTATTTAGTCACAATTAGCCCCGTGTAAGAAGTAAAACTACGTGTCAGTAATAGGGTTAATAGTTTCTTATAAAAGCCACAAAATGGCAGCAAAGCACTACTTTTGTCTAAATAAACCTCCCCAACTCCCTTCTACAGCGTCTCCCGGCACGAGAGCAATGTTATTCAGAACATAATAGTAATAATAATAATAATAATAATAAAGAATATATATATTTTCTAGTTAGAGCATCGATTCCCAAAACAAGGCTAGAATCGGGTAAATCCATGCGTTGAAAACTTATAAGCAAAGGTGTGTTTAGTATGGCATGCACATTTCTTTCAATTCTTGCATGTTTAACAGGCACAAAGGAAGAGCGAGGCATTGTAGCCTGGAACAAAGCACACGAGGACAGCTCCTTCAACACGCTGGAGAGTAAAGAAGTCTATGACCTGCCCTTTGGCCTGAGTAATTCCTTGTCTTCTCTGCCATGGAGTCGTTACCTACCATGCTGCCCACCAACTGTGCCTAAAGGGCCTGATGGATGTAGAGAAGGCAGAACCACTCGGGAACGAAAGAAGGAACTTGGACATTCAGAGCCTTCACAGATCATTGTTGGAGTTGTTTCTAAGTTGTGAACTCGTATCAGCATCCCATTTTGGGGATTTTTTTTCAATACATGCAATGCCATGAGCGAAATCAGAATTCAGTATTTAGTATTAGCTCACTGTGAAAGATGCTTTGTGATTTTTTTGTAAACTATACTCATTCATATAATCTATATTCAATGTCCCAAAATTTTGATTGTATTATTAGTCTAATAAATGTTTATTGTGTTTAATAATTAATTTGTTCAATATGATCAGAGAATCATTTACAATACTAAAGCTTTGTTTATTTCGGCTTCACCATTGTCACCATTCATCACAATTTTATTTCATGAACTGTTAACACATGACTTGCTGAAATGGGCAATGGAATGAAGTAATTTTGTTTGTCTAGTACCGCCCTGATTTCAACCATCAATTTACATCACTTAGCTCCATAATTAAACATCCTATATGTTACTTTTGCGACCACAAAAAAAGTGATATTCTAAGTTGTATACAGTCTTTATAATAAAGGTTTATGAGATAGCAATGCAGTCTTTTTATCTAGGGCACCGGCTCTGCTTGGAATGTTAGATATAATATAAGATGTAGTCATAATTACTCAGAGATTTCATCTTTCACCTCAATACTGATATTGTTTTAGCAATGAACTCTTCACCGTTTTGTTTTTAAGACCTTCAAATGCACAAACATTAATATTTCAGTGTGGAGATCTCCACAAAGGGAGGCCTCCTTTTTGATTCTCCTCCTGTGGACAAATTTGTATCTTTAAGGTGAAGCCCCATACCATCTTTCGTCCAAAATTCTGATTGCATTGATATTAAAGGGATTATCCAATGTCAATAGATAATCCTGTATTTTTCCAAAATTTTTCGGTGTCAAGAACTCCACTACTTGTTTTTCCACGGATTGATTGTCCTCATCATCCACATTGCTTGGGTGTCTCAGTGACCCGGCATTGCTTCTAGGTGCGATCTTGAGACCAGTGAGAATCGCATCATTGATCTTATTCTGCTCTTCCACTCTGATGATGAGGGTTTTAATCAGCCGATCCTTCTTGGCATTCTCATTTTTGAGGAATTGGATCCCCTCCATCCTAGCTTCTTTCCCCATCAGTTGCTTCTTGATTTCTTCAAGAGCATTGGAGGTTTCAGCTGATTTTTGATTTCTTCCAGACACTCAGCTGCTGTCTGCTCCTTTGCAAGATCCTGTTTTTGGCGGCATCACTCTTGGATTTTTGTGGATATAAAAGTTGGAGCTTTTCCGTGTGCGCAGTGAGTGATTTGTAACTATAAATAAAGCATGTAGGTATATAAAGTGAAAGTGTATAGCTGTGCACATAACCAAAACGTGGTTAAAAAAACACAGGATTTTTATCGAATTACTTTGTGCAAGATAACAAAAAATTCCAGCTCACCTGGTCAGTAACAGTGAAAGTTGTTTGATAATTTTATGTGGATTCAATGCATTGCTCTTTAGTTGCGCCTACGGAGTTGACCACTAGAGAGCCATATTCAGCCACATTACAAACTACATGAAGCTGGCAAAAGTATTGAAGCGCTTCTAATTTTTTTCCATTCATTCAGTGGTTGATTTTGCTCCCCACATAGGGACCGGCTCATCATTTCTGTTCTCATTCATCTCAAAGGTGTTTGATGGAGTTGAGGTCACGTCTACCATATCAATTAATTTAGCTAGAGAATTGTTCTAGAAATTAACATGAATTCCCGCGGTTCAATGAACCTAACGTGTATAACTTGGGACTCAGGGAGGAAATCAGAGCCATACTTCAAGAGAATCTTCACTTATACAGGCAGCTCATATAATATGCATTCAAGGAACACAAGGCCTTTGTGCAATTACTATTTCATGGTTTGAAACTTTACTTTTAAGCCATGGCCTTTTAAAAACAAAACTTCAAACATCAGTTTGAATAAAAAAATGATACCTAAAAATTATTTGTGCATCATTAAAATTGTTCTGTGACTGTCAATGTCATCTGTTTATTTTAGATATGAGACACTGCAATTAGCTGCATGAAGTAGAGCTTACAATAAATGTCTGACTGTTTTGAAGAGACTTCATCCAACTTGTGAGTAAAAATAATACAGTGGGAAGAGAGCAAGCTCCCAACTGTACAAAAGGAAAGGCAAATTACATGTTTATTGCATGTTCATTGCTTGAAAAGTAATCATCACCGCTGAATTATACGCTCATGTTTCAATACAGATTTTAGGATCATAACCAATTGTACACTATGTAAGGTTGCCAGGCCAAACAACGAAGTGTATGCTATGACCTCGGTCAGTTCTTGCTCTCAAGAAGAAAAAGGAAAGCACTTTACAGAGTCAAGCACTAAGCAAGAACACGTACTGATGTCACTACTGACCTCAGCTCCTCTGACATCTTGGGTCCAATATTCTTTATCCAATATCCTTTGTATTTGTAAACAAAAATGAAAAGATCATTTTCACAGATGTGAAACTGGCACTGATGTTTAAGACTCAATAAGGAAGTACTCAATGTGTCATGCGATGTGAGCTCCAAAGTAGGAAAAAGGGACAGGGATATTCCACTGAATGAGTTCTGTTACACGCAAAGTGATGATGTGAATGTTTGGTGACGATAATTGATGATGGTGTTGTATCGTATTGGAAAAAAAACCTTTACCGCTCTATGATATGGAAATGAAAACAAATACAGAAAGCAGAAAGACCAATGTGGTTATATTTCAGGTCCCTGTATTTTGACACCAGAGTAAGGAAACCGCTTCCAGCTAAACTTTTGGTAATGCCATTCAAGTCTATAACGTCTTGATTCGGACTACACTGCAGTCATCCTTTTTCTGTACTGCTTATCCTCTTTAGGACTTTGAACAATCAGGAGCCTATCGTCCTAGCTAAATTTGGCCGAAAGCTGTAAGTCGCAGGGAACAAACGATAAACATTCCTACTCATATTCAAATCAATAAATAATTTAAAATCTTCAATTAACCTAACAAACACTTTTGGAACACGGGGGGGAAGCCAGAGCTGAGGCTGGAGCACTAAACCTAAAAGCTCAGAGACACAATTACCACTATTCCACCGTTCTGGCCCTGGACCACACTCCAAATGTACATAAAAGAGACCCAAACAGCTCCCCAGAGGTCTAACTCATTGTGGTTAAAAAAAAAATACTAACCAAGGCCAAAACCTCAAACAGATCTGAGATTTGGTGTGAGGCTACCATCTGTCTACACCACTTGAAATCCGAGCGTGAGAGAAACAAAGAGAGAGCATAAAAAGCAAACTTCAACAGGGCCAAAATGTGAACATTTATTTTCTTCAGTATGATATCAAGGTAAACTGAAAAATGTTGCACTTACTGACTGAAATGAATCATGTGTGAACACACCGTGTTATGGGAATAGGATTTGTACAGTCACGGGAATCATTCCTCCCTCGCACGCAACGTAGTTTACAGAAAGACATTCGTGGGTTGGCTCACGCATTCTGTGGGCTGACCTCAAACGAGGTCTGCACTAAAACCAGTGTTTGGTCCTCTTTGCGAGCAGGTATTTAGCTCTTACTGAAAATGACTATCTTGAGTGGATTCATGTTGTCAGTGAGCAAATCATTGCCCTTATTTAGCCTGCGTCATGTTCCTCCTTCTTACTCAGACCAGATGTGCGAGAATACTATACTTGCAAAAAAAAAGTGCAACTTCAACACATGAATACGATTACAAAGAGCACGTCTATTTTAAGAGAGCAACACTTTATTATAGAAAATGAGACAGTCTGCAGCAATGTATACAATCAGGAGCCAAAAGAAGTCCAAGTCTAAAATTACACACTGCCACAGCCAGCTGCTTGAAATCAATGGGATCCCCCTCGTGATAAGAGAGAAACTGCTATTTTGTAATTCTGTCCCTAGGTATGTTATTGTCACTTTAGGGGTAAAATGGTTTGTCACTGAGGTGGTACTCTGACAGCTTCCTTCTTGACAAGAACATACCCTCTGACCCCAGAAAATGTAAAAATGACTTCTATGGCGTCAAATCGTTTCGCAGGGTACATTGGTGCAATCGGCACTTCATCATGAAGATTTGCAATGACTTTCAGAAAAAGCTACTGGCCATTTTATTGCCTGCTAGAAGGAGCAAACACCATCAGCGCAGCATGTGGTAAACACTTTATTTAAGTACGCACTGTTAAGGGAGCACCCAAACATGCATTTGTCTTAATTTTACTGAAGTGTGTCGCTTGTCAGACTAAATGACCCCAGTGAAACCGTGCTCATTACGTCTTGTCCTTTTTCACTCATCATGTTTAATGGCAGTGTGACCCTGTGGGAGGGTTTTCAATTTAAGATTGCTTTATTTCAAAGAATGCATCAGCATAGATGCAGCCGGCACAAAATTTACAGTGCTCGGAAAAAGTATTCATACATTCAACATTTTTACATTTTCTGACCTTACAATCACAAACCTTAGTGCATTTTGTTCAGAGGCGCTGTGTCTAAGAACATTTTATAGGCCAACTTCAATCACATGGTTTTAGCATGACTCTAGACTAAAATACATTTGTACTTTTTTCTATACAATTTCCTCCTAAATCTTTACTGTATTTTCAATGACTCTTTTAGTTTACTTTTTTCTATATCATTTTAGTTTCTGATTTTAGTTTCTGTTTAGACATACACTATATGTCTATACAGAAACTAAAAACTAAAATGATATATATATGTGTATGTGTATGTGTATGTGTATGTGTATGTGTATGTGTATGTATATATATATATATATATATATATATATATATATATATATATATGTAAAACAAAATATTAAAACAAAACAACCACAATGATAACTCATTGTTCAGTTAAGAGCTGTCAAACAAAATAAAAAGCCCACAATTACATAGGGGAAATGTTTTTTTTTTTTTTTTGGGCTATTTTGTTGTTCAATATGCAGTGAGTGAAAATGATGAATTATCTTTATCATGTGGTTATTGCCACCTACTGTTTGACACCACCACGATATCCAAGTTTATGCATCCAAAAGTAACAGCAACGGGGGCAGTGGAAAACCATAAAACCTTTGGGATCGGGAAGAGTCACGAGAGCTTTTCCCTCATGATGCACATGATGAACATCTGGAATACTTCTCCTTCCTACTGTGCAATCTATCCACGTATTTCAAGCTGCTTCTGCATGTGTCAAAATGCGAATGTATTTCCACAACGTCAGCACATTACATTTATAGTGTATATAAACATATAAACACACACACACAGGATATATATATATGTTACGTTAGGCCCGTTCTCAGCCCTTCGTTTGTGTTTATGTCATGTTAGCATATCATTTAGCCTGTTGTTGCTCGTTCATATCTGTTCTTGGTGTTGGATTTTTTCGAATACATTTCCCCCCAAAATGCGACTTTTTTTTTTCACGTTATTGTGCTTTTTATGGCTAATGCGACCTATATTCCGGAGCGAGTTGGATCTTCAACTGGATGTTCCCAACCAATGTTACTATTACTGCTACCTGTGAGCTTTCGATGTTTTCCCTTGATTGTATTCTTCTATTTTTTTCAGGAATGATGTACTGTTTATTAAAACCGAATTCACGGGGCTGACTATGTTTGTATTGAAGAGCGACAGTCAGGAAGACACAATCGTTCTTCTCTCCCTTCTCTGTGATAAATCTAATGCACATACTGTAAAGATGGAAAGAAACAAAAGCATCATCGACTGGGCCCGAGTTGTGAGCAAGGGTCAGCTGAGCAAATTGATCCAAGATGATTTCTTTGTGCTATGCAAAGTTTGTCATGTCACAATGTGTAGTTCAGAAATAACAGACATGCTAATGTCAAGGGAGCTCTAGAGTCATCCTATTCTAAATGCTCGCGAGCAGAATCAAAAGCAGACATCTGGGCGGGGAATTCCACTCACCTCAGCTGTTCTAGGTTTTTCATCTGCTTTTTGTATCTCAGCTCTCAACTCGGAGTGATCACGTATGAGGTCTGACAATCGGCATCTTGATAATGAGGAGAAAATGAGTGGAGCAGAAGCCATAGACAGAAATATCTGTGCTTCTCCTCTCTTTTTACTTCAAAGATCTATTCCCCTGCTGCACCAAATTTAAGAGCACGAAGCTGCACTTACAGCATGCCTCCACGCTGCAAAGGTACAACGTTGTCTGGGACACGCTCGCCACTTCGTCACCCATGAGACAACCCTGAAACTGAGGATTGAACAGATGAGGACAATTACGCATATATGTTATAACTGACCCTGATAATGAGTTAGCGTTAAATTATGCTGATTATACACAATTTAAACAACTGGGGTCACATTTGGTCACCAGTCCACCATGTGATGTGACCCTTCGCCATGATGACATCTCTGGGAAATAAGCAATCTCCCAGACATTCAATCATGTAATGACTCTATGGTACTGGTATGCAACTTTATAATTGTTAGTGTGGCCGTTTGATTTTAGTCGATCCCACAGAGACATGCATTTTCCTTGAGGGACTATTTTTGAATGAAAATCCAGTAAACCAAAGACAGTTTTATATGTAAATTAAAACCTTGAAATACTGGAAGACTCGCTTTTCCGATTGGTGGTCAAAGACATGACATAGACTTCAATACCGGCGGCTAAATGAAGCAACCTATGATCGAGATACTTCTCTAAAATTAAAAACACACTGGTCACTGGCATTCTTGTGGCTGGGCTACAGGCTTGTTTTCAAGAGTAGAAACTCTACTTCTGTCCTATTAGTGTCAGCAAGATATGATTTAACATCTTCATCCAGACCCCAAAAGAATATTTATCTACAAATGTACGGCCTGAGGATGCGTATTCAAAAATTGGCACCGTACGATGATTTTTCAACAACCCCCCAGTGTGTAATCACTACAAAGGCCATCCAAGCGCCTTTACAATAATATCTGTGCAGATTGTCTGGATCTCACGCCTCAATTGATGCAAATGAAAGAGGAGAATATGGATGCTTTTGAAGGGTCGCCGTTTGACTGCGATGGCATGACTTGTTGTTTTGTGCGTTAACGGGAAGCAATTTTGCAGTCAGCCTTGTTATTGTTGAGTCAAGAATGTCGGTGCTGCTGGGCTGTCTATGATGGCTACAAGCAGCAGGACCGCGAGGAACTTTAGCCCCCAATGTGGAGGACTACGAATGCGTCCTGGGAGAGATCGGAATAAGACTTGGCCCTAAAAATTTCACATTCATCCTCCTTTCGATCAAAAACTCTAAAAGAAAAATTTCAAAGCTAAAATTGCTCCCATAGGCTCGTTGAACCCGTGCAAAAGTGCGAAACGTTTCATTTGAAAAAGACAAGACCAAACCAGAGCAAGCCAATGTATTCATGTCATTACTGATGGCGCACATGGAAAGTGGAATTAGTTTTTCATCCTCGCCTGTCATGCGAGAGTCCTCTGCCACCGTGACTGATCCTGATGTTTCAAAGCTGCTTAGCCAATGAGAATGGAGTCCAGCACAGGAATCACTAAGACTTTGTACAAGCTTGCCACATGAGCCTTTTTGGATTTTGTTTTGATCTCTGGTAGGATTAAATCTTAACGTTATAACCGCTCACGTGCATGTAAGATCAAAAATTGGCCTCAATTTTTAAATTATTAACTGCAAGTGCCAGGTTTTGGAAAAAAAAAGCTACAATCTCTTTAGTTTTCATTCAAAACAGATGATTTTTTTTTTCGTACAAAAAGCACTGAATTGCTGAACAGAATATGCCATGTGAACAAAAATATTGGGACACATGGCCATTAGACCAGCAACAAAAAGACAGACAGATTCCATTTTGGCATCCAAGAACATGTGTGAAGTCAACTATCCCCAATGTTGAACCCAAAAGAGGGCTCGGTTGGCTCAAGATCAGTCCTCTGAAGTTCATCCAAGCACATCATAATGAACTTTGATTTGTGCATCAGGGCAAGGTCATGCTGGAAGAAAAAAGGGCTTTCCCCAAACTCTTCCTGCCAAGTTGAGAATGCTGTTGAAGTGACTAGTCTCAATACTTCTGTCCATATATCAAATGTTTGTATTCTACTTTTACAGGGTCATGGGTAACTGTGTACTCTCATTATGTGGTTTGGAAAACTTGGGCTCATCTGACATTTTTATTGAGTGTTTTTTTTCCATGAAATGCAATTATTGTCTGCAGACTGTTGGATTAGAACTGACTTTTATTTATTTCTCTGTACACATTCTGTGTCCTTATCCAAGCCGCATAATCTGTTCATTTCGTGCTCTCATACCATATTTACATTGGCACAAATCAGGAAATTGTTGTGTGTGGTAAATATACCAGACACCTTGTTATCTCGATGCAGCTGAAAGTAACAAAGTAAACACACAGCATTGGTACAACAGTTGAACAATCAAGCAAAAGATACAACACCGGCTCGTCAGTTGGAAATATGTCCTTCCATGCATCAAAAGTGCGTTGTCTGATGCATAAAAGGCTTGATATATTAGTGTGGCGGAATAAAGCTTTGAGCAATTTATGGTCAGTGAGGCCAGATGAGAAGGTTGAGGTTGTGCGTGTGTACTTTCCCAAGGGATGACAGTTGTAAAAGCTTACTTAAACTGACAGAAGGTTGCATTAAATCATTTATGGCAGGGAGCCACTCACTGACAATCACATTAAACAGGAAGACATTCTTTTGTATGTTTTCTACCATGTCTAAACTATCCAATTGACATTTTTAAACTAAAAGCTAAATTCCTGATATTGCCACAGTCACAGCATAAAAATAAAATAACCCATTCAAAACGTTGCTGACTCGCTACTCATGTCGATTTTGATCCAAACGCAAATCTAAGTGCAAAACAACCCAGAAAGATGGGTCAGATGGACTAATTGGTCCTTTTTTATTTTTTGTATCCATCTGGTTTAGAGCATACATACCACACACTAACTGTGCTTCTACAAACCTTGCAGGATCTTAAAATATTGAAATGTAACACGTAGGCGTGACTCATTTGGATTCTGACCATGTCTGATTTGTAATTACCACAATAGCTTGAAGTAATTTAACATCAAAGCTGTTTGAACAACCCAGGAGCAATAAATATCCCATACTCCCCCTTTAAATTACACAAGATTACTTGTAACACATCTAAATCATAGCCATGGAAAATTTGTTAATGCAGTTTTGGTTGAGGCAGACGACCACCCCTTTGCTGAAGTTTATTCTTCAGAAGAAGGGAGTTTCCTGGCCTCAGCCTTCACAAAACTTGCTCAGCTTACCAGGACCTAAGCCCCATTCCATGTGCAAAGTTTCTCGAAATACATTTCTAGACAAACATTTATGCTCACATTCACAGCTCTGCACTATTGCGAATCTTCATTAAACCTAACATGCATTATTTTAGAATGTGGGAGGAAGCCAGAGTACCATAAAAGCACATGATGAGTTTTTGGTCCCATTTGGTTCAATATTGATGCGGTACACCAAGTTGCTTTTAACTTACTATGCAGATATAATGCATATTATATGTGCTCTCTGAAGCTTGAGGAAATCCATTGAATTCTCCAAGGGGGGTGTGGCAATAAACACCCACCTCCTTCCCCACTTCGACTGACTAGTGGTTTATTTTGACTGTCGCCCCTTTTCGCCACTGGAGGTTGCTGAATTTCATTGACATTTCGCAGTCCAGTCGCAAGCGCAACCTGACAATGTGTGTGTGTGTGTGTGTGTGTGTGTGTGTGTGTGTGCGTGTGTGTGTGTGTGTGTGTGTGTGCGTGTGTGCGTGCATGTATACTCAGCTGCTTCGACTTGGCCCTTATATACTATATTTTGGAACATCTGTGTTTTGCTTCAGTTATCATGACAAACCCTGTAAAGCTTGATATGCAGTTCTTACTACGACTTGCTTTGAAAGCGACACCTCTGATTAGATTTTTCTTTTAGATCACTGTGACAACCTCATTCTGCATCGGAGGTCTTTCATCTTCAGATAACGTGCATATTATTTTACAGCATATTAAAGTAGAGAGCAGATATTTGCAATTTTTTAATTCATCGGCCGATACCTGTGTTTCGTTGCGCCGATTTAAAGTTGCATGGCAACACATCTTAATAAATTAGTTAATCAATCATGGCTGGGCTAGACCCTGAATCCCAACGCGTCATCTTGCCAAGAACATTCATAGAAGAGTATGCTTTCAAAGTTTTGGGACCTTATCTGTCCTGATTGTACCACGGAGTACCAAGTAAGGTCCATATAGACCTTCTTGGATGACTTTGCTGTGGAAGAACTTGACCTTAACCACTTTTAAAACAAGAACAGAAAAAGTGATACACGCCAGCACGTTGGAGAAAGAACGGAAACTGTCACTGGTGCAAAAGGGGATAACGCCTCATTTCATTCTACTGGTACTTATCTGCTTAAGCAGAGGTATGATAGCATTGTTGGGAATTTTTAGCAGTCAGACTAAAGCGGGGGTTTATATCGACCAACCAATAAAAGTGAATTCCCTGTTGAATTTCTAGATGTGACAAAGCGTCCCCAGTGACAACCCCTGAAATCTTCCCCCAAATGCCCAAATAGTGATCAGCTCATTTATCATCTACCTACAGTGCGGAGACAGCATACAAATGAGGGAGAAGGCTCTCTTTGTGTATGTGTGTGTGTGTGTGTGTGTGTGTTTCATGCTACAATCAAGACTGCTGGGAGAAGGAAATATTCCACTTCGAGCCAAATCTGACCCTAAAGTTTTCCAGACGAAAGTTCAAAGATTTAAAAAAAAAAAAAAACGTGATCAAACTTTATTTTATTTTTTCGTTTAGTATAAAAGTTGACTGTCATTGGTTTTATCCCAAGTTCTGTTCACTTCTTTGGCGAGGAAGTGTTTTTAGTGAGTGCTGTACCAGCTCCATCTTTTTTTTGGGGTGTGTGTGTGTGTGTGTGTGTGTGTGTGTGGGGGGGGGGGTATCTGTTTAGGATCTGTTGGACCAGTGGGCACGTTTTTAACTTTCTTAGAATGTTAAGCACTATGTTTAATTTTTCACCATACCTCTTCTGGGAACGCACAAACTCTCCAACCTGTTCATTCTGAGTCGCCCAACTATGTTAGATCCAAAAGAAGGAAGGCAGGTGCATGTCCCAAGGACTCAAACCCATGTCAGTCAGATATTACACACTTTGAGTGGAATTAATGACAGGGACGATCATTTTTTTGGAGTTATTTTTAAAATATTGACAAATGAAGAAGAAATGAGCTGCAGTTGTATGAACGGCAAAAGGTGGGCACTGGTTTATTGTGCCTTCTTACGTCAAGTGTCACTATATAGATGGCAGGGATATACTTATTTTATCTGTTTCTTTGTGTTACATTGGGAGAAAATCGGAGGTCTCTCTTGAATGTTTTATTCAATTGGATGATGCCTTCAACCACTAATTGAGCCACACGTCTATTAGAGCAGAGGCTACTATTTGAGGACATGAGCTATGTTGAGCACTCCAAATAGCCACAAGCCAATTTCCTTTCTTTTTCCTCTGCTTCACTTTCCTTCCATGGCTCAGACTCTCACTTATGGAAATTTATGATACTGAGGCACAGCAGGAAATTAGCCAACAGAAAGGGCACTTTTGCAAACTGTCCTCTGACACACCACCCACACAGTCCTAAATCGGGGTGTTATCCCCACCCATAAATCAACAAGGTCATTAAATCAAACAGCAGACATCCCATCTGCCCTTTTTCATCGCAGCGGTTTGTCTTCATCTTTATTCAATTAGAAGGATTATTGGCCCAGTATGACACGTTGATATTCCGCCTGAAATGTCAGCATGTGACCAAGACAGGAGATCAGGAGGATGATGTTTACAATGACCACGTACTGATAAAGAACTACTTTCTGCTTATCTACGGATTCACCTGTTGTCATGAGTTCGGCAGAGCAAATGAACCCAGAACTACTCAGTCACAATTCTTCACAAAAACGTTCATATCACTTTTTAACTGGTGTAGTATTTCCACGACCATTCTACCTCAACTACTCCTATTTCTCAGTCCTAAACTTGCATGGATGGGAAAAATTTCTTTGCTTTTTGTAATTTATCACAACAAAAAATAGACTAAATTTTATTGTTGAGTGAATAAAGGGTTAATTTCTTTTTGCATTTTTAATTTTAATGTGTGCCCAATGATTGGCTGGCAAGCAGTTCAGGGTGTCTGCTGCCTGATGTCTGCTGCGATATGCTCCAGTTTGCCCGTGGGGAAAAGCGGTATGGATAATGGATGGATGGGCATTCTCCCCTGAAATTGATTGACATTTTTCAGTTATACTGCAACTACGGTATACTGCATGTTAACATGGAAATACAATCTAATTGTGACAACAAAAGATTGTGTTATCTTATTAAAAACGGTACCTCCCTTTTTGGCTTGAATCAGAAAATGGCAACCAGCTAAAAATGGCTGTTCTAGACATTTCTGGGACAAGTCAGGCCCCCTCTGGGCAGATTCAACCTTTTCACACATTAGAAAATCTGTGCTACACTGCCAGAAAGCATATTGTCAAAATTGCCATGGACCCCTGCTGAAGTAGGCTTTTAGCTTTTTCTGAAGAGACACAGGGCCCCTGAAACTAGAAGTAACCTTTTGGTGACCATACAGGCCAAAACTGTGGGCAATAGCAGTCTTTGCCAGAATACATGAAATTAGGACTTTGCTTATGCAGAACACCAATTACGTCTGGTGTCATTCAATAAAACAAACATTGAAACCAAAAAACATAAGCATTTAAAACTCACAGAATGAGCAATAGGCCATTTGTTGTTGTTTTTGATACTCTGAAAGATGCTTAACAGAAACATTTTATTTTATATAGAGTGCAGCAAATAGATCATTCTGGATTTGCTCATATATTAGGATTATGCCTTTAATAGGGAAGGGAGGTCAGATGGATACTGATTTGGAGTAAACACGTCCATGGCGATACGTTGGGTTTCATCATATCATTTTATTATTATTCCACAGCATGTGATACCATCTGTGGAATGTAAATTTGTGAATACTAGGTTGCCTTGTTTTGTTTGCTTGTCTTTTAGAAATTATGCTCTCATAAACTTGAAGAGAATTATGCAATATGTCAATTGTGTTGAGTTTGTACAGGCTAGCTGTAATGTGTTTTGTGTTTAGACCTATGCAGTCGCAGATTCACAAAATATGACTATACCGGTAAATTTGTTCCTAATTTGTTTTGCATCTAGTGAGCTATAAAACAAGGCCTTTATTCTGCACATGCATAATGTCTCTTTCTTGTGTCCTTGTTATGTCATTTGCAAGGATCAAAGCCTGCACTTGAAGCCATATTTATTCCGCAATGAGTCAGATCTTCTGTCAGAGCTCTGATGGTCCCAATTTGTGTAAAATTGGCCACAAATTCAGTTTACGGGTGTGCTAAATAGGGTGGCCATTGATTGGTCTTAGGGGAAAATATGTTCCTGTCTATTTCCTTATAGACATATTTCCAAGAGTAAATATGGTCGACCTATTTGTTTTCACATTGTGGGCACTGTTATGGCAATTATTAACGTGATTATAGGCTTCATATGGAGAAAAACACTGTTGATTGGATTAGCTGTCAAGTTGCAGACATTTGGCCTACTGTGAAACAAAGAGAGCTGTTACTGCAGTCTATCTGTGAATGACAAGAAAATGGGCTCAAGCCAACAAGTCAGACAAGGCAAATAGTACTTAAAGCTGAATGGAAAAAGGTTAATGTCAGGCATCAAGTCAATATGATTCTTAATATAGATTGGGTGCAACAGAAATGTCTCAGCATCTTTTGGGTGTACAAAGCCTAGCTACAATCTTCTCTTAGATAACGTTGCCATTACCGCACCACTGTACAGGAAAAAAAAAAAGCTGCTTTGCACCCCAGGTTAATCTATAATGATGGATCTGAAATTAAAGTCCCCCCAAAGTCCCAATGATCATCGTCACACACACATCTGGGTGTGGTGAAAATTGTCCTCTGCATTTAACCCATCCCCATGTGATTTTGATCCATCCCCTGGGGGAGAGGGGAGTATTGAGCAGCAGCGGTGCCGCGCTCGGGAATCCTTTGGTGATCTAACCCCCCCAATTCCAACCCTTAATGGTGAGTGCCAAGCAGGGAGGCAATGGGTCCCATTTTTATAGTCTTTGGTATGACCCGGCCGGGGTTTGAACCCACAACCTTCCAGTCTCAGGGAGGACACTCTACTACTAGGCCACTGAGCTGTACATAGTATGTACAAATGTACATACTTCCATTTTCTTCAGTAAGAGAAGAAGAGGGCATACAAGCGTCTTTGCAGTCTGTTATTAGCATAATTGCATCATTAAGTGGGAATCCCTTTCACTCTTTGAAAGAGATGGTGGCTGGTCCTAGTTAAGAGAAAGACTCCACATGCCGAGGTTTGTAATGAGTGCCTGCTTCCTTATTAGTGCAAGATCCCTACGGGGCTTCTCCTCTGAATACATGGGGGGTACGATGTCTGTGAATGACAAATGTATGGTGTTTGGTGGAGTGGAGGCATTCAGGTGAAAGTTATTACACTTTTCTTCCCACACTCAGCTGCATTATTCAGCTTTAGTGTTCCCCCCCACAGGGACACTCCAAGGTCGATTGTATCTCTGCGAGCAAAGCGGTTCGCTGGTTTCTAAACTTGGGTTTGAAGAACCATTCCCAAACTGCTCTCTCTTCCAATAATGAGGACCCTCTCACAGAAATCCTGCCAGGTTTTGCTCTGAAACAAGAGAAGACTATGTGAAATGGTTGACTGAATGTGTGTTTAGAAGTGTGGGGTTGGTCTTGAATTGGCAACGGAATGACAAGTGTGAAAAGTAGTTTTATTTAAGCCAAGTGAGAAGGCAGTGTACTTTTCACAGGTGTTATTCAAGAAACAGAAAGGGAATTTATAGAATTCCAACTGTTACAACTTGATTTGCATCGAATTCAAATTCAAAGCACAAAAAGGAGTTGTATAAAAATGCATTCACTTTTTATTCATTCATTTTTGGGGTCTTGCTAAGTCACATGGACAGCAGATTGGTGAGGTTGATATGATGGCAAAAGCGGAGGCTTTTTTTTTAAATTTAGAATTTGTATCTCAACCTAAGGTGCTCTTTTGGTTTAATAAAGCCTGTTTGATAGCTTAATTCGTATCGAGTTTGTTCTGGGTTTTACCATTTGGAATATTTGTCACCTCATACTGGCTCTCAACATGTTTGCAGTATCAATAACAGACTGCAAGAAAACATGCCAAAGCCTTCCTGAGAAGATTAAAATGCCTGATAATTTCCTTGTCCGCTCTTGGCTAAATATAATAATGGATATTGAGCGATGAAATGATTCTCGCTGGACCAACAGAACATTTCTTTAAAGGTCTGGACAAGACTCCGTAGTGAAATGAGCGGTAAATACTTTACCCAATGGTAGGTGACACCTGGTTTCTATATACACGACACAAAGTACGCTGACCAGTTGAGAAAAAGAAAAGCAATTTGAAAAAAAAAATGAAAAATGAAGCAGCTTTATTAATTTCCTCTAATTTTCCTGCAACAGCAAAAAATATTTCCTAATCCCTTAGTTGACCACATATTCGCAAATGATCCCAAGATTGTAATGCTTGTCTGAAACACCAGATGTGGCCATGTTTTAAACAAACAAAATAGTCTTATGAGGTAGACATTTTGAGAAGTAAAATTATTCACATTGGCTCTGAGTTTGTCATACAGTCTTCTGCGTAGTATCAAACACCGACAGGCGAGACGCACAAATGCGTTTCAAATGAGCGATGCCCACATGGGAGCACGCATGGAAAAGTAAAAACAGTACACTAAAAGCTTTGGGTGCTTGTTTTGGATTCTGTGATGAATGTTATAAAAGTGTGCCTTTCAAAACATTTTAACAAGGTGTGGTGGGAAACCATAACACCATTGAAAACCACATAACATAATTTATCGTTCTTTTTAACTCTTTAGTGACATATTGTATCATCACTTTTATGTAATGGCATAAAGGATGTAACAAAGAATACACATGGGGGTTTTGACCCAAAGTGGTCTTTATTATGAGTATGAATATATTCTAAATATCTATTTAAATGGGTGGAGTAGTGTTCAAACCGAAAAACTAAACCGGACAGGAAAAAAATACATGGCCTAACATTATGGACTAGATCAATCAAACAGGCGGGCCTGAAGAGGAGGGGGTGAGACAAAGCAGCTCAGTGCTATCATGTCAGGATTAACACAGAAGCTAAAAAAAAATCAGATTTAGAGGCTCCATCAAATTTTTGTGATCGTTTTACATTCAGTACATTTAATGGGAACTGACAGTGGGCTGCACTATACTTCATGGGTTTTGGATCCCTGTGCCCATTAACAGGATAAGTGGTATAGAAAAGGATAGCTAGATTTCCTATAATAACTTTTTTCATTCAAATCAAATAATCTGTAATATTATTCATGCACAGTAAATGAATCATCAACTTTGTCCATTCTTTGAGGTTGGTTGCAAAAAAAAAACCAAAACAAAAAAAAGGTTTTTTTGTTTTGTTTTGCCTCAGCATATTAGAGAAATGTCACGTATTTTCATACATGCGCCACACACGGAGGGTTAATGTCCTGTGAAATAATATTAGCACACCACAGCCAGGCTTGTCATTACGTTGTATTTATGTAACGGAGAAAACTTGGTGCAAGCGTTCTCCAACTCATCCGTTTTACATTTGAAGCATCAGTGGCACTGACATGTTTACATTACTATGTCCATTAGTTTAAGAATTATGAGCCGGAGCGACATTCATCCCAACAGTCTGTTGTAGTGCTTTCTCACTGATATACGCCACACCAATCACAGGCTAGACTGAAATACTGATACATCCAACACTGATGAATCTAGACCATCACCCACATCCTCAACTATATTTTTGGTATGATAAAAATGAACTTTAGCAAAGAAGATCCATTCCACTGGTTTAATGCTCATAACAAATGAAGCATCCTGCCCACTGGGAGCTTTTTGGGCTCAGATAAGATGCATTTATTTCCCTTGCTTGGTGCAAAGCCATGGACATCTGTTGAACCTGATTATTAAAGCAGACCTTTTTTTTTCATATGTTGTCAGTTCGTTCCACTCGTGCGGACCTTTTGGGATTGTTTATCAAAAAGTGCACATGCTGTGAAAGAAGCTATTCATAGAGAGGATGCTCGTGATCGGACGCAGATGGAAGCGTGTGATATTTTGATGATGTCAGTTAACATAGGGCAGACAGGTGCTGAGTAAGCAGCACTCTGAGGGATGACAAATTCTAGCGAGCTTTCTTTTGGAGCACATCAGCTGGAAATAGAACCATCTGGAACATATGTACGTATTATGTAAGCACAAAACTTTCAGACCACAACAGTACTTGTTTATTCCTAGATATTCTCAAGAGGTTAGTGTCCTATTTTTATCTCAGACCCCAAATGTCTTTTAAAACTTTTTTATATTTACAGTCTCCACTTGAGCTAAGACTGGTTTTGAATATGTTAAGATGCCCCAGGACTTCCTAAACAAATGCTATGCTCACATGCCTCGCATAAACACCACCTCAAAATAATTTAACATGGGGCCATAAAGTTATGTATGAAGGCCAAGCAAGACCTACCGAAAGTCGGCTAGGAAATTCTCTGGAGACGAGGTATAATCATGTGGGATAAAGAGCATATACCAGCACCAATTCAACATTTTGTCAACCTAAACAAATTGGTTCAAGTCTTAAACTTTAGGGATTATAACAGCAATGTATGTTGGCTCGTAACCGGCAAAGAACAGTAGAAGATGGTAGCATACAACATCACTCCTGCTCAAATAATATTTGTACTGCTGTGTCACAACTGCCTCCATAACAAATATCACTCATAACGCTGAATGATGGAAATATCAAGACTGAAGCGACTGTTTTGGAATCTACAAAGCGGCATATGGCCGAAATGTCACACATAGGCAGGCTGGGGAAAGCTGCATCAACTAGGTAAATGCTAGTTTGACGTTTTAGCAGGACAAACATTCTTTATTAGTATTAATATGTTTTATGTTGTATTGCAGGCAGTCTATGACATCCGTTCTGCATTTTTTTTCCAAAATGCCACAGAGTTTTGATTTCCCAGTAACTGAGTTGCCAGAGTTTGCCAGTCAAAAACAATACTCCGCATTGGCATGGCAAACATTGATTTAGTTGCATTTTTACTCCATTTTTACTCAATAAACCCCCTTTGCACGGGTTTATCACTGTACAGAAAAGGAAATATTTTCCTTGTTATTGTTTGTATTTTAAGGCTCAACCGTGGCCATAAAAACAGTTCATAATTTCCAAATTACTGTGGCAAACAACGTTTCTTTTTTGCCTGTCAGCTCAGGTTTTGCATATCTGCTGTAAAGGCCAGGTAGCTTCAAATCCCACTTGCAATACATTAGCACTTAGTGCTAATCACCAAGTCAGTCCAATGTGGCCCACAGATGTTCATTTGAAGGGTCATTTCTGTTGATGTATTAAGTTCAAGGTGATGACCCAACAGTTATTTATGATCTTCTGGGAATTCCAGGAAACTGGTGAGCATTTAATAGCCTGGAAAATTTGTCAGTACTCACAGACCACTGGACATGCTTGTCTGGCCAAAGGTCTTGCAGCCAGTGTCCACACTATTGAGTTTGTTTTATGTGAGTGAATGATTTGCCTAATTGGCAAAATCAATCATTTCCAGTCTCATTCAAGTGCATTTGTTATGCATGTATTTTGTCAGGCAGCCATTGAAACCATTATCAGTCCTGTCTTTATGACGCCTTGTGTTTCCTCCACATAAAAAGAGCTGCTTTGTGGGTCAAGACCTACTGTTGGCCATTACCGAGCACAATGAAAACCACATAATGGGGTTCTTTGTCCTGGAGCTTGTTGTTTTGTTTCATTTCTGTTTGGAAAAAGGAAAGTAAACTTTCATCATTGGGTCAATTAAGTCTGATTATATCATGTATGAATCACAGCAAAGGACAATATTAAGGCTGAAACACACCAAAATACAGAGACTTGTGTGTTGACGGTGTGAAGCAGAAAATAACCAAATCACCGAGTTGGGTGATGCCGCAAAAGTAAAACCCCAAATTATCCATTTACCATTGACTACATCCAAACTATTCTATTTGGAATATCCTGTTCTTTTTGTGAGCTAAAGTACGTTAAACTTAAGTAATTCAGATTTTTATTATAGCAGCATTCATGGGAGGGAGTCATACAGGAAAAAACAAATATATATATATTCTAATTTTTTAACTTGAGTTGTATTGAAGCAACACAGCAAATTTGACAAACAATTACTGATCTTCCATCAAAGACTTTTATTAGACCAGTCATGAGCCCTCTTGTGTGTCCTAAAGAATGTCCTGTGCCAGTGTCAAAGCTAGAATAACAGCCTGTCTAGTCACAGCTACCACAGAGAGATATGCTTTGGGGGCACAACTAAAAAAAAGTGTGTGTGTGTGTGTGTGTGTGTGTGTGTGTGTGTGTGTGTGTGTGTGTGTGTGTGTCACACTTGACTAACCAAACCGCCCTGATATGAGGACTATGGCTCACTCCATGCTCAAGAATGGTGTCCCATTTCTGTTGTTGGAGGAATTTTTCAAAGAAAGTGTCCGGAGTGGTTAACGTTTTACTGGTGTCTCGCATCGGGGTGTAATAAGGCCCTGGCAGACCTGACTGGGGTGTCCACCTCGTGGATTTGCATGATTGATGCAGCCGGTGTTTGAGTGGGACAGGTCGCCAGCTCTAATGGCTCTCTGAGGAACTTAATCAGCAAGTCTTTCAGCTTTGAGGAGAAAAAACACTTTGGCTTGAGGGGAGTCCGTACAAAAAAAACGCTTGATTTGCGGCACTCGTCTTACTCGCAGCAAGAAGTCTCTATAGCAAGATAATGAGCTTAATCAAGAGCGAGACACGAACGCTCCTGTGGTGAAGTCTAAGGTGTGCGGTTTCTTGATCAAACCACACATTCAATGTTTGGACAGTTAAAATATGAAGTCCTTCATTGCAATTGCACTTTTATGTCCTAGCGTCAGGGCAACTCATAAAAGTGACAGAATAAATACATAACACAGTAAAATGTAGCATTTCTAACAAGTGGGTTCTTATGTTTCCGGCCATAAAATACTACAAGTGGGAACAAGGGAAATAAAGCTGTTTTCTGAGTAAAGACGGCAGCGATTAGTTTTGTACTTAAATTATTATGATTTATGTGGTGGCAAACAGAAAAACAAAGCAATACACATTGACATACTTGGCTAAAAATAACAACCTGTAGACTTGCAGATATTACGAACAACAAAAAATAACAAGACAACATGAACTAAAAAAGTCATGTATTGCAAATAAAATTCAAGGTTGACAGCACAAACATTCTAATGCACTAACTGGAATAGATATTAATGTGAAGCCCCATGAAGTATGTTGTTCTACCCAACAATTCCTTTGACGTGGCCAATGAAAATGACAAGACCCTGTGTCCAAGCCGTGGGGTTTCTACTAGTAATATCTCTGGCAGCACTCAGCACAATATAACAGTATAAACACAGAAAGCAAGAAAACAACCTAGTGCATGTGAATTGAGTTATAATGGCCTAGATATATATCACATTAAAATAGGTCAACCAAAAGCTTACTGTATGTAAGCTAATAGCAAGAATCCACATGTCAATTATGCTCATTACGTACTGGAGAAAATATACTGTAGGAATAACTAATCATGTTGTATGATTTATTCAAGTATATATTTGTAAGGGAAACATATATTTCATATATATAAGCTAAATTTGATTTATCGTGGCGTAATGTGGAGGGGATCTACTCATGAGCACTGTTGCTGTCAGTGTGTGTTAAATCACCCGAAAAGACCCCTTACAGGTCAGATAAGTCACTTTTTCACATCACAATGAGGATCTTCAAGTCTTCCTCAAAGGAACGTCAACCTTCTGTGGATTGCGTTCGAACCAGTCGGACATATCGGAATGGTCCCATACTAGTGTTTTTCCTAATGTGCACGCAATGGCATTTGAGATCCTGAATGGAAAGCCAGCTGTCTGGAGAAGCGCTTGTTGTTTTGACAGCACACTTTTGGATGTTCACGTCCCCTTCGCTGTCTCTGGAACTAATCAGTCCTGACATGGTGTTATGCACTGGACCAGCTGCAAAAAAAGTGTTCAGAGGGCCTCAAGGGTTATGCTGGTAATAGCGTTCTATAAATCTTCAGGTGTGGCCATCCCGAGAGATCTGTGAATCTCGGTAGTGCCAGACTCCTTCTTTGGATCAACTTTGTAGATCCCTGTGCAAGATCATACTACATCATATTCTTTGGATCAACTTTGTAGATCCCTGTGCAAGATCATATTCTCACTGTGGGAGCCAGTGTTGGTAAACGAGATATTGTGCAAGTTGCTTTTTCTTATACTCAACTCATGAAAATCCACAAGTAGGCCTACAGCACAAGTCATATTTACAATTTGCCATCTTAAATCATCAAACTAAAATTTCCTTATACTCAATTCATGAAAATCCACTAGTAGGCCTACAGCATAAGTCATATTTACAATTTGACATCTTAGATCACTAAAATAAAATTCAGGACATAGAAAAATACTTCAGTAACATGATGCAAGAAATTCCACGTCATGCTTCTATCAAGCCATAACATTGGATACATACTCACACAGTCGTGTAATCTTGAAAATGTATCGAACACTAGTTCAGATCACTGCACTGATAGTCCATCAGACAATATCAAATACTATCTACCTGATGAAACTGGGCAGCTGTGAAAAAAAATCCCTTTTGGATTTTTAACCTTTGGTTGAACTTTGACTGCTGCATAGTTTCAGTAAAGACTTTGCACGGTTAATGTAATTCTTTTTGAAGACAAAATACTATATTTATAAGAAGTGCCCA
Organism: Syngnathus scovelli; assembly: GCF_024217435.2. Lineage (NCBI taxonomy): Eukaryota > Metazoa > Chordata > Actinopteri > Syngnathiformes > Syngnathidae > Syngnathus > Syngnathus scovelli. The sequence continues at coordinate 10,333,080 of NC_090852.1, forward strand.
GATGTCATTTTTCAAGACATTTGTGCATCAACACTTCTTTAGATGGTCAAACCTGAGAAATGGGGATGTTATCAATGATCCTTGATTTATCATAATTGCTTCAATTCAAAGCGAACCTCTATTGGTAACATCTGTTGGAATAAGTAGTGAGGCACATGAGGGTGAACATTTTCTTGTTTTTAAACTACAGAAAATAGAAATCACTGTGGCACCTATTGCTAACCTAATATGAAGCAAACATGATTTATGTGGACAAAAAATGGAATTGCTTTTCCCTGAGGGGAAAAATACATTTTAATGAGGATGTGTTTAAGTGTATGAAGTGCGCAACAATAAAAAGTTAGACCACCATTTGTGGAACTAAGAGTTCCTAGGCCCACATAAGGTACGAGATCATGAAAAATGGGCTTCCGAATGAAATTGTTTCGCGAAAGTATATTCAAAAAAAATCCTCATATAGTGTTGTAATGGTAATAGTGAACCTTCTATTGGTGTTCCGTTTCTCAACGTGAAAACAGAAACATAAGTTCAACATCATTCATTCCTCATGATTTTTTTTTTTTTAAAGTCCTCTGTTGGGTGGCGAAGCATCTGCATTATTCATACATCGGAACTCATTCTTCACCTGCTTTTACATTTATTGTGGGAAATCTCAAACTCCAAGCAAACACACATTTCTCTAATACAGAACACAACTGCCACTGGACAGTTTAAGCAGCTTCTGTGTATTCAACAACAGGAAGTACAAGCTGCGCCATGAGGTCGTACCTGGACTATACTGTACGCCATATGTGGAAATGTGCTACCCTCCACACATGGAAATGTTTACATGTCTTCTTTGATGCACAGAGATCAAAGCTGAGGAGATCCATTACCATTATTTTTATGACAGGCTTTAACAAATTTGCAATGGAGGCAGTCTTAAATGCGGTGTAAAAGCTGTTGCACAGCCTGCAGGACTACCCAAATAATTTTGGCAGACAAGAAAGCGTGTGTGAAATGTCACTTAATTACAAAAAGAAAAAAACCCTGGTGTAAGTTGGACCCAAAAGCAAACAAATCCATTCAAATGCATGATAGCATAAATTTATTAGGGGAAAGAAAAGCAACATCAGGAAAAAGTTCTGTTCCAACATTTAAAAAAAAAAAAAAGTTACAAATATCAATATTATATACAACAGCTTTCAAAAATAAATCTATAATTTAGCTCTGTGAAGAATTGTTTCTGCAACAATGCACTGCTTGAGATTCCTGAGCTGAGCCACCGAGTGGGACACTTGACTCAAGCAATTAGCAGTTTGCTCAAAAACACACTACGTAACACTGAAAACACACGTTGTGGAGTGTCTGAAGTTGGGAAGGAATGTGAATGGAAATGTACTGTACCGGTATTACACGCGTGACTAATCACCAAAAAGACATGAGCAAGTTCAGATACCACATTCAAAACTGCACTATTTATCAAAGTTGTACTTCAAATAAATGTCGAGACTTAATCCATGTAAGAAAACACAAACACTTTCTTCATTAAGCATGTAAAACACAGTGCCAGCTGGTTCCGTTGCTGTGGTAACACAACACAATAACTTACAAAGTAATGGCCACTTTCCACTGCACGGTACCTACTTGGCTCAATGTGCAATAAATTGTGTCTCTGTGGCCAACATGGCAAGAATAAAAAAACACCTTGTTCTCTTATTGTTGTCTATTAGCATGTCTTGTTCTGACTGGTGTGTCCAATAAGCATGTTGTTATTTCTTCGCAATTTCCTGAAGTATTGTTTTGAAATTGGAAAACGAATTGCACTAATCCACCTGGTAGGATGCAGTAAAAAAACAAAAGTGGCTTCCACAATGACGACAACTCGTAAATATCACCGATTCTCTACATTGTCTTCATCTCTAGAAACTGCGTTTTCACGTAATTTAGGCTGACAACAGCAACTTTGTTAATGACACAAAATGTACAACATGACACATTGAGACTAACACCAGAAAGAGGAGAAAAAAAATGTAGTGAGGCAAAATAACATATCTCTTACTCTTTGCCGGACTACGTTTTTCTTTTTTTTTTTCTTTTTAAAATACACAATTTGGGTATATATTAGGATTCATTTTATAAAAACACATCAAATTAGTTTAGTGCAATGCAAAAAACGGGGATAAAAACATGTCTTCAGTCTTTGCATCCTTAAATGTAGAAAAGGTCAGCATGGCTATAGATAGCTTCTGTATTTGGCTAGAATATCTCCTTCACTCATTGACGTATTAAATAAAAGTGTGTGACATGTATGAGAAGTGGTGACACCCACACTCCCATACCAGTCCTTAAATTGTTTACAACTTCCATAGGAAGGTAATTTATTTTGCCATTGATAACTTCCTACTTGTTCCACAAAATCTTCATTCCCGTAGAAGCGCCGACATGACACTTGCACCGCTTCGAAAAAGTCTCAGAAGGCATAATAAATATCACAGGTCCAAGTTCTTTCTCGTTTCCATTTTCAGGCCAAGTGTGTAAACTGTAATTGGCGACAAATATAGTACTTTCTTAAATTCTTGAGGCCTTTGTTGTGCTGCGAGAGCAAATAAATTAATTCCCTTTTCAAGTCTCAAATATTCCAGCTACCTTATTTCTTTATAATATTTCCTTTCAAATTTAATCTAATCTTTTATTGGTTATTGATGTATTGGGTGGCATTCTAAATACCGTACGGTCTTACTGACAGATTATTTGATTCATTAAAAGGTGATAGAAAATACCTTCATCTCATTCCTTGAAATTCTTTGCCAATGTTTCAGGATGGAAGCTCATTCCTACCTTCATTTCAAGTGCTCTTGTTAGAAAAAAGGAGCTACAATCACACCAAACTTGGGACATTTATGTCAAAAGTTAAGGTGTGTGCAGGAGCCGTGACATGGGCGCTGAAGCACCGTCAAGACCTCTCTGTATTTGCAAACATCCTCCCTGAGTCTCTTTCATGTCAACAAGCTGAGCATGAATGTCATCCTTTCGCCAAGGAGGCAGTCCACAGGAGTTTAAGGGCTCGTGGTCTTGAGGCCTTGTTTCTCCATGATGTTCCACAGCTTTCGCAAATTGGACTGGGTGATGGTGTCATCCGGTTTGAGGCGCAGCGCTCGGAGGTAATTAGCTTCAGCTTCTTGAAGTTTCCCATTGAGGTGGAGGATTGCTCCCAAGTTCATCAAGGCTGCAGGATACTACAAGACAACAACAGAGGAGATTTCGGATGCAAGTGTGCATAGTTATGGAGGAGCGCCATTTTCATATTTCTGCAGGGATGCCATATTGGGTTCATGTCTGGGCCACTCAAGGACAATCTCAGAGTATCAGAGTTGTTCTCAAGGCACTACTTTGTTATCTTGACAGGGTGCTTGGTGTAACTTTCAGTTGAAAGGTGAACATTTTTTCACCAGTCTTAAATCCATAGGTCACTTGAAGAGCTTTTCATCAAGGATCTGTCTTTGCACAGTTGGGATACCACTGACCAGGTTCACGGTTGCCTCCAGATAACATTGTTGATGAGCTGTGAGTGGCAACTGTGTAGCACCCGAGGACCCGATTTCGACTTTGGGTCAGCAATTGAAAGAGGAAACTAGGACAAACCAGAGCATCAGGAGAAAGCCTGTTTTTGACATACATGCAGGTACGCTAAGTTGGCAAAGCTGACTTTGCTTTTGTAAACTAGCGACGCTCTGTTTGCAGCAATGCTGCTGAAAGCAGTGCACTTCAGTGGCGGTACGCTTTGAACTCCGGAAGCTGCTAAAAGAGTTTATTAGGAAAAGTCTTTCTGGCAGATGAATTAAGCGCTAAAACAAACCTTTGCTAGGTGTCAGGTATGTTTAAGCAAGATATATAGAAGCTTTAATATAATGATAATAAAAAAATATATATGTATGTATATGTGTGTGTGCGTGTGTGTATATATATATATATATATATATATATATACACACGCACGCACGCACACACACAGACACATATATACACACACACACATACATACACACATGTATACGTATACATACATATATACACATATACATATATAAACATGTATGAATTAAGTAACAAATAGCAGTCAGCAGGGAACAAACCAACTATGGATTTTTTTTTCTTCCAAAGATAACGGAAAAAAATCTTTTGGAGAGCATATCAGGTCATAAGTTAAATTCCTCCTCGATTCAAAGGTAAAACCTTTAAGCAAAGCTCAGCCAAAAATCTTCAGCGCTCTGTATCATTCATAGGAGTAAGACGTCTGATTTATATCCATACTCCTGCATTTTTCCTCTTGCCCTGTAGCAGCACATGCGGTACTCCGCAAATGTCCCTTGTCAAAAAGCCTTCATTTTTTTTCCTCATTTCCTGCAGCTCTGCAACCACTCTTACCTCCCAATCCTCCCCCAAAACCGTCATATAAGCAGCAAAGGCAGAGCCAGATGTGCAGCACATTAGCCTGCTCTGTACAGCAACATGTGTTCCATGTAAAGTCCGAGTGTGAAATTCAGTTGGGCAATCATTGGCTCAAATAGTGCAGGTAGCTATTAAGATAAAGAATCCCATGATGAGATAGGACACATCAAAGGGGAGATGAAGAGCCATGCAAAGCAAGCATCAGATATGACTAAACTTGCCTCGCGAGAGGCAAAGGCATGACTTTATATAGAGGGAATTGTCCCGCAGACATTGGTTTTTAATACAAAACATTAGTACATTTGAGTAATTCATGAAACAACAGAAGATGGACAGGGCATGGCCTAAGTCAAGAAAGTGTTAACAATATGGGGTACACTAGTGATCTCGTCATTCTTATAATCCTTGTCTTCTTTATGCTTACAGACCATTTTTGATTTAGAAAACATGAACATTTTATCATTAAGAATCTGAAATGTTTTCCTGCCAATATAGACTGAATATTACTACTCAACCCCTCTGTTTGTAGTCCAGGTGTATTTAGCATAAGTGTTTGCTTTTGAAGCTGGTAATGGACCAATAAATCTCCAGTCTGAGTAAAATCCCTAATTTTGCAGCGATTCACTGATAATGAAGGCACATTGAACAGTATGTGATAACCCAGTTGTAATGGTAATACTAATGATTCGCCATAGGATGTACTTACGTTGGGTCTCAGGCTTGCTGCTTGTCCGTAATACTTCTCAGCTGCTGCATTCAGGCTGGCTTGTCTAAAAAAAGGAAACAGAAAGAAGCAATCATTCATCCATCCATCCATCCATCCATCCATCCATCTTCTTACGCTTATCCGGGGTCGGGTCGCGGGGGCAGCAGCTTTAGGGGGGACTCCCAGACTTCCCTCTCCCCAGCCACTTCATCCAGCTCATCCCGGGGGATCCCAAGGCGTTCCCAGGCCAGCTGAGAGACATAGTCTCTCCAGCGTGTCCTGGGTCGTCCCCGGGGTCTCCTACCGGTGGGACATGCCCGGAACACCTCCCCAGGGAAGCGTCCAGGAGGCATCCTGATAAGATGCCCGAGCCACCTCATCTGGCTCCTCTCAACGTGGAGGAGTAGCGACTCTACTCCGAGTCTCTCCCGGATGACCGAGCTTCTCACCCTATCTCTAAGGGAGAGCCCGGACATCCTGCGGAGAAAACTCATTTCGGCCGCTTGTATCCGGGATCTCGTTCTTTCGGTCACGACCCATAGCTCGTGACCATAGGTGAGGGTAGGAGCGTAAATCGACCGGTAAATTGAGAGCTTTGCCTTTTGGCTCAGCTCTCTCTTCACCACAACGGACCGGTACAGGGTCTGCATTACTGCCGACGTTGCACCGATGCGCCTGTCGATCTCGCGCTCCATCCTCCCCTCACTCGTGAACAAGACTCCAAGATACTTGAACTCCTTCACTTGGGGCAGGATCTCATCCCCGATCCGGAGAGGGCATTCCACCCTTTTCAGCACGCCATCCCCACTGTAAACAGTGTTGACGTTGCGCTGCTTCCCCCTCCTGAGACACCGGATGGTGGACCAGAATTTCCTCGAAGCCGTCCGGAAGTCATTCTCTATGACCTCACCAAATTCCTCCCACGCCGGGTTTTTGCCTCAGCAACCGAAGCAATCATTACGCATCTTTATTGCGAACATACACAAAGGAAGGCTTCAACCTGCTGCTTATGGTTTGTATGGGTGTCACTGAAAAAAGAATGGAGTGGACAACATGAGGGAAGACAATACCCGATTCATTCACTTGAATTATTTCTCACTTAATAGCATCTTTCTACATGATTGGATCCTTGATTTGATAACATCTCATCTGAGTAGGACAATGCAAACACTTTTTTGTTAATTGTGGAACCAGTGATGCTTACACTGTAAACTAATCTTTTTAGTTTTAAACTTTTGAACTTTTTCCTTATCAGCTGATGCCTAATATTAAGTTGTCAATGTTACCCCATTTGTCTTGTTGCTAAAAGTCTGCTGAAGCACAAATTACAAAGGCCAACTGCATTATTTTCACTGATGGTAACAATTGCTCCATTGAAATGGGCTATTTTGACAAAGTCAAGGACAGCAGGGCACAAAGTGGCTCTGGTGGAGCTCCTTTTTTTCTCATGATCAAAGAAGGCCAGCTTTCATGTTGGCTCTTGTGGTCCATTATAAGCTCACTGGTTTTTTAACATTCTAGGTAAAAGGGCATTTGACATTAACAATCATCAGTTTTCCAAAAAAATCAACAGTGATGGATGTTTGGTTTTGTGCTTGGAAAAAAGAAAAAATAATAACCTAATGTTATGTGTCTAATTACAGTGAAGTGAAATATGCAATTTTAAGCTATTTGGATGGAAGAAGCACATCTGGCCCAAATACCTTAAAAATGGGGGAAAACCAACAAATGTTTGTTCATTCTACCAGAAGGCTCAAATCGGGGCTTATGTCATGTCGGCCAAACTCATCCACAGATGCTTTGTTAGCTGGGGTCATGCTGGAACAAAAAAGTGCCTTCACCAAACTGCTCCCACAAATATGGAAGCATATTATTGGCCTAAAATGGAAACGAAATGAATCATACTTTTTTAAAGTGTGCTAACGATGACGAAAGTGAGCATGCTGTAGATTTAAGATAAGGTTGCTTTACCACGGCCAAGCAATAAACTAACGTGCTAGCATTTTTCAAAAAGAATGTCCACGATAGAGCAATCCAGACAGGAGCAGGCAGACATGCTAGATTGTTATAAATGGGTGAGTTTTCCATCTAACCACAACCATATGTTTGTTTGCTATTATTTAGACTATGATTTTTGAAAAAGGTGATGATTTCTTCTTCAACCCATCACTCTGTCTGGCAGAAATCAACTGGAAAGCTACCAAAAGAGCTCAGGAGCCTTGTAAGTCTGCCAAGCTGTAGTGAACAGAGGAATGTATGAGAGGGGTGGTTTCCAAACATACGAAGATCCTTTATTTAAACCTTAAGTAAAGAATAAGAAGAAAAAGAGACAAATGAACTGCTGGATAACTGATGTTGTTAGGACATCTTGTTTTGCAGACAATTTATCTCCCCAAGGCATGAACAAATCACAGAATTTCAAGCGTGGTAATGTTATTGATTGAGCTAAATGGCAGATGGACTTAAAATCACAGTCATCCCATCATTTTTTAAATTCACCATTCGACTAAACATCGAAAACTTAAAATAAGAAGTCTATGAGTACCTACAGTAGGAGTTGCAGTTATGATGTTTTGTGCTGGAACTGAGATCAATCTAAAGAATCTCTGATTGGCATACCAAACATCATGATATGCTTGTAATTTTTCTAATATGCTGCTATTTGACATGGCGGACAAGGTGTCTAGAATAGGAAATCATAAAATATGTGTATTGCAAGTGTATTTTATTGGGTGTGATTATAGTGTATTGTACAATATCACATAATTTGACACACAAAATGAAAGGTACAGAACTTCATAACATATTAAACAACATTAAACAGCCTACTTTTTAAAACTGACGCTGCCAAATAGCGGCAATTTAGAAGAGGGAAGGAGAAAAACACTCTCCGAACTTGTTGAAAGGAGACATGCAATTATTAGTTTGGTAGCTAAATGATCAGAAGCACACGAGAGTGCAATAAAAGACATTCACACATGTAAGCGTCCTTTTGAGAAGTGACTCTTCCCTTAAAAACCAGAGGCCTTTCTACGTCTGCACCCAACACACACACATAAAGCGTGTGAGCTGTAGAGGAGTCAGGCACCAGGCCAGAGAGGAAGAGGAAAACCTGACCATTGCTTAAAACTACTCTCTGGTAGCGAAGTCACATACATATAACTAAAGTAAATACAGTTAATGGCTTAGTTTGATTGAAACGGCTTTTACATTACAAAAAATGCCCTCATACCTAAATGAAAAACTCACACCTACGAGTAATTTGGAATGCTCAATCAGCCTATCATGCATGTTTTTGAGATGTGGGAGGAAAACCGGAATGCCCGAAGACAACCCACGCAGGCACGGGGAGAACATGCAAACTCCACAGAGGGAGGGCCGGAGCTGGAATTGAGGCGGACGTGCTAAGCAGTGCTCTGCCGTACTGCCACAATAAGGTATGTACACCATAAGAATAGATGAATCCAGGTTGTGAATGGATTTAGCATTTAAAGTAAAGTCGAGAGTAAAACCAACACACTCACTCCAGTTTGCCGCCTTACACAAGGCACACAAAGTGAGTCTTCCCTTTGACTCCCTATTCAAAGACAATTCATGTAATCCGGTTCACGGATTGACTCAAATTATAATCTAACATTGACTAATCAGTATGTAAACATACTGAGAATCAACTATTCTGAAAAACATAGCAGAAGAACAAACTCAGTGAATGCGAGAATACAGTCAGTAAGTCTAGATTTATTGGAACATGAATGTACTGCAGTGCAGGCAATAAAGTGCATGGGTAATAATCCAAATTTTATAGTAGAGAGCAAGCGATACATTTCCACCTAAAAAGGCCATAAAATATTTGACTATTCTTGGTAAGGTAAAATTTAGGATTAAAACCGTGTCTAGGCAGTTTATCACTGCCTTTCTATAAGAACACAACCAAGGAAGCACATGTAGAATAATTACAGTATATGGTATTTGGGGAGAGTGACATCTTGGATGAGAGCCCTGCTGCTGGTGCTGTTGTATATATGTATGAAACGTCTCTAGCAATGTGTAGATTTACTTATTTGCTACTATATTTAGTTACGTTGCTTTCTTTGCCAATTTCCATTCATCATACTGAATGTACCAACCAATGAATATTTAAAAGGTTCCATTCAGAAGGACATAACAAACTACTGGTTTGTCATGCATAATACAACTTTTTTGGGGGGTTTTCTCACTGTAAATAAAGCTTTCATTTCTGTATTCAGCACCAAATCCCATTTGATTGCTTGCATTTAGAAAAACAACAGAGAGCTGGTGGGCTACGAACACTTCATATTTCAGGCCCCTCAGTTGGACGTTGCTCTTTGATTTTGGAGTGGAAGCCAGTTCCCGCAAAGCAAGAGTGGCAGGGGAAAGTGGGAAAGCACGTATGAAAATATACAGCTGAAAAGCTCACTGAGCTCAGCTGGCAATGCGACCACAGAAGACGATTATAAAGTGGAGTCGAGTCAATTGTACTGGCTGAGGCGAAACTATCCAGACATGGCACACGTCCCTCTTTCACAAACTGCCATCCCATTCAAATAAAGCAATAGAGTACACGGTTGAGATACCACAAACTAAAAGAATTCTAATTCAAAACTTACCTGAGCATGTGAGCAGCACTGAAGACCACTTCAAACTCCTCGCTGTCGAGTCGCGCCGCCTTCTGTGCCATCTCTGCCGCTTCTAGCAAGCGTGACTCTTCCAACAAGAACTGACCTGGAAGCCCAACAGAGAATTGCATTGTTAGAATGCAAAGGGGAACTCTTGAGAGAAATAGAAGTGGCATAATGGCACCCAAGGTGGAAGAACATTAACGAAAACAGGACACAAATGTAAATATTTTGACATTGCTCAGTCTTAACTGTTCAAATTAACAAATTTGCTAACAGAGAATATAACAAGTGCTATATATATAAGCACTTATAGATATATAACTAAAGTTGTGTGGGAGAAGTTTTTGTGGGGACTTGGGTACTGTGTTGACTTCAGCTTTCCCAAAATACTCAACCAGGATGCTTAGTGGACTGAGAAATTATCAGAAAAGTGTGTATTGCTCAAAGCACAGAGGATTGTAAAAAAAAAAAAAAAACCTTCATAATATAATGCCACTGGCCGCATTTATGGAAGGCTGCATTTTCGGAAGCATGAATTCATTTCCGGCGTGACTTCACCTAAAGCCTGTTCAAATTCACCACAGTTTATGCAGTCCAGCAAGGCTATGTGAGCCTTTCTAGAATTTGGAAACTACATGCGGTGAAATTGCGCCGGAAGTGATGTTATGCAGCCGAAAAATGCGTTCGATCATGCGGCCTTCCGATGATTTTGGATACAGCACGTGTTGATGTTGTAAGCTCCTGCTGGTGCATTATCCCCACAGTCTTGCAAGTGATTTACAAACTCGAGCCAGAAGGAAGTGCTGCGGAATTGATGAAGAAATTGGCTTTTTACTGGATTCTGTCATATTTTTCAGCGAAACGAGGTCATCAATAAATTAGAAACGGCTGTTGGGATAATGCTGTGCTGTTCTACACCTCTACAAACTGCAAGTACATTAACGATCAGTGTTGATTTAATATCGCTATAACCCATCCGGTCAACTGAAACAGAACAATATCTTTGTAAATGCAGTGTTTTTGTACTGAGCATCAGTGGTTATATTTTTGCAGCTTCTTGTCTGATCACAAGCCTATAGAAATAAATTGCGTTATCTCACGTGTTCTACCTCCTCTTCTTTTGATCATTTGAGCTAATGACTCTGTTACTGTTCAGTATTCAATATTATTTTTAATATCACTGTTAATGTTCAGGAATTTACTGTCAAAAATTTAAACATAGTAACAAACATTACATTTTTTACAAACACATCCACAATAGTGATAAATCAACTGACAATGAAATTAATTAAGTTCATTTTGTTCAAATAAGATTCTGTCTGTCAACATACTGGCTTCCTGACTACAAAGACTAATACATAAGCTACTGCATATATGTGTATGTTACTTGAGGATATGAGGCTGGGATCAAGATACGTCCAAATGAAGTCGAGAAAACAAACGGCTACTCACCATAATGCATGTAACAGTTGCCCTTTGTGGGATCCAGTTGGATAGCCTTCAAGAAGTACCTCTCTGCTTCTGATTTCTGCCCCTGAGACAGATTAACCGCAGTGTCATTATCGCTATTTCAATTGCCTCATGAAACTATTCATTCCAATAATACCGCACTCAGCTCGACAGTCCAAATATCTTTGTGTATTCTTAGCATGTCTCCTCAAACCGCAGCCTCACTTTAACAATAAATCTGAATAAATACGCATTGCACCCTTGCTGTTTCTTCAAGCTCATGCGTTGTGTCAACATACAGTAAGTGTGGTTACTCTTGATACGGCCGATCAAACGGGGCAAATAAATCCATTTTATATCTTATCTTCTAACACTTGCAGAACGTAACCACAGAATGCTGGGTGTACCTTAGTTTCTATATAATGGAAAATTGATTCAAATTGAGCCTGAACCGATAAAACCCAAACACATTTTGGTGGACATGAATTCAGAGGTGCCCCTTTCTGACCCATGATAAACCTGACTCAAAAATTAACTGCAAGAGACTGATGACAACCAATCTATAATCTAGTGAGAATGAGAATTAGCACTCAAATGTGCAAGGCATGTGCAGCTGTGTATATACCGTGAATTAACCCCAATGCAAAACAAAACCATTCCCAAAACAGGACGCAATTAAAAACAAACCCACAAAAAAAGACCTTAGTGGCTTTGAATTGTCAATCAAAGTTAAGAAAGCAGAGCAGCTGGCCAATAGAAGTGCAGACTGGGACGTGGACAGATTCAACACAGGCATCAGAAGACATCTGATCAAACAAACCACAAACAGCAGTCATCTATAGGAGCCTGGTTTAGTATTAACAAGGCAGCCATAATTAGAATGTGTTCACTTGAAAGGACAATAAACCCAACATGCATAATGCATTCACAAAGCCTTTATAGGTTTTAGATAGTGAAATACTTCATTGTGGCACCATCCAACCACCAGTCTCATATGAACGCCGGTATGGTTTTAAGTGATCTGCACATTCAATGAATTAATTTTCAAATGTAAATATGCAAGTGTGGTTAGTTTCCTCCCATGCTGTGGAAAATCAAGCCAGTGTGAGGTATACTGCCCAGTCAATATGCTTGGGAGTCAACTTACATTCCAATTGGAAGACGGTCATCTCTGGGTAGTTTCATTCTGCCTTTTGACAGGCTGATGATTTTATAATAACGGAGGCATATGTGTGTGTGTGTGTGTGTGTGTGTGTATTTTCTCAAATTTATAATAACGGAGGCATATGTGTGTGTGTGTGTGTGTATTTTCTCAAAGTCAGAATAAAGCTTTCGTTCTCACAAATGGGAGTTGAGAGTGGATGGAAGATGTGACTTCTGACACATCTTGACATAATTTATCAGCTGTAATGAGTTACAGACAAAAAACAGATGAAAAAAAACGGACGCATGTATACTGTTGTGTCTGCAACCCTCGTGAGGATAAGTGGTTAGAAAATGGATGGATGGTGAATGCAGATACAAGTGGTTTACTTAGGTGAAAATAAAAAGGCCTGCCTCAAATTCATCCATCCGTTCATCTTCCGAAGCGCACAAGGGTCGCGACTTGCTGGAGCCTATCACCAATCACAGCTGTCTCAAATCATACCTATATTAGCCGTAATAGTAGTATATGCCCAAGATATACAGTGGGGGTTTGGGTTAGCATTTCACATTTTTTCCTGAAATGATAAATCATGTCCTGAATGGCTTCTATACAGTGCAGACTCTGCTTAGGCTCACACCATAAGAAAAAAAATCTATACAATTCTTAAATTGTCAACTGTTTTTTTGGTTTGCTGTTTGGACTGCACCATTCACACATAGATATATGATGACTGTTTCCATAAGGCAAATAGAATCTGAATCAGCATTCAACGACCAAAATACATGGCCTATTTCTACTTTTGTATCTTTCATTCCAGTGAGCTTCTATGCTTCATTTTGGCACATATGCTGGCCTTAATGGTGTGTCCCTCACACCTCAAATCTCTGGATAATGTCACACAAGTAGCAAAGGGATCCCTTGGATGAACCCTGATTTATTAACTGTTGAAAACGACAGCATGTCGAGAAAAACAATTCTATTAGCAACCATTTGAGCCAACATTCTGTCACACATACTAATCCCTAAGGTGGAGGTGTGGAGTGTTTAGCACAATGAGGCGGTTGAGATTTCATTACATCTCCCTCTTCCTTCCCGACAAGCAATAAACTCCAATTCAATCGCCGTCTGTGCTTCAGCTACCAGCTCTGCACCTCTTGTCCTTTCCCTCAAGCTTTAATGATCCTGCCGCCGAACTTAATCTCTCAGAATCTCCACCCTGCACCTCAACCATCCGGAATGGCTCTGGAACATTCTCCCGGCTAGTCATTTTGCCACAGGAGAGTGTGCAAGTGGGCGATGACAGATGACCAGGCTGCAGGGCTCGTCTTATATCCTTTACCCACACTGACTCAGTCTCGTAAGTACAAAGCCTCAAAGATGTTTGATTAAGAATAAACGTGTCACAGCGGTCAAGCCCAATAATTAACTTCCCTCCTGTGCTGGCATTGCACTAATACAATCATATGTGCTTTAGAACTCCTTTTCCATCCATCACTGTCAAAATGTACACAATTACATCCCTTAAGGTTTCGACTTTGAGCTAAAATCAGTAACAGTCTCCTAAATAAAATGCGATTCTCGTCACGGCTAGCTGAGCGCCTTCCCAGAGTAAACTTCACCAAACCATAACACTCTTCTGTGTTATTCCCAGAGACTGTGCTTGAGAAAACAACTTGAGCTCATATGATTTATGATGAAGGGCTCTTGCACAGAAAGTACTTTATGTCTGCTTAACACGCTACTTTTATTTAAGATCACAGTGGAATAACTCTGAAGTCTCAAGACATCAGTTTGGTTACAAATGGCAGTAATTTGGGTCAGTCATAGTGGTGTAGCAAACATAGCAGCATGCATGTGATCAATATCTGCTCAGTGCGTGCGGGTGTGAATTGGTTTTGTGTCCTGTGATTGACCAATTAGAGTGTAGTCTGCTGGTGCACAGGGATGGGCGTGAACCTAATCCATGACATTGTATACTATGAAAGCAGCAGACAACAAATGAGTGGATGGAAAAAATAAAATGAAAATAGACTGACTTATTAGAACCCCCCAATAGAAAATTGGGGTTGGTTTCAGATGAATGTTTCTTCTTGAATGCCTTTTTTTCCAATTAGCAAAGGGATCAGTTTCAAAAGGTTCATGATTGAGAAAAACATTAATTCACAGATGAAATTGTTTGTTTAAGGAAATTAAGTCAGGAGGTGCTTAGTATTCCAGAAGAAGTCCAGATGCCATTGCACTGGGCTTTAGTACACACTTATGTCCTTTCTTTACAGGCCTGGCGGAGGTTGTAAATGACGTACAGGCATACAAAAAGTGACAAAAAATATCGAATGAAAAATTGCAATGTCACTGGCTTAATACATTAGACTGTACCAAATGACAACATTGTGCCAAAATAACCATGTATTTTATTAGATAGTCTTTAGGCAGATGAATAATAGCAGGACAGAGGACAGTGAAAGGTTTTGAAAAGAATTCCAGTCTAGAGAAATATTTATCCACTAAGGTGTAGCAAAAGCGTCAGGAAAATATTTATCTTCCCTGACGCTGTAGCAAAAGTGTCAGCAGAACCCCCCTGTGTGTATTGTGTTCAGTTATTTTTGCGTATGACTTCACTTGCAAGAGGCACAATTTGTCATGATTTCCTTCATAAGTAATATAATAGTGGCTTTAAAGGCCAAACAAAAGAGTGGAGGGAGAAAGCTTACTGTGGTAGCCAGCAGTTTTCCATAGGTGAGGTGTGCAGGAATGTGGTCCGGCTTGGCTCGCAGGGACTCTCGGTACCAGTGTTCAGCTTCAGTCAGTTTGTTTAGTCTCATATAGGCCTCTCCTGTGAGGGCAAAGGCAGAGATCAGGTCAGGGTTCAAGCTGTCAAAGGTTAAGAAACCACACATCTGCCGCTTGTGCCGCTAAAGATTTCCTGGATAGCCAACCAACTTTTGATTACGAGACATCGGATCTGGTACAATTGGGTCAGTAAAAGCTTTATTCAAAATTCTGCGCTCAATCCCAACCTCACTGATCAAATGTTTTAGAACACGGTGTAGTGTGTGATTTGAGCAGTGTTATATTAAGCGCTATCTCATCCTGCCTCATGTGTCAGACATCATTTGACACCACCACATCTGACCCTCAACCTGCTCACACCTGGAAAAACAATGACATCTCGTCCAAAGTCATCAGGTGACGCCTGCGTTATTGCCAAGAATTTGACAACATTGCATGGTAACTCTACACAACGCAGCTCAGAATGCATCCAGGGAAGGAGGCTTTGCGTATTCCAGGTGTTAACACTTCACTTGAGCTTTTGACATGGTTTGTATATGCAGCTGCTCAGTTTTTACCCACTCTGGAACAACTGGAACCATAGGAACACTTTAATTCTGTAGAGATTACGACTAATCCTTGCACTGATAAAGTATGACAGGCAACAGGTGACACACACTTCTTGAATTAACACTCACATTTGGGGTGGTGTGAGGATGTAATGAAAATTATTATTATGTCCTTAATCTAGTTTTTGCTCATCAGAGTTATTAAATGTGTGTTAGGAATATGCAGACCTAACCTGCAGTATTTCCATAGCACTGTGTTATGAGTTAAGGAATACCTGATAACATTTTTGATAAATAAAAATTCCTCAGATTTTTATCTCGTATGTGACAGCTGATTCTACACAAGACGTGGACATGTTCACTTTTCCTTCATTCAATTGGCAGTTACGATTGTTTAAAATTAAAAATGTAGTTACAAACTAAATTATTATTAAGTAATGCCACCCTTTTGACCGGACTGGACAAATAAGTCAGGCGGGGCAAACAATCAGTGCATCAGCGGTCGTCAGGGAAGGGTCAATCCTTCTCATTTAAATGTGGTGGAAATTGAATTCCACACAGTACTTGTCATTGAATATTTATTTCTCTTATTGTTTGCAAGACACTCAGACTGTGTGGTTCATCTTCCGTTCCACGAGCTACCTGGGCTGCGTTCAAAGACCGTTCACACCATCAAACAAAAAACAATGCATTAAACGTTGATGGCCACAAATTTCCAAACAATCTGGGTTTTCTGACAATCGATAAATGCTGACGCAGTAAATTGGAATTTGTTTTTGTTACAAATTTACTTTATTAAAATCAATAGTCAATTTAGTCCCTCATGTTACAATTAATAATTACATTACATCACTGAGCTTCAATTCTCCATTCTGCAAGTTATCTCAGTATTAGTGGTCGGGATGTCAAACGTTAAATATCGGCGTTGTAACAATAGTAGCGACAAGATAAGCCGAGACAATAATCACAATCTCATCAGTAGCTAAGCAAACTCATTAAAGCTATAAAATCCACTCATCCATTTTCTAAACCACTTGAATGTTTTCAACATTCCACATATCTAACAAAACCATCAGTGTACACCAAGATGTAACATAGCATCTAAACTAGCCTTGGAGTGGAAAATTCCTCAGCTCGCCAGAGAGCATTGGAGTAGGCCCAGCACAGTGCATGTGATGAAAGGGGCTGCTCATTGGCGACTGACAAACAGCATGAGGACAGCACAGGGAATAGACGTGAAAATAGTTACGAGCAGGTGCGCCAGTTGGGCAAATTCAGATCTGGGGCGACACAAAAGTAAAGTGCAGAAAAGAAATTATTGAAGGCCCTGTTACAAAATTGCTGCTTCATGGCAAATTGAGCTTTCGTCGACATTTTGACATCTTGTCAGTAACTCTGTAAAATTGCATCTCGCCAACAAATAAATGAAGCAGTGGCACTACCAAGTCTGGCTTGCAGATGATGAGAAGTGGCCTTATGATAGAGGAAGAAGGGGGAGGCAGGAAGAGAGAAAAAAGGGAGAAGGAGCAACCGAGCATCTGCTCTACAGCTGTAAGCTTGCTTCTGGAGTTGAAATCATTCAACTTCTGTGCAGCACTTTTTGCACCATGAGGCTGAAACGTCATGTTGTATGTTCTTATTCATTTCAGCTACTCCCACAGTCAAAGACAGTCAGTGATTGACTGGCTAACTGTGCAGGGGTTTGGTCGTGGGCACACATTGCTGAAATCGTCACCGACTGCCCAATAACCATAAAGTGTCCAAACATAGATTTAGTCATGAGCACAGTATTGGGAAACAATTATTTTGACTGAATTGATTAAAAACTGAATGTGAAAACACATGCTGCTTCAACATACTGTAGATGAGCAGTGCACACGTCACTGGCAATGGTTGGTAACTTCCGAATAATTTCAAAGTGTGAAATGTTTCCTAAATGGAAGTCACATCTCATGAAAACTCAGAACTAAACGAGTCAAGCCTCTTCGAGGGTTGTGCATTAATTTCCAGGTGATGAATTGCGGGTGTTTCGGTGTAACTTGAATGTGAGCAAATTAGTAGCAAGATACTGACAACTAAACTAGGCCAAATTATACTCAGTCTGACACACTATGCTGATCTATGCTTGACAGCTGTTGACTCAACTCATGTTTGGTGTGACTTTCAAGGCATATTTTTCCCCATCACTTAGGTAAAACTCAATTTTAGGAATCAACTTTCAAGGCTTCACTACAATAATAATTTTGAGTTCAAAAAAAGGTACTTTAAGAGTTATAGCCAAGTGGAATCCTCCCAAATATAACCTCATAGCCTTGTTTCCGCAGAGTGTTCTTTCCCCCGCATTGAAAAACAACAGCTGCAATGCTTTCAGCGTTGAAACAAAAAGCAGTTCTTACCCATCATGTTGTAGAGGCTCTGCGGTGCAAATTGCCTTGGCATCTTCTGTATTGCTTGTTTAAAGATGGAGAGGGCCTCCTATGAATGACACACACAAGAGAAAAGAAGGTGGGATGTTTGCCTTAGACTGGCGCTTGGGTCGCCTGGCGTCAATACAAAGCGTGGAATTGGGGGGTTGCTTGGAGGCTGGTTGATACAGAGCTGAGGAGGAAGGAAGGGTCTGTCCACAATGTCACGGCTATTAAGACGACCGGAGTGTGGTTTCACATTCTGTGTATGGGGGCAACGATTCACCTCTCAAATTAAATGGTCAAAGGATCTGGAACCAGTTTACTGCTGAAGCTAATGCTGTGGTCAAGAGGTCAGATTTCAGCCATCACACTGTCTAGAGTGAAATGGAATCTGCAGGGACTCCTGCCAAATTCCCAAGTCAACCAGCAGCGCTAGTGCTTCTGTACAGTGGTAATTTGCAGAATTGAAACCACAGCTACACAAGTCTTCAGGGGGTTGAAACCAAACAGAGTGCTTCAAAACAGCCTAAGGTTTATCTGCTCAGTACATATCCTTTGACAAAGGCAATTATAGAAAATATGTACAGAACACAAGCCCCCCTCAGGGGCCACTTTAGCTACTACCTACATTTGATTTCACCACTTGTGTGTATAGGCAAACTCTTTCTTTTTATTCCCCTTAAGAATTACACAAATATATTAACAAATGCTTTGTGCCTAATTGTTTGAGCAAATTGAATGCTTTATATATTATATACTATGTTAATGAGGCTTTGGTCCATTATCAAAATGGAATGCTATTTATGAGTTGGGGGTCAACACGGGGTTTATTGTTATAGTATGCACTGAACAGAAAGACACCACTGAAACAATACGATACAAAACAAATCATATTATTGTAATATATATGCATTTTTACCAGCCGGAAACATACAGTGTATGTTAATAAGGTCTAAAGTTTATTTTATTTTTGTTTAGACTCTAAACAAAAATATAAAGGAAGACCTTTGATACAAATCAATAATAGAAGCCACCTTTGTAAGCTATCACCAGAATAATAACCGTGTACTGTAGATATATCATTTGTACTGCATCTCGGGACAAGTATAACTAATGTGCTTGACTGCGAAAAACAGAACTAGCTTCACCTCTTGTTGTCCCTGCTCATGAAGCTGCTTCCCCAAGTTGTACAGGCAGCTGGTGACCGAGCTCTTGTGGGCGTGAGGGTCCTTCAGGTTCTCGTCTGGAATGTCAGCGCAGGTTAGAAATGTGCGCTTAGACTCCTCCAGGCGACCCTGATTCATCAGGATGATGCCTGTATTCAAGTAGGCGGCTGTATAGAAAAAAAAAAGACAAAAAGAAAGCACAAAATGTATTCATTTGCATTATAAGCTGAACGAGTGACTAAAGCGGTGCTAATTAGTGCAATTTTCCAACGGTCTCCGTCTGTGTTGTGTTTCAAGATTGTTGAGCTAAAACAGCATTTGAAAAAATGTAAATACGCATTCATGTATTCTGACAGCGTCTAAGAATCTTGCAACTTTCTTTGCAGTATGAAATTGTTTTTGTTGTTTTCATATGACAATGAAGCTATCGGATACAAAATGCACAGACTTTATAAAAACACCTTAATTTAAAGAAATACAAATCTGTTTTGTTATGTTTCATGTTTGACCTATGAAGAGGTCCTATGGTATTCGGAATAAAATACACTCATTGGATTTGGCTGCATGGTTGATTAAAACACCCTTTCCTATTTTTATTCTGTCTGGGAATTTCAACATTAATATTTTAATTATTGTATCAAATATAAGTGAAGCAAGCCTGTGACAGAAAACTGCAAACGAGAGCCATAAAATAATTGGGGCATTTTTGCACTAGCTCTGTTATTAGGCATTGAGCAATGGAGTAAACGAGAAAAGGCAATACAATTCTCTTGCCTTCAATATGTCAGTTGCTCTGGCTAATTCATTACCTCTGTTATCAACAAATTGATTGGATAATTGCACACCGAATTGAAATGTTCTAGTCCAACTGCGATCGTGATTAGATCTTTAATTACATCAGGGCAGAAGGTACAGACTTCCTGTTTATCTATCATAGAACAATTGGGAGCTAATATATTCTGCTAAAACTGGGAGTCATTTGTAATCATGGCAAAGTGAGCCTGGCTGCTGAACACCTTGTGGGAAATCAAATTTCAGACAAACTAGTCAAATGGTGGAGAAAACAAATCAAGCACAGAAAAGAACTTCCTTACAGAATTAATCATAGATGACATCATGTGTTTGCTTGTTCAATTGAAAGCACCAGCTGTAGGCCTGCTGCCCTTTGCCTCCCATTCCACTGGCCTCACATAACCGCAGCCTGCCTTCACTGTTGCCTGGACACAGTGCAGCCACAACCAAGCGCTGCAGATTGTCAATACCCGGAGAAGCTGTACTTACAGGCCAGAGTTGGCCGGCTCCCAATAGCCAGCTTATAGTAGTGAAGCGCCTCTGAGAACTTGTTGCTCTCCTGCAGCAGCAAACCACTGCAACATCAAAATGACAATGAATTGCAAGAAACCCCCAAGGTGGAGATGTTTTCAAAGAACGCAATCATAGGTAGAGAATACAAGCAGTTAAAGGAAAAAAAGAGCATGTCAGCCGGTTTGCCGCTCTGTTTTTATTCCAGAACTAGCGTAGTAAACATTGATCAAAGTTGAACTTGTGAACTCTGAAAAGATTAAGCGCAGTATTTGTGTTTGCTTTTTCCATCCATATCAGAGATGGCTGACCACTGCATAACAGTGACTGGAGTTCAGGTCATATTGTACTTCCTTGGACTGCAAAGTACAGTCATGTAATGAGTAAACATTGCTTAAAACCATCACTAGTTGCTTCAAGATATGATTCAACAACAATCAGATCCACGCAAGCTACAGTGCTCTTAAAGATCACGTTAACGTTGGTCACTTCCTGGTTCACATAGGATGCCAGAACATAACCATTTTTTATTCTAGGGTAACAAATCTGAAGAAAAGACTCAAAACCTGTTCAGGGGGAATTACACACAGGAAATTCTAAATTCTGTTTGTTAATTTGTTATCAGGATATTTTCAATCCTGACTAAGGGGAATTAGTTACACAATAGTTGCAAAAATCAGATTTCTCTATCAGCATTCTTAGCCAGATTTGCACAATATATTTAGAAGTTTCTTCATCTGTAGCTCTTAGAAAACCACAGAACACTACAGTCCGTCATTATTGGGTGTGGGTGTTCTGCGATTTCCCTCAGGCTTCAACACACCACTTATAGCTGTCAGATATTGAGCTCCACTGGGAACATACTGAGGTGGGAGGAAGCCTCCTATGAGAATAGTCTTGTGATCAATGGAACTTGTTAGGAG
This sequence comes from Syngnathus scovelli, assembly GCF_024217435.2. Taxonomy (NCBI): domain Eukaryota; kingdom Metazoa; phylum Chordata; class Actinopteri; order Syngnathiformes; family Syngnathidae; genus Syngnathus; species Syngnathus scovelli. The sequence goes on from NC_090852.1 coordinate 10,354,590, forward strand.
GCAGGCGCCGCCATTTGATCGAGCAGACATAGAATCAATGATTGAATATGCTTTCGCAAGATAATTAACTAGTGTTTTGTACGGAAAATAATTCAAACATTTCACTATAAAGTTCATTGGATTTGGTAGGGAATATAGTGAGTGACACCCATTGTTTGAAAATCACGACACTAATGTATTCAACTCATAAATTCCATCTGAATTCTTGTAAGAACATACTAGCAGACGTAAACAACCGGGTGATTTTAGTACATGGAAGAAAGAAAGCACTAACACACAAAATGACAAAATTTCTACTCACAGATTATACAGCATGTCAGCCATGTTGCTGCGGTAGTAGAGCGCATTTCTGTATGCCTGTTCTGCCTCCTCCATCTTGCCCTGGCTCTTCAGGACATTTCCCAGATTGCCCCATGCTGACAAATCCAAAAAGAAAACATTCATTGTGATGCGTGTGTCGCAATATTCATGAATGACAACGTTTAAATCTCTTTATGAATTGATGACAAAGTAAATATGTTTTCTTTTTGCTATCCATAGCCGCTCAAGGCTGTTGGATTCTATGTTTTGAAGCCATTAAAATAATGTTGTCCTGCTGCAGCTGCTCTACAGGGCTGAGGGATGACACACTAGGAGAGCTTTGTGCCAGAGAACCACTTATTGCTGTGAGAGTGTGCTTGAAAAGGAGACCACCACTGAGCTATTTAACTACTAATGGCATTAGCAATAAATGTAGGAGTGAAAGAAAGAAAGAAAGAAAGAAATACGTAAGTATCTTGAGAGCTTTTTTATACAGTTACAATATGAGTTGGAAAATACACACGGAACAATTTAAGGTGCATATAAAGAAAGATACATCATTTTAGTTTCAACAGTCTTAACATTACTATTGGTAGGTTATTTTCAAAATTCAATGCAGCACGCCTTTCTACAATGTGATCATTTACTTCCTACCAAGCACGATCCCTGAGGAATATTTAGTAGAATTAAATAGAATTTGCAAGCCTGTCTGACTTATTTGTGCCTTTAGTTGCATGCTTGTTTAGACGTTTGGATGAAGGTCCGCTGGTGTAGTGTTAAATTTCACAATTCAGACAAATGCTCGATTTTCTTTGAGGTCCAATCCCTGGCTAGGATGAATATGAATGCCCCTTCTGCTCTGTTCGGCTGATGGTTGGCTAAAACAAACAGCCTGTCATGCCTCAGCTCTAGTGCAATATTTGAAAGGGAAATTAGCTTACACAATGTATCCTGCTGTTGCCTCACGAGTCGTAGCCCTACTTCCTTTTTAAGTGGCGATTAGAGCAATGATTTGAACAGAAATCTGTGTCTGTTGGCCTTCAATAAAAGGACTGTCGAATATTTGAATTCCTGTTGAAGGATGCAATTACAAAATAGTGCCACGGCAGTGGTGCCCTTCCAAGTGAAAAAGGGAAACTTGTGCTATTAAAAAAAGCAGAATACTGAGTATTCTTTGAATGCTCATTCTGAAAAATGTGGTAGAGTTTGAGAAGGAGATGCACAACTTCCATATTCTAGTAGTGAGGCTAACTGCTGAAGAAAAGACATTTTGAAACAGCCTTACTTTGAATTATTTACAGCAGTAACAGCAGCAGATAGAGACCTTGTGCATGTCATTACAATAAAATAGCTTGCAACTTTCATTAATTTGTTGACATGCTTACAGTTTCTAAGTGTTGACACTTTGTTGACTCCATTCAGTTACTATTGTTGCTGAGGTTCCAGCACTGGACGTAATGCACGAGGTTGAGGGGGGGGGCAACACTACAGTAGCATTTGAGACTCCCCAAGGTGGAGGTGTTCGACAACTGCAATTTACTGTATCTGCAGTAAGTGTATATAAGTCTAATTTGATTACAAATTGGATTGTCTTGAATTTCTTCACCTAACGTCTAAAGAGGCAATCTTGATTGCATTAAGGTGTTAAAATATTGATTAAATGTAATTGTTTTTCTCTAGTGCAGGCAATTGTTAAAGATGCTTGAATTTGAGAAGCCGCGTCTTTCATGTACATTCAATTTGGCATGAGCATTTTTGTTAAAGTAGCTTACCTTTTGCAGGATTAACTGAAATCCCTGATTTGTAGAGCATCTCTTCATTCTCCCAGTCTCGATTCCTCAAAACAGTCTTAACACCAAAAAGCAAAATCACGGCTGCGCTGCAGTAAACCAACAAAGTCCTAGAGGACCTCTTTCTCAGTCGGACGTAGAGAGACCTCAACCCCACAGCTACCAGCAGGCAGAATCCCATGCTGGGGATGTAAAGTACTCTTTCTGCAATCACAAAGCCTACATAGAAAAAGAGGTTTGTGGCTGGGAGGAAAGGGATAGCCAAAAGGCCGAGGGAGAACACCACAACATTTTCTGTAGGAGGTAGCGAGGTCCTGCTCTCCTGGAGCTTTTGGGTGCCATTCTGTATTCTGTGAGTGCTCATACAAGAATTGCTCGTATGTTCATTTTCATGATTCTGGTAACTGTGTCCATTGCTGTTTCCATTCTTTCCATTGGTAAACAAATGAGCTTTAAGATAAGTCTCCTTGCCCTTGGCTCTTGGCTGCTTCCACACACTGAACCAAGCCAGAAGCAAAAATCCCAAATAGAAGAGGAGTGTATGAGCATTCCTCCAATCAGCGAGGCTCTTGATCAAAGGTAGGGTGTCCATGGACCAATCAAAGCTGAGTGTGATGGGGCAGAGAAGAAGCCAAAAGTTGACAGCAGGTAGATAGAGAAAGGTCAGTGTCCTGGTGAGGAGGGAGGGGGAGTCAGCTGCTGGGTTGTCGGAGTTGGAGAAGTTTGGGGGCTTGTTACCCATCCAGTATAAACGGCAGGCCAACAGGATTACGCCCCAGGCTGCCAGCAGAAATACATTCATCAGCAGATGGACGTTATTTCTCTGAAAGACAAACGACACAAAAGCTCCAACAAATAAAAATCAAAGCAGCTCGAAGACATTATATGCAGCACATTTAACACAAGAAAGACTTGGTTTCCGGCTTATGATGTTCTTTCTTCATTTGGTTTTGAACTTTCTAATCACTTTAAAAATTGTGGTTTGGCAGATTAAACAAAGGGATGTTTGACCTTTCATCACTTAAATGGTTGTGAATTAGAAGACATGAATTCAATCAAAAAAAGTTCTTGAGTTCTGATTTATCATATCCTTAAAGTGTGTTAAACAAACAACTTGGTTAAATAACCCGTCCAAACCGTCCAGCAACACTTGAATTCAATCATTAAAGTAAATTCTATTTTCAGTATGTTAACTTGAACATTCTTGCTGATTAAACAAGTATTTGAGATAGAACCCATCGATTTGGTATATCAGAATTACAGTTGTGAGACTCATTTTGAGGAATACAGAATACAGCCTGAGAAAACGTGTACGGTGATTATTTTTTTACTTTTCTCCATTTTTTTTAAAGCCTTACCAAATGCAACACAGATGCATGTACAGATCATTCTCAGATTACTCATGAGCCTGATGTGAAAGCCTCGCCTTCCGTAGGATAAAATCATGCATCACAAACCTTAAAAAAAAAACTCAATTTTGGGAGACATTGATTTCCTCTCAGATCCAAGACCACATAACACAACAGAGAATGAAAGAGCACATCTAATAGAAGAATTTCTCCTATCTGCTCATCATCACTGCCAATGCAAAGAGAGGGAAACCAAAATGAAGACCACAGGAAATTGCACAATGAACACAGGAGAAAAATATATGAATATCTAGGCTACTATTGAACTGTTGTATGACTCCGCTAAAATAACTGAAAGACAAAGACATACTATATTGAAGAATCAAAAATGCCTCTCCTGGTTCTTTCTTCAACGTAGAAATGGATCCAGTACAGCACATGAAATTATTTTGGAATGCGAGGAAAGAAAATACCACTACCAAAGGATATTCATTCTTGACTTATGTGGCGACACAGTTCAATATATAAGGCCATAAAATACATTTATTTGTAATTTGAGTCACTGTCAAAAACACAGCATGACAGACCAAATAGAAACATATCTCCATAGTATATTAATGGTAAAACACCAGGAGAGTTGGCTTTAACTTCTCATCGAATGACAAAGAAAAAAGATGGAAAAAGAGCTAGTAGGACCACTTTTCTACTCAAGAAGGATCTTTGAAAAATACAGGAAGTGCATTGAAGTGGTTGGTGAGGCCCAGGGGTTAAATTCTGCGCAGACTTTACTGGGGAGACTTGCTGGCTGTTATTACACCCCAATCATTACTTCAGGGGGATCCAGAGGGATTTACAAGGCTCATCTTGAGACTCTCATGACACTTTTGTGGCACAGGCAAAAGTTGTTAAGTCCTTATATAATACAAAACTTGCGTACAGTGGCTGCAGGTGAACAGTTTTCAAGTGGCCACATCTGCATCTGTCATCAAATGCCCACGGGACTAAAAAAATATTTGCACCAAGACTTACTAGTACTATTCTTAAATCATATTATGATAAAACAGACTTGTTTATTCGATATTGGTGAATTTGGAGAAAAGTATAAATACAAAGTCCCATACAATAAATATGAGGGCCAGAGCTAAACCTCACTTATTTTACATTGTTGTGATTTGTGTAGCCTATACAGTGTAAAACGCAAAATGAACGGCAATATTAAAGGCAAGTAAACGCCCCAAATTTCATAACAATCAATATATTCTATGCAGGTCTACTGGTCTGAACACGGTATTCTGGTTAATATTTCATTTGTGGAATATGATTGAGGCAGCAAATTCCACTCGTTTTTTATACATCTCAGGGCGGCCATTTTTCAATTGGTGTGAACTAAAAATGACATCACATTTGCTCGAGTGGATTTTGCATCAATCAAAATATGAATCAGAATATCATGTTTCGCATAACGGGGCCAAATTCTTCTGGGAGTTGAATTCCGATTTAAATCTTTTGACAATATTGACAACCCGAAACAATAATTTGATGTAGCCACATATGTAACCTGATTACTGTGCTTTCTAGATCATCTTTATCGTCTCTTGAAGAAACATACATCCTGCAGTGAGCCCGTTTATTCTTACTATGGATATTTTTGAATTAAGGTCATGTCTTTAGCTGTATTTTGCTTGTTAACGAAGGCTTTTCAGTCTTTTGCGTATGAGCTATAGTACACCCACGTGAGCTCCACATTTTTTAGAATCAGTTCAGAATTGAAGCAATCTAGCCATTGTAAGGCATACAGATAAAATATCCTTGAAATGCAAAAGGGCCTCATTACCGAAGCTCGGTTTGAGTCTGTGCCTGCCTTTTTTTCAATAAACACACTCATTACTCTGAAATGAATGAGCAGCAACATCAATTTTAAAGGTTTTTTTTTTCTTCTTCCTCAAAGTGCATACAAATTTAATTAATTAGAGTGAAGTATTCTCTGGGTGCACAAACTGGCTCGCTGCACCGCCATTTAAATATCAATCCGTCGAACGACAGACAGCCTCCTGAAACAAGCCCCATCAGATTGGCTCGTACCTCAGACATAACTCTGTGAGACGATGAGGTATGTCTGACCTGTCCGATCCTCTTCATCATCACTCAGATCAATTATCTTGATAGTCTCTTCCATCACGCTCCTTTCTTACAATGATAGACTTGTAGCAGAAGGAAAATGAGCTCGGGGTGTTGTAGACACTCAACTCACAATTCCCCAAGACCACTCGCCTGACTAAATCCCTCCAAGTATTTGATGGATGACTCTGCAACCCACACGTGTCATTGCTCCTTTACTGCCGGATCAAGTAACCATGCAACTTGTGGTCCCAGAACCACAAAGCCTCGGTCAATCTATCTATTACTCTCCTCTTATCTGTTTTAGCTTGTAACATCAAACAGTAAAGTCATTTAGGTGTAAAAAGCTGATTTCTTGCACTCAGGACAAGATAAGACGAGCGTAAAGATTTCATATCCAAACTGTTGGGAATTAGCACCATCTGGCTCTCGAGTTTGCAAAGAGTGATACCCGAAACCTGGATTTAAGTGAATTGTTGGCTGCTTTAACAGTCATAGCTTAAGTTTAACATTCAGACTCATGAACCACAACCAAGGATAACCCTGCTTCTTGTTCAAATCAGATTCCAATTTAGTGGCGTGAATCATTGTGAATAATAAATCATCCATAGCCTTTGTTATATAGTTGAGATAAATTGCACAGCAGTTGTAGTCATAGGGAGACAACTTTATAAAGCCCTTCAAGCTTAGTTTACTTATAGTCAAGGGCATGACTTGTTGGACCACATGGTGGGAGTGGTCACAGGGTCAAGAGGACTTGGCTGACACTGGTTGTGATCAAATCTTTTAACCTGTGTGAACCCATCAGGAAACCCACAAGTCAGACGATTGGTAAGGCCGATAGACTGAGCTCAAAGATGGAAAATCTTTCACAGAAAGCAAAAGGCTGCATCTGAAGGGTCAAAAATACACTATGTACATGACATACCTATATGGTGACACCGCAAAATATGTTCAATTAGGTGGGAAGATTTTGTATTTAATATGTAAATAATAGTACATATATGGTAATAATATATAATAAAGGACCACATATCAACGGAATGCTTTAAAAAAAAAGTATGAGAAGTAGAGACCTAAGACATTGACTGATTAGAATCTTGTAAAAATATGTTCATTCATACCGCTGGTCAGATTTTTATTAACCATAATGATTGCAGCAACACAGTATGCAACTTTTTATAAACATTCCCGCTTGCCTTTTTTGGCCCAACTTCAAGTCAACCTCTTCAACTATTCTTGTGAATGATTGACCAATCACAAAGCAAACATGCTTCATTTTACCAACGAAGCCAGATAACTCTGGTTTAGGGGTCCATAAATGTTTTATTCTCCTCAGGCTACAATCACAGAACATTTATTTAGCCATCAAATTTAATCAGGGCTAACCTAACAAAAACTGGGTACCCACTGCGTGAATTCTGGAATGTTGTTTTGAAATTCAAACTGACACCCTACAATGAAAGTGAGTGCAACGGAATGCCAAATCAAATAATTCTCACACTGTTAACAAAGACTTGACGTTCCTTCAGATGGTAAGGTTCCATTTAAGTGCGGTAGGAAGGCCTAGGGGCTGAATTTCAAAACACCCAGTTAAACAAACCTAGATGATCAGTCGGACCGACATTGCTACAAAGCAAAAAAAGCAACACATTTGTCTAAGCAAGGCTCAAACGTTTGAGTAGCTGTTGCTTTTTTCTTTGCTTATTTGCAATACAAATCATGATTTCTTTTAATTTCAGACAGGTGATGTCTAGTTTTCAAATACTACATCTCACACCACTGACATTCAGAGACACACGTTTCTCTAAAGAATACAAAATTGTGGTAAATTTTGCTTTAATCAAATATAATCAGTTAATATCCAGTTTGTATGGACGCCAACTTTTCCTAAGTGGCTTGAAAACTTAAATGACTACACAAAGCACACAACCAAACCAAAATGCTACAAAATTACACGCATTTGAAATTTAATATTTTTGATGAAACAGACCACTGCATATTTGTCATGATTTTGACAGTGAAAACAGTTGCAGAAAATTGGTATAATTCTGATCTGGCACTAATTTGTGCAGCTGCTTTGATTTAGTAGTAAGAAAAGTTTGTCACTTAATAAAAAACATTCTCATGATCAAAAAACGCTGCACAGTCAAGATCATTAAACAAAAGAACACAATGACATTACAAAAAAAACAACAATAAGTTACTCTGAGCACTTAACATTTTAAAATGTTTCTTTTTTTTTTTAAAACCACGGTAATCATCTTTAACAAAAAGCGGACTGTTCACTATTACTATTTTCTCGCCATATTTATTTGTCCTGTGAGAGCATAGAAAACGTAACCAAGCTGCAAATCAGCTAGTGATAAGATGCTGATGAAGGGGAGTGTTTTGAGAAGTACTTCTCAATCTTTACTGCTACACTGACTGACTTCCATGATAAATTGCGGACTTTACAGAACCAAAAGCAGACAAAATGCATGACAACTGAGCCCCTGAGAGGACAACAAAATACTGTTTATGTTTCTGCTTCCGAAAGACTGCTTTATCACATTCCAAACTACATTGTGCTCTTTCCCTGCATGGTTCCACATCGTTACTAAGCCTTCGGGAGATGTTGTACTGCAGGTTTTACCACACATGTAAGCTCCTCAAAACACACACAAAGCAGCTCGACAAGGCCAGGCAGACAGATTATAGGAGGATGTCACATCCTGCATTGATATAATTACTCCACTGCGTCATGTAATGGTTGACCACTGTTTTTAGTGACACCAGAACATTTGTTGTGTATTAAGCTGACCAGCAATACACATGAGATTCATCATCAGGCTCGTAAAAGTAATGCCTCGAGAGCTTTAATTTGTAGTTCTCAGTCTGAGATGGTAAATCAAAGGTGGCCACAGACAAAAAAAAATCAAACTCGATGACACAAAATCAGCCTTAAGATCAAAATGGAGAAACGTTTCAAGTTGTGGTAGCAGAGCTCTTTGTGAGCTGACAGGTCTGCATGCCACCTTGGCCACCCACCAAGACATGATAACTTATTTCTACACGCAATCTGCGGATTGGAGAAAATCTCCCAGATGCTCTGGCACCATGATTTGCGATGTCTCCTCATGGTGTTGCTCCTTTTTAGCAAGGAGTGGGGCGGGTCCCTTCTGGGGCCATGGAGGAGTATGGCAATAACAGCAATATGATACAGTAGTAAAATAAAATGTTTTAGTAATCAAGTGCTAGATGTGCTGTGCAGTGCTTGCTGGAAAGCTGTATGATATTTCATCGAGCTTCATGTGGTGTTATTGTCATTTTGTCACTGTACGTGTTTCTGTGCTTGGAATTGTACTTAATGTCACAATTTGACTTTGATGAAGCTGCCTATTCTGGAAAATATGTTGTTATTCCATCTACTGTGACACATTTTAGAAGCAAAAATATGAAGCCAATGTCAGGTTCACGCAAATAGAAGTAATTCTAAAAACATTTTTTTGTGTGTTTTTCTATTGAGTATACAAATCTATATAAAGAGTACACAATAGTGCTTTTTAATATATTACATGATTACATCACATTGTTTGTTGGCACTTGGCCCCAGATTCACCAGTCCCGTTATGAGTTATGTGTTTATTTTTTTTACAAGATCAAACGTTGATCACAGAAAAAGAAAACTTTAAGCAAGGCTACAGAAAATTCATTCCACTTCAACTTTATTGCCCGATTGTGGAGGAGAATTCTTTCCACTACTTATGTGTAGACGAGCCCCGTGTGGTTTTGTTTTACCGCTGTGATAATCAGTCCAATGTGCACAATAAAGACATGAGCACTGAGTGAAGGCCAGCGATCGTGTCCACACATTTAAATTAATGTTAACTGAGAGAAAAGTGGAACCAAGCACCTAAAGCAAATGGAAGAAACAACTGTGAGAGATGGTTGCATTTATTCAATCATTGTTCGCATTTGATGCAAAAGTTATTATAATTCTGTCTCGTAAATGTCAATAAAGCAGTCTACAGGTGGTTGGGAAGAACGATTTATAGATACGAGCCCTACGGTCATCTGAAGGCAGGAAGGCGGAAACACTAATGGATCTGCAGCACTAAATATTACCATGACATCACTCACAGTCCTGGCACATCTTTTCATGCCTGAGTGCACAAGAAAATGATCGGGTAGGCAACGAATTGTACCAGTTATTGTTTTCTCATGCTGAAATTTGCTTTTTCTTCAAAATCGGTTGCTAAGATTTAGGTTTGGAGTGGGTAGAACATTTTTGGACCCATTCGTTCCACACCTAGTGGGGGCCTATTTGAATTCTGTACTGATGAGTCTTTGTACATTTCTCTGTACATCTGAGAATTTTTATACTGGTTTTAACAAGAAAAAACACATATTTTTCATTGCTGTTCATGCAAAGGTCCCCATATTAAAAAGGAGACAAAAAAGTAGCAAAAAAGATAGGGAACAGTTTATTATTTACAAATAATTTGGCAGTAACTTGGACAGTTTAATTACTAGCCACACTTCCGCCAAATCCACTTTGAACAGTGTCTTCTTAAACATTTCATCTCTGGTGTGTGTGTATATCAAAGTCAGCACATTGAGACACCGTATTTATTAAGGCTTGCTTTATCGTCCTCATGCCGTCACATGTGAATAAGTCCGCCAAACTAGCACAAATTCACTCCAGCAGCTCGTTTTTTATTATCATCCTTTTTTACCATTTATTCCCCTCTACTTTGCTGCAAGAGTCAACAATGCAGATAAGACCACCGCTGAGAAGTGCTGATGTCCTTTCCAACAGCAGTCACAGGGAATTCCTGCTGCACTGTTATAGCACTGCAGCATAGAACCAACTTAATGAGGTAGCTGGAATGCTTAGCCTTCAGCAGCTATTCCAAACTGGATGATAGTCATCCAATAAATTTAATATTTGTCAATCACAAACATTTTAATGGCAATTTATAGATCACGAGCGCTCACTTGTTTCTATTGTGATCCCCAACATATGTAGAGAATTAATTAATACATTTGTCAAAATTGCACAACTTCTGTAACTCAACTTAAGTATATTTAGAATAAGAGTCAAATTCAACATATCACTGAATAGAACTCCCTGAGGACTAAGTTCATTCATCACATAAAACAAAATGAAGAAATATAACCAAAGCATAACGAGATTTCTTCAGGATGAACAATGTGTGAGCTTTTATATAAAGTGGTATTTTAGAATGTATTGCTGTCCAGACTGGACCATTTACAGCGGGACCAAAAATGAGGCAAACCAAACCAGAGTGAGCCACATTTTGTGAACTGTGTGCATAATACCTCTTCTATAAAGTCATCCAGGTCATTGTCATCTGCGAATATTGAACTGAATTTGAATTGAGACAAATGTCCGATTGAAGTGTGCCTCAATTATATTAAAAGTAATTATAGTAATTGCTACACTGATCATGATCCCCTGTGGAAGATTAAAGATTTTAGAGATTTTACAAAAACAAGACAACCAGTGGATTAGTGCTGTGGACACTGTTGACGTGGGACGTTACAATCTGTGACTGAGGTCTTACATAACCCGCTGCCATTGATTCTCAGACAGGCTCGCTATAAAAAGTCTACAGCTGCAACAATGTGAATTATCTCCAGCCTTGTAAAGTTTTTTTTTAATCTTTCAATCTTTTGTTTTCTATTTTGACCTTCTATTTGAAGTGGTAAAGTCGGGTGCATTGGCAAGTTTAAGTCACTTTCCACTGCAGTAGTTGCACTTGCTGCAGAGCTCTGACACACACAGATCCAAAGAGCCGACCTATCCACTGCCAGTGGAAATAATTCAGGATGAATTCATTGGAAAGAAACCCACTTCAATATCCATTCTGTACAAGCTAAGCCCCCTTTTGTTTTTCCATTTATGAGTTTCCATCATGCACCCCCATCTTGCTCTCACGAACAGAAGCAGTGAAGTGTGTCTCCATGAAGGACGCAAGTGGCTGAGGGCAGGGGTCACTTGCTGAACATGATCTATCACACTGGTGGAAGCCACCAGAGCCTGAAAGAGCATGTGCAAAGCCTCAGGTGAGAATATAATGCCTATGTGGGCTGTATTTATTTTTAAGATAAAAAAAAAAAATAGTGCTTATCATTTTATCACAGATAAAAGTAGACAAGAGTAGTAAGTACTACGACTGTTTGGGAACATTTAACCCTGATGAGAAGGCAACATTCGCTGGCTTTTCAAACACTTCCAATTGTTTGTCGCTCAGTGGGATACTGTAGGAGTTTAAGGCTGAGGACAAATTAAAGAATACTGGATGACTTTGGATTTTCTTGGATTGTCAAACATTTACCCCCTTAGAAAGCAGGTAGTAGAAATAAGAGGAATATGCAAGGTCAAACTGTTAGCATCGTAAAACCTGTACGCAGCTCATAAATAACATATCTAGCTTCATAACTGTATTTCAAGAGTAAAAAGAAGTTAACCACTCCTAAGGAAACGTAAAAACAAAAACAAAAAAGTTTTTACGTGAAGCATACATGTTTGAATTTTACAAAGTGTGTAATGCAAAAGTCATGCAGCATTTCACAAATGCTTTTTGCATTTTAAAATGTTACACAAATGTGGTCAAATTTACATCATTATTAAAAATGCAAGTTTGATCAGGTTATGTAACTAATTATGCTTCTCTCATAACCCCCTTGTTAAGGCCGGTCCTCATATTTGCCAAAAGCCAAATAAAAAGCAACAAACACTGTATTAATCATAGAAAACCAATGTGAAAGTGATTATGGTCCACCACAGCCCAAGTAACCTCTGTCTGTAACCAATCAGACAGATAAATTCACAAACACACACACATGCACACACACACACACCTCGAGCAGTGACCTTGTACTAACAACCAAAGTGTGAACAGAAAATGTGAGGTGTAAAAAGATAAAGCATGTCAGTTTGACATTCACTGAAGGCCAGCTGGATCTGGGCCCAGATTTAGAAATTATTTTTTCAGAGTCTGGGTCAGCAGACAGACAAAAGTGTTCTCAGACCAACTTCTCCACTTTCTCTGATGATAAATGGTGAGTTGCACTAATAGATTTTTCTGCTGACATGACATCACCAGCATCATTGTTCTTCATCCAGGTTCTACTTTCAAAGTATCAAATTTCACATATTATGTTTTCAAAGAGTTGTCATCATAGTTCATCACAAGAATGTCAGCCCCTCAGGCCTGCACTGCGCCTCACAAGGTTTCTTCAAGGAATTTAGGACAATGTGGGAAAATTCTACAAAACTTGACTCTTTGATGTCATATGAAGTTGCAACACCAGACAAAAAGACTAAAACAGTAGAACGGTTTACTCAGAATTACACACCCAATTAGATCTTGCTTTATCCATAATCAAAGTTGCTTTATCCATAATCAAAGTATATGTGTAGGCTACTTTGCATTTTTTCATCATAATCAACAAACCAAATATATTCCAGTATGCAATGGCAAGAACATTGTATGATCTGAGCAAAAAGCATCACTTCCAACATTTGGAAGGCATTTTAGTAGACAGGAAATAATCAAGGAAGTGCATGTTTTTCCACAAACACTTAATATGGTGCACTTATATACTATAAAGTCAGGGCCTGCAAGCAACTCAGCACATGGTTAAGCTTTAATCCAGCACACTAGCACATCCGCTTGATTTGATGACACACGGAGACAGCAAGTGTAGAGAAAGCAACACAAGCTGAACCTTACACGGGTGACAAAGATGCTGGATATAAATCACAAGATAAGCGCAAATTACAAGCAATTATTACCTTATCAGACTGTCAGGTATCAGATATAAGGTTTTTACTTGATTATTTTTTTACTTTACTATTTGCTTTCACACATGCCCCTTTTTGACAAAAAAAGGCAATGGCTTTGACATGCAGCATGAAAGGTGCTCTCAAATAATGCTCCTGAACAATTTTTATTACAGAAGCTACAATGGTCCAGTGAAAGATTTGCAGCTGATATAAACCACTACTGTAATTGACTGAGAGACATAATCAGATAAGCAGACCTCTTCTACCATTCGCAGAGTTAAATGTCAAGCTACTTCAGCTGAGTGAGGCGCAGTGTAATAAAAGACAGCGCCAAATCACTGCGGTCTGTCAGTCTCGCATATAGCCAGATGCTGCAGTCTGACCAGGAAAAAAAAAAAAAAATTCAATCCACTTAGGAGGCAAAAATAAAAGTCTGTAGTGAATCTTATTACTGGTCATAAATGTTACAATGCACTTTTGTCACTGATGCATTTGCTTTGAGAAACGTGTGGCCTACATGGAAGAAGACAGGCAGAAAAGAAAACCACTTTGGAGATGATGACAGCTCTCTGTTTAGACTTTTTTTTTATATCTGTGATGTCGTAAAATAACGTGTTCTCATAATGACAAATGTCAGTCAACACAACTTTAAGCAATCCTAACTCTCACATTTGATTTATAGCTCTCGCTATACACAATGAGAAGCAGTTTTTTTTTCTCCCAAAAGTATCTGACAAGCCACAGATTGTTCCTCTCAAAGCAACGTACACAATGTGGGCTATAACATCACTTTTTGTTGAGGAGATTTAATTGCCACCAAATTTGGACGCAATGACACGCACGACCAAGGTGAAAACAGTCATAGCATCTCTTCTGTTGTTGTAAACATGCCATGTGGAAACGCTCCCAACTGCAACACAATCTTTTACTCAAACTCAAAAGTCAATATCAGTGCAATAAGACAGCATGGTGAGATTTAAGAGATCAATCTGGCTCTGGGGACACCCTGTCAAATGATTAACCCACAATGGTAAAAATACACACACAAGGGCCTGAGCTGCACCAGAAATAAAACAGTGGGTATCTTTTTTTCAGGAAATGTTGAGAAAAATCAGTAACACTTTATTTGAACTGCAACTAATAAGAAAAAAGCTGTCTGTGTGTGCAGTTCAAAGTAGAACGTCCTACTGAGGACACACAAAGTCAGATAGCACTTCAATAATGAAGGTCATCAGGGAGCGTCTTTGTTTCCACACTATGCAAAACACTGAAACATTAAATGTTAATTCTTTTTTCCAGCTAAAACATTTTCTCTTTGGTAATCTCTGCTGGGTGCCTTCCATTTTGTGTTCTTTGCTTACACATGCCAGATGTGTGCATTTATTATGTAGCAGCTCTTCAAAAACACCTTGGTGTCATTTATGCACACGCCCCACTGAATTTTATTCCGATGTGCAGCAAAGCGTAGCCATCTTAGACAGACAACAGTAAATACTCGTGATGGGTGCTTCAGGGACAATAGTGGCGTGATATTCTGTTGTTTCAAAATAAAAAATAATGTCTTTTTCACTGGCTTAAGCAATCGCTGTATTGGAATGTTATTATTTCTCAAGTGATTACACACGAATCACTTCATTAATCACTAGATTAATGCTATCATGAGTCATTTTAACAAAACACAGTTTCACAGTAATCAGGGCAAGGAAGTTATGCCTTTAAACAGATGACGGGTTAATCTACTAGTCATGTCTGAAGAAAAAACCCCAAAAATATATGACTGAGCACAGTCAGACGAATTGGAGCTAAATAGGACTTGACCAATCTGGTGGCACCAATATGAAACATTTGTTCAATTCTAAGATTGTAGAGGTAATCAGTCAAATAGTATGAATGATGAAATAAAAAAGTCCACACCATTATGATATCATGTTAAGTACTTGAAAATTGAACAAAAAAGTACATTTCAATGTATTTAATTTAGTATGGAATTCCCTGCCTTCTTGTACATCAACAACTCCCAATTTTGAATTTTATAAAAATATTTTTACTTAAGGGTTTACAGCATGTCGACAGTTGTCATTTGTATTGCGAAAACCGCAATGACATTTGTGTTTTGCTGCAGTCTTCAGTTTGTTTTCGCTAGAGAGCAAAGCTCCTTTGATCCCACAAAATAGATATCATTGGAAAGGCCAGAATGAAATCGCAATCACATTGTGTGGTCCCAATTCTGTTTCATACCTACACAGGTGTTGTTCTACTTGATTATGAAATCAGACTTTGTGAATAAGCAACGTTACAAAGGGGGAACATGTTTACCTTATAGAGAAGAATGAGAATCTGTCGCAGTTTGAGCCTGTGCAAGACGCAGATGTCATAAAGCGCTGATAAGGCCAGCACGGTCACTCCCAGCTCCTTCCACAGCATGCTGCACGCAGCACAACCCAAACTGCCAAGGAACCAAGCTAGAAGCTGCACTGCTCCAGCGTCGCCCTGCAGTTTACAGTAACGAATGTAACATAGCAGGGACAGCAAGAAGAAGAAGGCAGCTCCTTCATCGGCGCGCCCCACGACACCTGCCACCGCCTCGGTGTGGATGGGGTGAGAGGCAAAGAGCAGGCCAGCTAGGAGGCACCATAAGCCTCCTCCGAGCAGCAGGTGAGCCAGCCGTGTGAAAAGGCCAGTCACCGCTCCGTGGAGAGCCACATTCACCAGGTGGTAACCCCAAGGATCCAGTTCACCAGCAGCATGATTGAGGCGGAAGGAGAGGGTGCAGAGTGGCCGGTAAGACTTGTGGCTCCCACTGTGCGTGAGCAATGTGCCCCAGAAGTCATCATAAAAGATATTTGTCCACGGCGTTTCTGAGAGCAGGTCCTGATTGGTCTTGATTGCACGGCTGTGGAGAAAGAGAGAGGGAGAAAAAAAAAGGTTTAAAATCAACTTTGTGCTAAAATAAGTGATGTGGTCCACACTGTGGACGGGTAAATTACATTTACATTAAATGCAATGTTGAACCTTGACATGTATGTCAGTTCAATTAAAGTCAAACTGCTTCACTGCCAGGCAACTTTATTGGCCTGACATTTTCAATTTATAGAGCTCTCAAAACTGTTAAACACATCTTCCTGTGGATTCTCCAAGGGTGTACTACAGACTAAAAGACTATTAAAGAAAAAAGCAGCATGTTCTAACGGGTGAGGGAGTGGGTCAGGATGCTTTCACAAACAGAAACTCACCAAGGTTGTGCCTCAAATTTTAGACAGCTTTGCCACTGCAGCCACAGCACTTACGGCGGTGCACTTTGGGATTTGGCAAGAGCGCCACACCCACGACCACAAACAAATACAAGCTCACAGTAGGGAAATGCCACAATGGCAGGAATCAGTTTTATAGAGAAGATGATGTGGTGATGGTCAACAGTTATTTTCCTGCCAAATGCAGAGGATTACATGTTTAAAACGCTGCAATGGAATGATCTACACACTTGAAGGCAATTCTAAACAAAAGGGTAAACCCAAACATGTACTTTGAGCTTCTATCAACAGGCAAGGATGCTAAATAAGGAGCCAGTTTGACTTTTCCTCTGTTAGGGATGAACCTCTTTGACCTGATTCAAAGATGGTACATCAGCCACAAGCTGTGTGAGTGTCAGTGGACTGGAGAAGGGTGGGGGGAAGTCAGCAGGGGTCAGGCGAGGGGAACAGAAAGGCACAGCAGGAGTCCTTCCATTTTTATTCCATCTTCCTTGACAAACAGTGCAGTGTCTGACAGGTGACCTCTGCTTCCCTGGAACATGGCAGCTCAGATGATTTCAAAGCATCAGCTTGAGCCTCCTCAAAGGGAAGGTAGAGTATTCGAGCATAACACTAGTGTTATAATTAGGTGGGACAGATGGGACATGACAAGTGAGAGCAAGCCAAGAGCACCCGATCGGGCTTGTAACGTGCACCAGAGACCCTCGCAATTAACAATGTCAATTAGCTCAAAGAGAGCTGGGTGCAAAAACAATTCATCATGGAAAACATGAAACTACATGCACATTAGCCCAATTTTCAACAGAGCAACCATTTATATTGGCTTAATGTGCATGGTAGAACACACCCATGCATGCACTCACACAAAAAACAAAAACAATCCTCTTCCACCGAGGGCATTTGAAACATAACACTTAATTCGGGCTGCAACCGCCACATCTGCCACATTATAATGCCAGAAGGTTTCTGAGAAGCTAGTTGTGAAGCGGCGGGACTTGTACTACCCATCAAAGCGCAAAAAGTCTTAAATTAACCAAGTAGAAGCTTGTACTTGATGAAGAATCAAAAGGAAGTAAAGACCACCGTGCCTCAAGATGTTGGAAAGGGGAATAGAATTAGTCAGGGGAGATGTAATGGAAATGTCTTGAATGTCATCACATACGCTTCCACCAGAATACTCAAAAGCTCACTACGCCACGACATGACTAATATATGCCAGGGTATTTTCTCCAGCCCATTTGTCAAGAAAAATCTTTATTATGCTCACATAAGAGGCAATACGATTCAATTACATCTTAAGGCCGTTTCAGAGTCAGACGTGGTCTCTTTCCATTGTGCAGCACGGAGAAGCTAGTGAGTTATGTATTGCCACAAAACCTCACTGCATTTTCTGGCAACAAAGTAAAGACAAAAGCCCGTGCCAGTGTGTCAAAACCCAATTGTGTTTATAGCTTTGGCTTCCTGAGTCATCTTGCATGAGGTACAAGTCTTAGATTGGCTCTTTACTTACACTATATTGGGCTGGCGAGCACCTGTGTCTAACAGAAATAGAAGACCAGACCTTGGAGAGGAACACAGTAGTAACCTCAGAACCAACATTGCAACAATATCTCTAAATGAGTCGCAACACAAATCACTAAACGGCTGATAGCTAAGGAGAAATTGATGATCAGGGCGTGCTCTTCTACCCGTAGCCCAGATGGGGAAAGCGATTGACTCTCAGCTACAGAGACTTCTCTGTGCACTTAAAACCTTTTTCTTTCGAGCCAGGAGCACATTCTTTGCCCAACCGAGTCCTTGTTCACATACGAACAAGTGGATCTTGTGGCTCAATCTGTTAAGAGTGTCAAACAATAACAACATTAAATACAGCATGGCCCATATGTACAAGCAGAAATCCATAAAGATTCATATAAAGTAATTTAAAGCGGTTATAGGTGGACACTATCCAGAAGACATTTCCCTCAAGTTTGAATCAACTGTGAACGGATGACTGTGAATGTATAAATTATACGAAAGTACTGTCAGATGCAGAAGGACATATGAGCCACCTATTTAAGGAAAAACACAACTCTTGTGCAATCACATGCACCTTCTGTGGTTGAAAACATCATGCACAATAATTGACATTCCTGTGGTAAACCTTAAAACGTTTCAAACATTTCCTCAACTCATTATTTTTAGAGAATGGCTACACAATGTGACCAACAATAAAGCCCACAAAGGGAAGCAACCAGTCTGTTGTTCCGATGTTGAGGTCTGATACTCTTCTTGCAGCATCCGCAAAACGACCTAATTTTGCCATCATTTTAGCCAACGCTTCAAAAAACAGTCAAACAAGTTGAAGCAAAATGAAAAGCACATTTTCCCCCTCAAATATTTCTCGACAAACTCATTTATTGTTTGCGCCGCTAATCCGCAGTGCTGCCTGATAATGCAAGGTTGGAAGCAGCTCAGGCAAAACATTGTGCACTAATTGGCTAAAGCTAGGAGAAGCACTGTTGATAAGTTCTCCACTGAAGAAAGTGTTTATGAAAAGAGAGCATGTAGGTGGGAAATCAATTGGAGGTCTGCCAACTGTGCCTGAGTCACCACCCATCTTTAATATTTGAAAAGCATAATGGATAGTGTCAGCTCATTCACTGAAGGTTTCCGGAAAGCTCCTTTGGTCCAATGCTTGTCAAAGCTAAATCTTCATTTTTAATTTTAACACAATGTTTTGAATGAGTCTATGGCAATTTTGTGCGCCAATTTTATTTCTGTATATTGGCTTTTTTCTTTCAAACAACACAATAATCATTAGGTGTCCAATTGGTCCAGGAACGTACATGTCCAAATCTTAGAGCATCATCCATTCAAGGATATTTGCATTGATCCACTGGAACCATCATTCAAAGACGCACTCGCGCACAACATTTCATGGCATAGGAGACACAAAAACTACGGGATACAGAGACACGGTGTCTCGGGCTGCTGTCTAGCATCCACGATCAGGCACTGGGAGCACAAAGGACGGGCACGACATGAATGCTGATCTTTGCCTAAAAAGCAGCAACCAACCAGTTTGGCAGAGCAGGATTTAATACTGGCAGTCCAACATTGCATCCCATGGTGCAGTGTTGCCTGGGACACAAAACCTGATTGATTCTCTGACATCCAGCAGGAGTCTTAAATTCACTGCACTCTTTGAAAAAAGAAACATCAGCAAGTAAAAAGTGAAACAGACGTTTAATGCTCAATGACACTTTGATTACTAAAATAAAAATACAAGAATCCACAAACATCTGCATTTATGAGAGCTCTGTTTCAATTCACTTGTTGACCTCTCACACTGTTATTCCAGCTTTTCTGGAATAAAGATAAAGATTAACACTATGCTTTATCACTGTTCAAGGTGAAATTGTAGAAGATAAATCAAAGTTTTCACAGCTAAAGTATGGTTTTAGATGTAGGACCCAATTACATTGGTGTGCTGTGCAGAGCGGAGGAGGGTGATATATACTCTGAATATTGCATCCAATAAATCAGACAACAGGACCATGCGTGGCATTGGCTCTTGTGCAAACAAGCACTCGCATGGACGTTCACACACTCACACACACATTTTCAGTGGCATGCCTGCAGGCCAATCTCACAAACAGCTCCATGTTATTGAACAACTCCTGCACCTCCACTCAGTAAAAAACAGTTTGTTCAAACAGTGAGGAAAAAATACCCGACTGAATATGAACTTTCAGGTCTCACAAAACTCTTGAGTCCATCTCTCAAGTGGATGACCGGAAGTACATTCAAAGATCTATTTAGAAAGGTACTTTTACAATTAGTGTATTAATTCAGATTAGGCTGCAAAGCTAATGCATAGTAAATAAAACCTCTGCCCTGTAAATCAGGCATTATTTGTAACTGTGTACGTCTGTGTGATGGTTTCATTTTCTTCAAGGTCAAACAATTCATCCATCTGTACCGCTTATCTTGTTCAGTGCTGCGGGGAGTTTGGAGCTTATCTAAGATGACTTCAAGCGAAAGGCAGACTACACCGGCGTGGTTGGGCACATATCGAGACGACAACCTCTCGCACTCACATGATCATCTACGCTGCTTGCGTGGAAGTCTGCTATTTGACCATCAGTGATGCTGAATATTGTTCCATTCTTTCTTCCTGGACTGGTCAATCTTTTATTGTTTCGTTTGAGTAGGACCAAAGAAAAATCTCGTGTGAGTAAGCTGCACGACCTTACCATACTCACATCTACAGTACAGTGGACTCTACATACTCGTGGTACAACGAATAATGATTTACAGATTTTTCTTTTTCAAAATATATATATTTTTTTTTTACTTAAATTTTTTTTTCAGGGGGCGGGGCAGGGCAAAAAAGTACAGAACATAAGGCCATGAAAAGTTGCAAGGGTTGATCTGCTTTAATGGATCACCCTCCCTTGATTAATGGGTTTAAATAAAATTTTACTCTACAATTTAAGCATTATGCATTAAATTATTTTGACCAGCACAAACTTGAATTCAAAATAAAAATTAAAAAATAAATTTAGTCCTCAAGATTATACCTTTATCCAGACCTGCTTCATCATTTTAGTGTGTGTGTGCGTGTGTGCGCGTGTGTGTAATCCTACTTACTAAAGAGAAGCATCAACAAAACATGACCTCCTTGACAGAACAAAATCTAATTTCTCAGTCTCAATTAGTCATTTTTAGCATTCAAATAGATATGTGAACCAAATAGGATTCATTAAATAAACCTCACGGCCCAACGTGAAGAGGCTTTTTGTTCCCAATGTCTTCTACTTTTATGTTTCCCCTCAGCCTGACCCATGTCTAATCCTTTGGTAATATTCCAGGCTCGGTTAGACGTACTACTAAACAATCAGCCCTCTCACAACAGGAGGGCTTTTTGTCTTGGTCTGACCTTTTCGGGTGCACGCTAATAAATTTGTTTGATTTGTTCCTCCTCACGTATTTACGCTTGTCTTTCTAATGGCAAGGGACCTCGGTGTAAAGGAAGCATGCACTGCACTGTGGTCAAGGAAATTTTTCCTTACTTGCCCATCACTGCGCTGGTAATGTATTCTGGTTTGACCCAAAAAGGGGTTCAACAAGCAACCCCCACAAGATGGAGGGACAAGCAGAGTGGGATGGAATGTCCATACAAAGAGGCTACAAATAAGTGAATGGATTGTTTAGTCCAGCCTTTTTGTCATCCTTATTCCCAAAGCTTTTACCATAAGGGGACTCAAGGCAGGACTGAAGGATGATCTTAAATCACAGCACATCAGCAAAGCAGCCAGTCTCTTACTGATGTTTATTGTATGGGGGCTTAAGTGCCCAAAGAATCTTTGAGAATGCCAGTTGAGCGTAAAAGAGAAGACATCTTTAGTGCATGCGCCATCTTATATATGTTTGAAACACAGCATTCGGAACACCTGTCATTTTATGAAAATGATTCTCTTCAGTTGAAAGATGAAGAAGCTATCTTAGTGCAGAATAAAATTGGGTGCCTGACTCCGAGCAACGTATGTTTTGGTGAAAATTCTGAAAATTCACGTGCAATCAGACACAAAATATACCGGCAACAACAATGAAATAAAGGCCACCCTAAACAACAACATGGGCTCTTTGGTAAGCACATTCTTCAGCCATCCCACCATGAAGAGCAGATCTCTTTTAGCTTGGCCCTTACCACCACAAGGCTTCCAGCAGAACACAGCGTGAAAGCTTATTTAGTGAAATGGGACACGCATGCATATACAAAGAAGCATCACATTAATGAATGGCAGCATTCAAGGATGCAGCTCTGAGTGATCTCATTAGATACTATCACAACAGGCCAGTGTTCTTGTGTCACTCTAAATCCTGGCTCACTCCGCTAAACATCCCCATTTGGGCTCCACTTCTAGCCCTTAATTGAAGGCACATGTAGCCTGCCCACATACGAGTGTGTGGAGTGTTGCTGATGGAGCTCTTGTCTTCCTTCGGGGCCTTCTATGACAGACTGAACTAATGCAACACTGAGGGCTGATATTGCTGCCTCATTAACTCCCGTTTGCTCCGAGATACGCTGGACTGATTTGAACTGGAGGGCACAATGATAATATGACGTTTATATTTCAAACAGGAATGATGGATCGGTGAGAGATTTCTAATAGGCAAGTATTGGGGTAAGATTGTACCAACACTGAAAGAGGTCTGTCATGAAGAACATTACCGATTCTTGAGGCTATAATAAACTCATTTCGGTTAACTGGAAGCCGTCTGTTAATGCAGAGAAGGTTCTGTCTTCCCACAGGACCAGAATAAACAGGAAATGTACTCAAAACAGATTTTTCATGTTTTAAATGGGTTCCATTTCCCATGGGGGGCTAATTACCATTTTTTGCAAAGAGGACCATTTTTACATGTTGAATCTTACAGCAGCCAAATCACAGCATCTTTTCTAAAGCAAGTGATTGTTCTACATTCACAGGAACTACTGTAGTTGTGGCTAATTGAAGTTGGAAATATCTAACACACTTATCAGACTTGACTGAAAATATGATAATGTAGCATCTTAACGTTATTTAATTCTTGTCCAGGTCAAATAATTTCTCAGAATTGGCACTATGGCGAGTCGGAAGTAGTTCTACACATTTGGGTTTTGGGAAAAGAAAAAGCATTCTAGGGATGAATGAGGATTGTAAAAATTGCGAAGAAGTTAAATCTTATTTGGGAGAATATTGTTAACTAAAATATGATGCCAGGAAACGCTGGTTAAATATTTTGCAAGGCTTAGGCATATGCTAACAGAATAAAATACAGCAGATCTCTAACCTAAAAAGCACATGTACTTGGTTAAAACTATATACCACAGGCAGTGTGATGACCTGGATGTATAAAACAGAAACTCTACAAAAGTATTTTTTTTCACAGCATCTATTAAAGCAAGCCATAGTCTTTATATTCTCCCATACTGTAATTTTGGTTGGCACTAACAACATTAAAGGACCATGTGGTTTAGATGACTTTGTGGACCATTAACCACTGAATGTTATACTTGACTGGTGCATTTCTAAATTCAGATACATCAAACCTTTCTTCACTGTAGTTGAAGAGCAATCAGGCTAGAAATGTCATCACATTTAAATGCATCACTAAAATCTACGACAGTATTCCTCAAGTCTCACTGGTAACATTACACAAATATCATACAAGAATAAAAAAAAGAAAGACAAAGAAAAGGAAAGCTCACATTGTAACGGGAGACTCATGCTATTTTAAATAATGCAAATTCAGATTGTAAAGATCTGTGAATATTAACAAAGGTGAAACATGTACCACATTGAGACAAGCGTGTTGCCTTTATAGCAAAGATGCCGTGACTTTAAAATGACTTAGAATCAAATTATTTCTGTACATAAATGTGAATTCTCTCATTCATTCAACTTCCATACCGCTTATCATGAGGGTTGCGAGCATGCTGGAGCCTATCCCAGCAGTTTTTACTTAATTTAATAATTACCTACATTTATTATATTTTATCCATTGATAATCATGCAAAACTTGCAAAATTAAAATGTCTTAACAATTCCATTCTCTCATTTTTCTGACTTCTTGTTGGTGGCATATTGTAGCTGCTGTAAAGAAAACAGAATTGGTACAGATGCACTAGGCCCCCTAGATAGGAGGACAAAGGCCCCAGCAGAGCTTAGGTTAAGTGAAAGGGCCAAGACAAAAGGCTGAGAAGAAGAGGCCTTTGAGGCAGCTGCATGGAGAATGGCCAGAGCTCAGTCCGGAGCCCAAGCTTCGAGTGCCTGGTCCCAGTGAGAGGCTCGAGCACGACCATGTGTGGTCCATTATCACACCGAGCAAGCCCAGAGCACCACGCCTCTCTGAATTGCAAGATGGATGCCCCCTTTCTGATTGCCCCGAAATCTGGAGAGAACTGCTGGTGAAACAAAAGCGGCCGCTCCATGGGGAGAGTGCCATTGAAAATGTTGCTCAGGACATGTCAGTGTAGCTGCACACGTCTTCACTGGAGGACAATGGCAATGACAGGTGCTGGAGGATGACAAGAGGTTTGAGCCCAATGGTGGATGACACACTGATGGAAAGAAATGGACAGGCAAGGAAATAGCCAGCAGAGCGGCACACACTGTGTGTTTGCATCAAACTATTTCAGATGTTATTGGTTATTGATGGGACATGACAGAGTCTGGTGCAGAAGCGCCGTGAGAGAATGCATCAGGATTTTGTGACTAATTATCTGCTTGGATGCTCGACTCACACCCGCATTCAAAGTGCTTTAACAAACATGCCAATATTTCCAGAGCTCTCGCTCAAGCAGAACCACTTGTCATAACAAAAGAATAAAGTAGTGACGCATCCTTCCGTTTGTCGTTCCTCTTCATCTGATATGACTGAGAACACTGCAGCATTCTGTAGCAGGAAACAGATGGAGCTGTGTCCTTCATCAGATGAAAAAGCAATGGGGGTGGGAGGAGGATGGATACATCAGGCCCTTATTGGCAGTTTCTCCAAACAACCAATGTCACAGCCTCGGCCGCACTCTGAGCTGTTTTCAGGTCAGCTGCCAAAAGGGGGCAGGGAGTCTGCATCATCTCAGGAAACCTTTCCTTAAGGAATTGAGGTCACCAGAGAAGAGTGGCTGACCTCCACAATGCTCAAGGATCAGACAGCAAGACGGAACGGAAGGAGGAAGAAGGAACTTTGTCATCTCTGTCATCTCTTTGGTTGACCATTGACGCTTACAAAAGTATTTGTATTCAACACCCAACAATCCATGGAGATAAGTCTCAGTGGTTGCGTGCCGCTGATGACATTAATCAGACAGTCCAAGTACAATCCCTGACCTGTTTGTCCAGCAGGTTATATCACACAACTGTCACTATGCATCAGTCAACACTGAGCGCATATACAAGGACATGCATGTCTTGAGCCTCAAGCAGCTCCTTTTAGTCCACCCCAAATGTCTAAGGGAAGATTTCTATTCAGTGTTTGTATGCAATAAGGGGAAAGAGGCGCATATAAGGTTGAGAAATCATAAAATGTTATACAAGACAAGGCTAAAATAACAAACATTGATTTGTGTGACCGCCTATCTCAGCACAGAGTGAAAAAAAATGAGCGTGAAAAATGACTGACTGACAGTGAATCGTCAGCCAAACCATGCGTTCACATGTGAGTAACAAGATCGACAATTCACCAGACGGCTGATCCTGTAGAGTTCAGATGGCAGGGACACTCAAGATGCTCCTGGAAGCTTTTTTGGAGTCGTTTGCACACAAAAGCCACAAAGAAGACATGTGCATCCAAAAATGCATCCAAAAATTCACTTCATCAAATTCCTGGGGTATGTGTTTCAAAATGTTTCCCCTGTTTGGAGGTAAATCTTTTCTTTCCCTCTCGCTTGGTTTATTGGAAAAATGTTACATTTACTAGGACTTCATTCAAAATTCAATCCAGAAAATAAATAAATAGATAAATAAATCAGCCATTTTCCTAACTTAAAAACAAATGCCAATATAAAATAAAAAACGGGGTTATAAACACATTCCTGTGTTATGAAATAAATGTTTTGTTTTGGGATACCGTTCACAAAATCAGTCACTTAATCGTAATCAAAACAATTGGTATTGGTCACAACAATGACAACAGTGAGGTTAACAATTCTAGTCACCATTTCATTTTTTTTTTTTTTTATCATTTTTTTTTTTTCTCCAAACAGCTTTGCACCACATACTCATTAGTGAAAAAGCCAGATATGGTATAAAGTAATACATCCCAGCTGTATTCGGTCCACGATGCTCAAACAAACTGTACTGGCAGATAAAGCTTATAAAAATATCATTTGGGAGGTAGAGTTCGCTCTCAAAACATTTATCTGAGTCAAACATTTGTTTATGTACACTGTGTGTTGCTGGATGTAAATGAGTAGAATGTCCTTCGCATCCTTATTTTTTCACTCTGCAACACCTATGTTTCAAGTGTAACCCTACGGCATTTGCGGAGTATTAATAAATCAAGACAAAATCACCTACGCTGCTGCTTTTAGATGTTTTCTACACTTTGGGGAATCATTTGTTATTACAGGTGGCCCTTACAAGCACTGTTCCTTCTCAAGTATCTCAAATAAAATATTCAAATACTCTTGTGAGCTTTTTCTTGTCTTTGCACTATGCAGAAACGATGGGGAAAAATGTGGCTTGAGCTGCAAACAATGGAGAGACTTTTTGAAACAATGGACGGAAGATATAAGGTTGAACGTTAATGCACAGAAGCAGATTAGTCTATTTGGGCCATAATCCCTTTGCAGACGAGAACAGATTTATGGGTCATCATGAAGGGGGTGGGTGGCTGTTCTGTGTTTACCACAGCCATAGGTTAGGGCACTCTGGGACGCTTCAAGCGATCAAGCCAGCCCTCAGTCAGGTTTATGACCACCCACCCACCCACACATGCCCTTCAGGAACAATCTACTGCACCGTGACCTGTAAACCTCAAACTCATCTATTTACAAATCTTATTTGACTGGGAATCAGTTAAAACTGTTGTGGAGGAGGGGTTATTATTTAATGAGCTTAATGTATTACAACAGTATGTGGATTAAGATGTGGCTAGGAAAATAAGGGGGCACTGTATTGTGACTTAATCACCATAACAGAAGAATTGTTTTCTCATTAAGGTAAAATCAGAACTCAACCATGGATTTCCTGAAGTGCTTTTCCTCACGAGGACTTCAACCTAAACTTTGGGGAAAACTGTTAAAAATTCAATCCAATTTGGAGTGGAAATCATCATCATTAGAGTGATGTTGTTCATATCGCAAAGAACTTCAGTGTACCACTCAAGATGTTCAGATAGCATCAAAGCCTCCACTAAATGCAGTAACAGGCTCCATATTCCAGCGTGGGTGGCAGTAATGCACTCCAAAAGTTGCTTGCCAGCCCGCAATAAATGACAAAAGAAGATGACTCCGGCCTGACTTCTTGGCATATTACAATGAAAAAAATTCTAGCCGTCCAGTATGTACAAAGCTTGCCCACACACCCCGGTTTAACATAGATACATTAGCATACAATTCCTCCCAACGCCTGGTAGATGGAATGCTCATTAGGCAGAAAACTTTGGTCTGCCTTGGAGCTGCTTCTATCAAACGCTCTGCATTTTCCTGGAAGAATATGGCTATAAAGCATTCTTTCCTGGGAAGTCAGATGATCTTAAATTTTAAGAATCATTATCAAGCATTTTGGGTTTCAGCTCGAGGGGCTCCAGCATAACAACCAGATTATCTCATCGGGGAGTTAAGTATTTACTAAACATTCATTAGTTTCATGCATAATACACAAGTGTGTCAAAGCATGTGGAAAAAAAATGATGAGCAATTCTTTGTGTGGGCCCAATCACTGACATAATTTTGTGTTTTTTCATTTTGTGACTGTGTTAATCTGTGTTCGCTCCTTGCTTTCTGAGGTTTGCCTTCCACATTTTATATCTGAAGCCAAAATCATGATGACTAACCAAACTCCGGAGCATTTGATACAGGCTATGTTGAGCACAAAATAAATGATTTCAGCTCTGCATTTAAAAAAAACATCAATTTGCATTCACAGTTGGTGAAAGGGTTCATACCCAAATGGCGGTGGCAGAAACTACAACGTAAAATCCCTCTGGCTTTTACAAATGTCAGAATTTGGCTCACAAAAAGCAGTAGATTCTATTGAGATAATGTTTAAAATTTCAGCTTGTTTTACTGAGTGTTTCCGTTCATTACTTGCTGCAAACCAACTCGAATGTGTCAGCCCAGAAAAGTGAAAAGCGCACTCAGCAGGAACCAGTGCTAGACAAAACAGCATTAAGTACTGGGGTTGCTTGACAGGACAGAAATTCCCTTTGTCAAATCAATTTACAAAGCAGCAGGTAAAATGTCATTGAGAAAAAAGAAAATACTTACAGGAAGTACACACATAATGCTTCCAGCAAACAAAATGTAAATTTGCATTTGTGTCCTGTATTTACAGAGTAAATAAACATAGAGCAAGAAAAGACAACCGATTTACAATGGGCCTGATTAAAGATTTGTGCATGAAGAAATAAACAATTGATTGCTCAAGCAAACATGGAAGCTGTTCTACTAATGAGGTGCATTTTGGATTGTGTCTGCCAAATTGGCACATGGTTAAATTGCCAGTGACAAAACTCCCTTCCAATGTGCATTTTCGTTTCTTCTTGGTTATTTAAATCCACTATAGCAATGGTGTTGACTCTCTTAGAACAGTTTTTCAGGTACGCTAACTCCAGTTTTAAAAATAAAATATGCAGTGATGAATTATTGTAGTGTCATTTTTTCCATCCATTTATCAATTTCCCAGCTGTCATTGGAAGAGATGGGGGGGGGGGGGGGGGGGTTAGTATGGGACTCATTGAGAAATAATTATTTTCCATCAAATCATGTGTGCCACAATTATTAGCCCCTGATGTATGGGGGTTGATCATTCAATGAGAAGACCTTGATTTTGTCTGGTGAACCATGCCTACAATTTTCAGTATGAGAGTGTGATACCGCAATATAAATTTAGGTCATAACGCTCTTAATGCATCTTATCCAATGATTATGGAGGGTGCACTGCGTGGGCAATTTAGATTCTTCAATTAACCCAAGATTATTTTAAGAGGCATTATAATTGTGAACATGGGAAACTGTTATTCAGTATAGAATAATGTTTAGAATATCCATCCATCCATCCATTTTCTGAACCGCTTAGTCCCCACGGGGGTCGCGGGCGTGCTGGAGCCTATCCCAGCCGTCATCGGGCAGTAGGCGGGGGACACCCTGAACTGGTTGCCAGCCAATCGCAGGGCACACAGAGACAGACAACCAATCGCACTCACACTCACACTCACACCTAGGGACAATTTGGAATGTGCCTACCAAGCATGTTTTTGGAATGTGGGAGGAAACCGGAGTGCCCGGAGAAAACCTACGCGGGCACGGGGAGAACATGCAAACTCCACACAGGGAGGGCCGGAGGTGGAATCGAACCCGCACCCTCCTAACTGTGAGGCGGACGTGCTACCCAGTGCGCCACCGAGCCGCTGTTTAGAATATATTATATTATATTATACGGTGTTATATTATATTATGTTATATTGTGTTATATTATATTATATTATATTATATTATATTATATTATATTATACAATTAACCCAAGATTATTTTAAGAGACATTATAATTGTGAATATGGGAAATTGTTATTCAGTATAGTATAATATTTAGAATATATTATGTAAGTACCTTTTGGTAAGGTGACAACAGGTTAGTAATAACATCACTAGTTAAAACAGATATAGAGAGATTGTCCCTGCTATTTTACCTCAACTCATTTCATTTTGCATTTTGATTTGGAAATAGCTTCCCGAAGCATTAACAGACAATTAGCAATTTTTAGTTTAGTACTATTTTCTAAAAATAAAAATAATAGAAAGAGTTCCAAGCAGTAACTTTGATGATTGTCATTTGAGTGAACCATAAGCACAGGAATGTAACATTACTATGAGATATGGCACATTGTCAAAATTACATTGAGTTCTATTACTTTGAAAATCTCTCATGATTATTCCAATCTGTCTTTGTAGAGCTGTGTAGGTGTTTTAACATTCAGCGTCAAGTAGAGAATAGGAGTGCCGTCCTCAACATAGAACCGATTCAGACCTTCACATTCACAGATGCGCTTAATTGCCCACCCAGCGTGATTAATAATGACACAGGAGACCATGCACTCACTGCAGAGCATATTAAAAGAGAAGGAAATATAGGGAGCGGTCATGTAAAACACAGCTGTGTGCAGTTGTGAACAAAGTACTGTGTGTTTCATCATACAAACCTGCCTGCACGTCAGATCCCTGATAGCAAAGTTCAGAGGAGGTTGGACTTTCTCAGAAGGAAGATTTACAGGGTTGTTTGAAATAGAGTAAGCCGCTGAATTAAGAACGGGAGGAAAGATTTATTTTAGCCTCTTTCCAAAAGACCCATAGGAACCTTAGATTGATTTTTGGCAATATAGCGGACATACTTCAGTTTTATCTCCGATTTATGGCTCTGGGATGCAGTCATGCATTTCTTTTTTTATGACTATGACTTTTTGCTAGCACCACTTTCAGCCTTGCTAGAGTAGTCAGGATGGCAATGGTCAGTCAGTCGACTAATTGCGCTGTGATTGTAAAATCCTAGGTGAATGATATAACAATAGATAATATACCACACGGTTTAAGTGGAGTTTTTTTTTTTTTTGAGGTATAGCAATGAGTATAAAAAGTTGAACTAAACTGAAAAATTCCTTCCTTTGGGGAGACTCAGTACGACCGGAGGTTCATTCCCGGAAGACTAGACGCCTGTGTATTGTGGAAAATTATCTTAAGTGAAAAACAATTGCTTTACAATCACACACTAACATCCCCCCCCTAAAAGTCCGCCAATTAATTTCCACATAATTGATTGGTACTAGTTTATTTTATGAATCCGGCCCATCAATACTGCAAAGACTTAGTGTGAATTATCTTTGTTTTCTTGCACATACCTACATATAGATAAGTTACAGGTCATCACTATCATCAGGAGATTGCTTCACCGCTGACTTCCAGTATAATGTTTGCAACGTTTTAACAGTGCTTTGCTCTACTCTTTCCTATTTTTTTTTCCGTCTACAATTGACCCAGTGATTTTACAAAGTCACATGATGATTTATGGCGAGCATACAGCCCATCTGCATTACACTGATAATGCAGTATCTGGAAGAACTACAGGAGTTTCTTGTGAAAGGATTCTTTGAAGGGCCACAGTGCAAGTGGAGCTCATATCTGCAACAATTAAGGTAAATACATTTTGCGCAACTTTGCCAACTCCTGCTCTACCTTCTCAGCTGCATTGTAAAAGAAAAAATGGTGAAAAACACAGTACAGTGCTCGGGATCTTCAAAAACAGGTGATTTTTTTTAATAATTCAATTAAAATGTACTGATAAAAAAACAAACAATTATAACAGGATTAAATTAAAAAGGTGAATATAACTAGACTGCGCTTTGTCGACTGTTAATAAAAGACGCAAAACCTACAAGAGGCTTAAGGTGATCCTATTCGTTTTTATGATGTGCTAAGTGTGTTATTACTTTTTCAAATCGCCCCGTCCTTCCTAAAGGAAAAAAAGAAATCTCTCGAACCCACCAAATTACTTTTGTATGGGTTTTATGACCTGAAAAGTGCAATTGACCTACCCCCACACTTCTTGGCGAAGAGAATCTGAGTTTGAAGGCACCACTGCCAAATATTGCACTGCACGGTGGGATTAGGTCCATGTAAACAGATTAATGAAATCCTTTGCCATGCTTCAAAGTCACAGTCCCCCATCTAGAGAGGCTACTGTGCAGCATGGCCACTCCATTAGTCTTCTGTGGTTGTATTATTTATGCAGAAGGAACAAATTATTTAGGTTTGCCCGAAGCTTGGTCCATATTTTTTTAAACATTTATGTAATATGCAGTCAGAATAGCACATTAAACTTGATATCTTTAATAGTGTTTAGGTAAAATCTGGAAAGCTTGAATCACAATCCTGTGACGTCTCTAATCTGTTGTTGTGACATCCGTAAGAAATGAGAACCTTTGTATGAATTTGCGTCCCAATATTAGAGGGAATTAAAAGGTTAGTAAAGTGACCCAATGTCAAATCTAGTTTGTTGTCACATTCCAGTTGTTACGGAGAGGCTGGACTGACATTTACAAAAAGACATGGTGGTGTGATATGATATAGCCCATAGCTATGAGTATTGATTGGTCATCATTCCTCCTTCTCTTACAAAGGCCTTGGGACTGTACATGTCATTTCCTTTTATTTCATCACACCAATGAGCGAGCTAACAAATACATTACCAGCTGCTTGTTGGTATGGTCATTTTACAGTCCTTGGAGGTTGTCCAATACTCACGGTTGAAATAATGTTTTGACTTATTATTCAGTATCAGTATTCATCCATATTTTCAAAATGTTAAAACTGTGAGATGCTGATTAATCACATTAATAACTGTGCAACTAGGCATAAGCATCTTTCCAATAAAGGACTATTTAATATGTATCTCGATACAAGGGGTACGATACATTTGATTCAGTGGGCTCATGAGTCAATTCTATAGGGTATAGCTGTACCTTGAGTCAAATTTGTTAATATGAAACAAAATTTGAAAGCTCCCTAAAGCCCAAACTATTCCAGTTAATTAAATTCAAAGATAAAATAAATCACCAGCAAAACAAATTCTATTTACATGGATTTACACCTGCTGTGCATCTCATAAAAGGCAATTTGATACGTATCATGATATATGGGGTGTGATACTATTCAATGAAGGTACATTTTATAAGGTAATGATCTGATTCGATTTGGTTGAATCAAAACCAATTTACAGATACAAATCAGTTTTAGTTACCCCCCTATGTGCAACACAATTTATGTGTTTTGACAGAAAACAGGTAGTTGGCACATTTATAGCACATAGGATTTGTTTTCTACATTGGCGATTGCTCTCAGACTGCAAAGGAAGCTCAACGTCAAACAAAACAACAAAATCAAGTTTGCTTTCTATAAGCACCATGAAGTACAAATACGTACATCCATCACACATGCAACAAGTATTCAAATCCTTTGTACAACAGAAGAAACACCAGCATGGCATCTACTGAACAAGCAACAATGAGTCTTGATCAAACAAGCACCACACATGAGCAACTGTTCACAATGGAGCTACAGTTCCAACCCAGGCTGACACTACTCATTAAAATGCAAGCACGTCTATGCTTATAAATCCTGTCAACATGTAGTCCACAATACAACAGTGTTTACTTGTTCCACCTTATCAAGAATGGTGGTGGTGCCAATGGATTATATGTACTGCTAGGCATTTTATTTATATTAATCCATTTTAAAGGGAACAACCCAAGATAATT
Organism: Syngnathus scovelli; assembly: GCF_024217435.2. Classification (NCBI taxonomy): domain Eukaryota; kingdom Metazoa; phylum Chordata; class Actinopteri; order Syngnathiformes; family Syngnathidae; genus Syngnathus; species Syngnathus scovelli. The sequence continues at coordinate 10,388,198 of NC_090852.1, forward strand.
ATTAGACATAATTGTCGACCTTTTCTTTTCTAATGGTTATTATGAACAATCTGTTTAGATAAAAGAAGATGAACTGTAAGAAATAAGGTGGGACAGAAGTAGTAGTGGAAGTAGAGGTTGATGCAGAAAATGACCTGGATGACTGTTGGCAGTGGTAGAAGTTGCCGGCGATTACTACTGCCTGCTACAGGTAAGGTACAGTACATATCAAACACACAAAAAGAGTCATTTGTAATATACAGTAAAATATGTATTCAAAAAAAGAAAAGAGTTTCAATGCAAAGTAATACAATCACTAATAGGAAAGCAGTAATTTATATTTTAAAGGTTGTGAAGCGACAATCTACATACCATCATCCTCATTCCCCCAGTGCATTTATTCTTACATTGAATTAGCTCTAAGCTCTATTTATTTTAAGAGTAATGTTGAAATTATAGTAATGTGGTTTTGAATGATAGTTTGATGTTTATTTAGGGTTTGATCTATTTAAAAAAGAAAACCTACATTAATTCCATTCTACCTGTATTCAATGCAATTGACCAGCAGGTTATTAGCACATGTGAATTTCCCATAACTATAGAAATCATACTTTTTTCTAACATTGTTGAGAATGCAATGCTCTGCAAAAAATGATGGCTGTGTGTGAATTAGGATACTCTAATGGGGGTGAAAAGGTTTGTGATGGAAATTTACCGGAGCAGGCTTTTGCTGACTATTGAGTAACAAGGTTATTTCGCACACTATGTTCCAGGGAACTGTAAACAATTGTATGTTATGGTCACAAGTCTCCTATAAGTGCCGACACAGCCACTCTGTTAATAAGACAATCATATTGCGGCACCTCAGGTGCTGCACCAACATCTTTTTTTACACTCTAACTCAAATTCTAGTGTTGTACAAAATATTAGTTAAATAATGATACATTTTATTTGTAATGCGCTAAATAAATACTGGTTTAGACAGGAGGCACCGTTTGTTTGCCTATCAAACTGTTTTGGGTGGTAAGACCGTTTTACTAGAACTAGGCAGATTCTAACCAAATTTAATTGTGAGATATGAGATGATTGAAGAAGTAATTATAAGTTGCCCTAATGATCTATGAAAGTTGTGTTAAAACATTATAAAGTGAGCAGTAAATTGATTTGCAGATCCATTACATATGATACGAATGTCTTGTTGGTTCTACCAGCTGTGATTTAAACCACATCACTTATTACCTTCTTTTGTCTTACATAGTATTGCCTATACTAATGACTGGCGTGACTTGTGAAAATCTAGTGAAATTGCACAGTATTCCCTTGTGTAAGTACTTATTATAGCGCCTACTAATGCACAAATACAAATGTGCTCTTCTGCAAAATACCCTTCAGAATATTTTTCTTCCCATTTAGATTGCCGCACCATTGTAAGATTGAATTCATTAGTAGGCTGTATCACAGTGACAAGAACAAATAGAGGGAATCCTAATAAGGGCAAGTCATATCAATTGTCACATGGAAAAATGTGGCAGCTTATTATTTGGTAGAAAACAAATCAATAAATCCTCAATGACCAGCCGCTGATGTATGTTAGCCTCAAGGAGGATGAATAATAACAGCTGAAAGACATTCTATTCAGGATGTGAGGCCAGTGGAGATCTATTACTTCCAAACAAGAGAGGTGTGTCTCAAGGGAGTCTACACAGAAGGTACCTGCCGCCATCAATTGGCGTGTGACAGAATCATCAACGGTGTCAGTCAAGAGAAATTATGGCCTTAATTTGCAAATGGCCCAAATGACCACTCGATATTAGAAGCTAGTTTAACTGAATGAATTGTTCTCTGTGTGATAATCATTTACTTGCGATCCAATCCTTTTGTTTTATAAGAAAAGCAATTTAATCTTATCTTGACCACGAAACTTAAACACTCAAAGAAACATCCTTGAATCAACATTCTTGTGATAGCAAGAAACATAACTAGTGTGTGATGCTGCTCAAAGTACGGGTCAGGATCACTGCAGTCTGAAAGTAAACCAAGGCCACGAGTCTTCCAGCAGCTTCCTAATTAAAACAGAAGCTGAAGCTGATGTTTCCACCATGTGCTTATGGGTCTACTGTGCATGCTGGATATTTTAAGAGGTGCCACCTGGGGCAACCGGTGAGGTTTAAGGCCTTCCAAACATCACTTTAGGTTGGTGGCGTAAGCCTTTTAGCAGAAGGGAGTTCACATTCGGGGTAGGTTGAGATAAACGACAGCCACAACCACACATGTGAATTCAACTTCTCGCACCCTTTCACTTTGGTCCATCCATACTCACAATCACTTTCTCAAAGGCATGTTTTCCTGCGAACCCTCCAATTAGAAACTTATTTTGGGGATTCGAGAATCCTCATTATTCTGTCAAAACCATTCTCTCTAACTTCTTAGACTTAAGGGGCCGGTAGAGGAATAACAGTCATTTTCTCGTTAGCCGTTCCTTGTCAAATCTAAATAAACTCACACAAATTGTGTGTGTCCATCTCGGTAGCCGGGAGGAAGTGCTCACTTGGAGGAATAGCTGCAGGGGAAATTGACATGCGGAGGTCAGTGATGAAGAGAAACACCACGGCCGGAGACTCTTGGGGTCAGTGCTCAGCCAAAATAAACCTGTGAAAGCAGCCCTGTAAACCATCAAGAATCCATCAATCTGCCTCCTCTGTGATTTTATTCCCAATGACAGTGCGCAAGCAAGAGAGTGAGTGAGAAATTTGGCTACATCTGTGAAATACAATACAAACTGGAGTGGATTTACCATCTGGAGAGATTTTACACTCATCTGCCTCATGAGAACTTGACAACTTATGCCCGAAATCTATCTACAGCAGAGCTGATAAGAAATCAAAATAATCTGCTACAATATGAATTATCTGACAGGAAAGGAATTCAAATGTATCCTAAAAGATGGAAATATTTAAAATAGGTCCTCAGCGTTCAGTGGAAAACAAAAGTCTTGTTGTTGGTCAAAAGCAGCCTGTGTATCAGCAGTAACTAATAAATACACGTAAAAATTTATATCAAGCATGTCCATGTTGGGAAAAGCCCTCTGAGGAGAAATGTGGGTTAGATGCACTTCATGTGCGAAAAACAAACAATTTTATTAATTGTACTAAGTTCATTTTGCACATTGCACACATTTTACTCAATGAAGTGAATCTTGCAAAACCTCGATATCTTGTTTCCAATATCACAACTGCATCATCTTTGCAGCTACAAAAGAATGCCACCCAAACTAGCAAGATGAACTGCTGGCATACACACAAGGTGGGAAAGAATGACTCTTTTGTTAACGTACTTAACAGTGAATGTTCTACTACATCTCTATGTCTAGTTTAAAAAAAAAAAAAAAAATCAGAGCATGCATCTCAAGTTCATTAAATTGGTGAAGATTTAGTCCGCAAAGCTATTGCATTTCTGTTCCATTTAAACTGATAACTTTGAAATCTTTCTTCCGTCCAATGACCAATATTTAATTGGCTCATACTTTGAGTCCTCCTGAGGGAATAACAGGAACAACGCACAACCCTTTCCTCTGACAATAGACAAAGGCGTCACAACTGAACTGGCCAACCAAATGAAACAAGCCACTGACTGCTCTTTGTTTGAGTGGTAGGCCACCACGAAGGAGAGGATCATTGAAGCCTTCTTGCTTCTTTATAGAAAAGGGGCAATCTATAGCATCTTATTTAGATTTGGTGGTGGCAAACAAGTTTGGGTTTTTGACAGCTCAGGGATCTCTGCTTACACTGTGTGCCCCACTCACCCCCAGTCTTGTTAATCCTATTAATATGAAGCGGGCCAAGAGCCTGAGAGTGGCCACAACTTAAAAGCCATCAGAGTGCATTAGCATTGGAAACGCAAACCCAAGTCTAGACCGAATAAGCATTTGGACCCAGGAGTCAAATCACTGGAGGTCTCATGATAGCAGAATAACCTATAGACAGTATTTACCAATCAAGGCTCCCTAAGGGAATGCAGCGTTGATGCAACAGATGTACCACGTTATTGGATCTAAATCCCACTAATCTCATTTTGTTGGTCTAAGAGCACATTAGAGCCGTCATTTTCACACACTGTATTCCTTGGCAGCATGATGGCTTTTCTCACTTTATTGAGCAGCCGCTATGGATGTCCGCTCTGCTCTACTGACCATGTGAAGGATTTACTTGTTGGATGATCTAGTCTAGCGTTGCATTTTGTTCCCATTTAAGGCGATTATTATCACTGTGTGCAAAACTGTACATGTGCGCTTCTACTTGTACAACCACATGATGTACTTGGAGGGATAATCTGTTGTCTTTTAATTAAAACACATGGCAGAGAGACTCAAGAATACTCAAAGCGGACTAGGGCTGACATGTTGCACCGTGCAGTCAAGTTGATCTTTTATGCTTCAATCCACCAACAGGCACGTTCATCACAGTTCTACATAAGGCTTCCCGCTGCACACCAGTCAAGTTATTAAAAAGCATCTGATTTATGCAGCTTATTCTGGCTTGGCTTAAGCACAGCGAGGGATTCGAAGATACGACAGGCTTGGCGGCGGCCCATGAGCAGCTTTCAGATACATAGGAGGTCGTGCGCCACCAATGTGGTACATCACAAATAACCAGTTGAAGTACATAAGAACTCCTTACAACCACCAAGAGATGTTTATTTTCACGCAGCAGCAGACCGCCACTTGCTCTGGTTACAAAAAACAAAAAAAGGAGAGAGAGGGCTTGATGGGGTATCCTCAGGTTCTTACAACAATATGTGATTAGTAAGTCTACATCATGTTGTGTCTGTATAAATTTCTCAAGAGTCTAGACACCATCTGGACCTAAAGGAAACAAGCATCCACTGGTGTCAAGAGATCATGTCATGTCATGTCATCTTGTCAAAAATATTTAGGGCTATTAAGAATGTGGAAAAGCTACGAAGATTTAGATGCTAAACATTAACCTCTTGCTGTTAAGTCACAAAATAGTTTTCAGATGTGACTTGGGTGATTTATACAGCAACTGATAGATGGTAGAAATACAGTCAAACTAATCATATCCTATTTGATTTCATTCTTAACAGAACATCTTTCCATCCCTTTATATTTGTTGCTCCTTGTATTTGCAATTAATACTTTAAAAAGCATCTTCTTTTGCACATAAGAGTACTTTTTAGTTTTTTTACTTTCAAATCACAAAAACACATATTTCACATAAATTATGGCCAAATGTGTTTTTATTGTTAACCATTGCAATCAAGAAAGGTCATAAAACTGAGTTTTCTTATGTAATTTTGGTAGGAGTGTGTGCAGTCATGCACAAGTTTGTGCAAATCCACCCTATTTTAGGTTTATGGAAAAAGCTTTGTTTTTCTATAATGAACTTTATGAAAATAGGCCCCAACCATAATCCCCTAACCGCTACTAAATTATGGCAAAGCAGGGCATTTTAATGAGAAAAAAATATAGAGGAGCATGTCCAAAGCATTACTGTGGTCTGACTACCATGTCTGTAAATTGATGTCGGGAGTATCTTTAGGACGCATGCACAGAAAGTAGCCAGGTTCAATGATGTTCATCCTATGCAAATAATTTATATATGTTTTTATCCATTCCACTAAATTATGTTCTGATGAAAAAGAAAGAAAGGACCATTGTATAGTCGGTGCATTCCTATTGACCTGTCTATGAACCCACTCCATGTAAAATGCCAAATGCAATAACATAGGTCATTGGGTGGTAAACAACCCACAAATATATGGATGGAAATTCCCCTGGTTATAAGTAAATAATTAGATTTTTTTCTGCTATTTACGGAGAGGGTTCAAAAGAACCATTTTTTTACCGTAGTGACAAATTGGTTGGAAAACGAAGCTTAGGAAAACGGAGCTGCAATCTATTTGCGGTCATAGTCTGAGTGAATCTTTCCAGGCTGATGTATGGAAAGATGATCACACCAGCAGTATCATCATATCATACAATTAACTATTTCTGTGAAATGATTAGACCACACAAGAGGTACTTAGCATTTTTGTAATTATAAGGCAATTTGAAAGGAAATTTGTGTGGAAAAAAACTCTTGACTGCGTTTGACTTTTGGTAAGGCCTATTACCCTCATCTGAGCCCAAACACAGAAGTAATCCTGTGATCTGCCACGCGTTCACACTGGCCTAAGTGAATATAACAATAGCATGAGCAGTTGCGGAGCCAATTATCCATCAAATTTCTGTATTCAAATAGATTTCATTGTGAGAAATTGGTCACAGTTACATTGAAAATGCATTTGCGATCACAACTGCATGAGATCTGACATCCGAGACTTGCGATGTCTCTATCCTGGCAGGAAAATAATTAAAGCTACCGCAGATCTTTTGCTTCCTTTTCATTCACCTCAAACCCTTGCCTTTAAGCTGCAGAAGGGACTGAAACCACACTGGACCATCTGCAGACAGACGCTGGTTGATGAAGCCAGAGGCCTGAAGGCTTTGGGCTACTCAGATGGATGCTTAGCAGACATGCAAGTGTGAGAGAGGAAGACACAGAGAGCGAGAGAGATGCAAGCACGGCAGTAATTACAGGGAGGAGAAGGAGAGAGAGAGAGAGAGAAATCCAGACCTGGTAAAATGAGGCGATGCTCAGACTGCTGGGTTGCCGCCCTTGGGCCCTCAACAGAACCACAACCCTAACCAGTCCATACTTCATATAGAGTTACCGACCACTGCCGTGACACGGGGGGCCAAGAAAGCAACAGCAAAGGATGCAGACAAGTGTTTGGGGGATTTTGTCTATTTCTAGATGCATTGTGGAGCAGAAGAACTCCACAAATAAAACATTTATGCTGAAAATGGACTCCACGAAGCAACTCAGAGTTCATTGAGAAAAAAAAGAGAATCAGATGGCGAAATAAATAAACTAGTGGAGTGGTTACTGTCCAAATCTTCTCTGTGTTAGTTGGCACCACCAATTGCAAGCATAATTGGAATTTCTGGTTCTTCCCAACCTGACTAATAACACCATCACAGTGCCGTACAACTGTCATACCACGAGACATGACAACCCTGACAAACAACCTGAATGCCTTTGGTTTCAATCACTCTCTTTAAATTCTGCCATTACTAAAGAGTAATAAATTTGAAAGTCAAAAACTCATTTTGCATTCTAGTGCTAATCTGATGATGTTACACAATTCTCAGGTGTCTTGTATAGGTATAATGTGTTATTTGCTAAAAATATAGTCACAAAAACACAACCCGAACGTTGATCAGAAATTGAGCAAAGCCAGTGCACTGACTACCTAGCCAAAGGCAATGTAAGTGCTGGCTGGTTCTTCATTGAGGATTACTATATCAAAGTATTCGTATTTAATTCTCCTCAGTGCAAATGTATTAATGGTGATATTCAAAATCTGCACAACCTGCCGTACAATTCTATCTTCTCCACGTTGACAGCTACATTATCAAATCATATCAGGCTTCTCCTCACACACGTACACCGTTAGCAAGTTATATCACCGTATGGGTCTGGGATACTTTTTACTTGGATAAATTAGATATCTCAGACTCAGCTGCCTCCCCTCACTACTTTCTCACAACCAGCGGAGCCTGAGGGGACAGGAGACTGCTGCTAATTACAAGCCAGAGCGCAACATGTGCTGTTTTAAACACAGATAGTGCTGGCTGGCTGATAGATAGCAAGCAAAGAAAAACCTGTCAAATGTCAGAACATATTGAATAATATATTGAAAAATACTTGGCTGGGATTGCGGGGTTTGTGTCAGAAGCCCCTACTCGGTTGGATCACAGCTCAGGTGGCAATAAATAACATCTCTCCACGGACTAATCACGACTTGGCATGCTCTTACACTAAAACTTTGAAGGCTTTTGGAGCTCTCCGGTAGTCACCTTTCTCTCTATGTTACCACTGTTTGACGGCTTTATGGACATTCAACATCTGTCTTGAACAGGACAGCCGGATCCGCCTATGAAGTCCAGAATGCAAACACACTACAGGGAAAGAAAAACTGCACAAACAGAATAAGGTGCCTTGGGATTTTTTTTTTTTTCTTGTTGCAGGAAGCGCTGTACATACAGAGCAGTTAGCAGAGTTGTAAAAGGAAACACGGTAGTCGTCAATGTGGAGGGCGTTAAAGTCCAGCCTATTTCATGGAGCGTTGTCATCTGGCTGTATTGGAATAGTCATGGAATACATGTCAAAAATACACACAGTGTTGTTGAAACTTTCTGAGCTACTGTAGATTAAGAAAGGGAGCTTACCTCTAAAATTGTATTTTGTATGTGTTTTAGGATAGTGATCTATCAGCATGACATATTTTGGCTTGCAAAAGTGCTCCAAATCTATCAGACAGTGAGGGCATTTCCTCATTGGGTCACCCCAAATATTTTTAACTGGATTTCTGTCTCCATGTGGCTGGGCCAATCCTTAAATTACATTTTCTGCCCCTTTCTTTTGTCTTTTCCTTTTTTTTTCATTTTCACTTTTGTATGCTTGGTAATCATTCTATTTTCAATTGAAATGCATTCAACCACTCATTTTCTAGGACTTATTCTGTTTTGCAGGTGAGATGGAGCCAACCCCAGCAGACATTTGGGCAAGCATTTTTACAGGAATGTTTTCACTTTAATGTCCCGTGTGTGCTAGATCAAACTAATAAGAAACCTTTATATAATTAATCACATTATGTGAGCAATTAAAAAGCTGTTTTTTAAAGCAAAGAGAACTAAGTGGAAAAGCGAGTGACCTACATCACAGTGTGGATGAGGAATAAATGAGCCCGAGGCAGTGACATTCACTCAGCCATCAAATATCAAATGGTGCTCTTCCCCCCAAAAATGATGGTTTCCAGTGAAGAGTGACAAGCCAGTCCATTTTAAGTTGATGGGGCTTATATAAAAGTTCTAGCAGACTGCACATTTGGACAGTATGCAACTTGTTCTGGGGAATGATTTCTTCACCAGAGATCGATTATTTCCACTAAGGAAATTTGGGAGCAATTCTGCTCTGTGGAGAATGCAGTTCAGAATATACAGCATCATGCACTTTACTATCCTCCAATTTAATTGATTAATGAGAAGAGGCGGTGTATAGTATGAGTGGCATATGCCCACGCAAAGTACCTGTCATCGTAGCAGAAATCTGCTCCCAGAGTGTTGACATATAGGACCAGAGCCACGGCGCTGCACAGCAATTCTGCAAACATTTCTCTTCGTCTGGGACGCACGCGTGACGTTGGTCCAACAATACAACTTCAAAAAAAAAACGCGTGCAAAATCCCAAAATGCGTGTTTCCTCACAGCCGCCGTCTTTGTCAGGATGTGTGCGCGAAAACAAGTCCGGTTGCCCCCATCCTCGCTTCAAGTGCACAAAGTGGACGCTCTGCGGGTCGCGGCGTGTCTAACCCATGTTGGCTGAGAGGCGGGGAGCTCTTTATCCAGCTGGAGGTTAGCCAAGGAGAGGGAAGGAATATTGCACACCAGCAATGTTTAGTCAACGTGTGACGACGCCACGGTTTCACACGCCTTCCCTTCCACAAGCGGATCCGCACTCTGATGCTGAGCGACAGCGGCTTGGAAGCCGCTGACCGCAAAGTTAGCAGTAGTGGCAGGAGCAAGTTCTGTTTGTACTTTCAAAATAAATGTAAAAAGTCAGAACTTACCCCTGACGAACCTTATTGCAGGAAAAAGAATTAGAAAGCTCTGAACAAGTACATAAATGTGTAGGATTTGTATTGGCAGTCCTTACGAACTATTTTATTTTATAACCGTTACTGACTAGAATAAAGGTTGCTCAAACCCTTTTGTGCATTTTTACGTTGACACATTTTAACATTGAGATTGTTTGCTTCTAAATAGCAATCATCGCTCAAAACTTTTCTACCTACGGAGAGCCTCAAAAGAACAACTTTGGGAGTCTTCATAGTCATGGGTGCTGAAAACTGGAAACAATTTTTTTCCCTAAATTTTGCTTGTGCGTCTTATTATCAGGTGAGGCTAATAGTCCAGAAATTACGGTAACTCAAAATGAACACAGTCATTTGCTTACTCAGAACAAACCCTGATGAAAAATCAACATGTTCGCAAACACTCATAAACCTTCACCGTTCAGTGGGATATGGGCCTTAGTTAGTTAGTTAGTTAGTTAGTTAGTTAGTTAGTTAGTTAGTTAGTTAGTTAGTTAGTTAGTTAGTTAGTTAGTTAAAGAATACTCTGTATGTATTTTGGTATACTTGTGCTATACCATAAATGCCTACCTACTGATTCTGTAAAATGTAATTTATTTATTTGTTTTTTTAAAGAACCTTGGTAACCAAGTTTTACAGTGATGTCTTAGTGCCACACAAGGGAAAAATCCACCACCGTGTAAAATATATGCATGTGCTGGAAATTGAGGGTGAGAGAGACAGAGAGAGCAAGACAGACAGACAGACAGACAGACAGAAACAGAGAAAGGCCTTTAGTTTGCATGCGAGAAGAAGACCTCCCTGAATGTCTTTGGACCGTGGATGGTTTGGAGGAATTACAGGGACACTGCATTGGCAGAAAAATAATTGCTGGTTTGGGATAATGTCCGAGGAGGAAAATCACATCCTTGTGGAAAAGATGAAGACTAAACGTGAGAGTGGTAAAACAGAGAAGTGGTGCTTAAAGCTGGCTTTGGCTTTTCACAGAGCCAAGAGGCTTTATCTAGCTGTGGTTATTTAGGAAGAGTCAGGGGAGTATGAAACAAATGAAACAATGAGAGTGATATTATGAGCAGATTGTGATAAACCTGATTTTGGGGGTGTGTTTCTAATACATTATAATCACTTTGGGAAAAATGGTGGTTACGTGGTAGCATTACCAGTGAAAAACACACACACACACATACAAACAGCACACAATTACACAACTTGTTTCCCTTGCACGGTACTGCGTACACAACAATTCTAATTTAGAAAACCAATTAAAGTGAGCAGCGTGTACAGTATACAGTATTATCGAAGCACCCAATTGTCACACAATTCCAGAGTTCTACTTTTTAACATGCATCTTCTAATATAAAAGGTTGGATTTACACAACATGCTTCAAATGATCCTGTTTCATTTTTCCCTCATGTGGTTCGGTTCAATGTCATATAAGCAGGAAAAAAAATATAATCCAATTTCCTCAGATCCAAATTAGACTTGAATCATACATGGATATCTGCCAATGGAACTGCAGTGTAAGCGGACCGCCTGACTGTGTTACGATATGTGCTCTCAAATACTAAAAGTATGTTGCTACTGTATTTCATGCAGTCTCCAGGTCGGGGTTGAGATCATGTACTAAGTCCAGGAGTTCAAGTATTTTGGGGTATGTCCCAAGCATACTTAAAAGTAAAGAATGAGAGATGATATGTTGTAAGAAAATTCCAATATACTTGTGGTTGTAGTTCAAAGTGGCACTAAGTTGCTTTTACTGAACATTTTGAATGTGGAACAAAATAGGAGGCACCAATCAGTTATAGTCATTATCACAACTGTAACACAATACTACCTCTTCTACCTTGTCTTGTGTGATGTTTTCTTTTCAACTACTCTTTCTCCTTGTACCACTATGACATTGTCAATCAAAACTGATGATTATTATATTAATAAAAGAAGCATATTTGACTGTGATGTTGTGGCTGGTTAGCTTAAACATCCCTGCAGCCATTTGAAGGAAATTTAATAAGAAATAAAGAGAAGTATGGCATACCGCCTGGTAAGTGTATTGCTATCATTTCAGGTTTGTCAGATGAGCATTTGCAGACGCACACACGCACGCACACACACACACACACACACACACACGCATACATACACACACGCACAGCCATGGAAATGTCTTTCCAGCATCTTGAATTGACCACTTCACTCAAGGGACCCTCTCGGTTATTTCAAACTCTCTTAAACCCACACTGACGATTGGCAGGTTTCTAACAGTAGTGCACAACATTCATATTTGGACTCCTTCGCAACCTCAAAAAGTCACACAACTGGTACTTTAGTTCAGACAAGTTTTCCCAATATTTTATCACTGTGATGTGTCATCTTTAGCTCTTGAATGCATCAGAGGTTAAGAGATTGATTCCCTTTATGATCAACATTGACATATTATGATTGATGAATGTCCATGAACGTAAACCTGTGTTTTGTTTAAGTGCTACTACTCATACATCAATTCCAGGCTTATATTTATTTATTTTTATTCAAATGCCCCCGATGACAATACCAGCTGATGTCGAATAATGTGCTTAGCAGATGATTGAAAATGACTATTGCAGCAAGGGATCTTTTAAACATCAATTTAGATGTCCCCTGCCCCTGTCTCCTCCCCTACTATCTCGATCCAAAAGACAAGAAAGGTATTGAGTTTTTCTTTACTTCTAAGACTAAACATAATTACACGGATACCGACCAACACTCCTGGCCCTATTGCAGTATGACCCATATTCGAATGAGCTGAGTTGTGACTATTTGACATAAAATAAATAACGGAAACATGCTCGTGACCACTGCCATGACCAAAAATAAAGCCAAACTATTACTTTGATTTCAGTATCAAAAAGGAAAAAAAAAAAGTTCCACGTGGATCAAGATTTATTTTACAGTTCTATTTCTTGTCTTGTTGAATTTAGCCCATTTTGATGAGGCAGTCCTGTTTAACGCAAGTGAGTCAAGGCTCACCCAACCCCCATAGTGCTTGGCTATTGGTAAGTATGAATGTTTTTACCATGATGATTTGAGGCAGTGCTCAGGGATTTAAACAAGACAAAGAGTTCCTACTTGTGGAAAATGAACCCAGACAGCAGAAAAAAGTACTTGTTTACTGATTGTGATCCTATTAGCACATTGTGTTGTTATTTGATACAGTAAATTACAATGCAAGATGAACGTTGGAGGGAATGGTAACTATTTTATGATCGGTATACTCACTAATAAATTATACATCTTCCTTAAAATGGTGTGAACTAAAGTGGGCGTAGAACTATTGGAAAGTTTAATTATTATCTACTTCTCTAAGAATGTAATGTCATCCACAACTGAATTGAGGCAAAAGCCCAAATGGGCCACTCAAAAACTAGTTTAACCAATCAACCAATTCAGTTAAACGCAGTATATGTTTCTGAAATACTCAACTCAGTTGGTTAAATTATAGAAACTAAAAGCGGTTGTCTGACTTTTTTTTTTTTTTTTTTGGCTGCAAATGATCTGTTAACAATCAAATCAATACATCGAGATATCCCTTGAACTAACCAGCAAGCTTTGCTGTGCAAACTTGCAGTTTGCTTTTTGCAGCAAGCATGTAGAGTGACAAAAGACTTGCATGCACATATTACATCCTTCCCCTTTTTGCTAGCCAACACACTTCCATGAACACCCTCTCAGTAGACATTGTGCTGTAGACAAATTATTGGTATGCATATTTTCAGCATGGCGTAGATACCACAAATACCACACAAGCTCAGAACGGGCAAGTAATTCAAATATTATCTTTGTTCTGCTGTTTTCATTGCCGCTTCTATCCAACAACATTCCGAGACAAAAATCTGTTACTGTTAAGTGGAGCCACACGTCAGAATGTCAGACCGGATTGATATAATATATATATGTTACACACATATGAGGAGAAGCAGACGCTCATTTGATGGTTTGATGAAGCCAAATGATACGTATTGTGAAAACCTGGTCATGGGTTTCATCTTTGGCACATGCATTTATAACCCCTATAAAGTCTTATATATTTTATTTTAGTCTTCATCACTTAAAAAGCAGTCGGAATAGTACTAAATATTGACGCCTAGGCAGTGAGATTAGGCCAATTTAGTCATATCCAACTTTGATACAGCCACTTCTTGCAGTTATGAAGCGCTTCATTGTTTGTATCCAGTGAAATGACAGTGGAGCTCAACAGTGATGTTTTACAAAAATAGGATATAATTTCCTTTACTCACAAAATAGTGTAACACTGTATGTCCCAGGTCTACTTTATACAGAAACATTTGTTGTCAACTCGGATTAGGCAGACATATATGGAATTTCAATCCCTAGAGTCAAATGATCCAGCTGCAGTGAGGAATCCGGCCTTTAATCTGTACATCCTTTCAGCACGTTGGCCGATCCAGCAGACGTGGGTCGAGACAGACATCACAAATGCCGGGGAAAATATTTGTAGTGCTGATAAACAGTGGTTTAGATAGTGTTTTAAGCTTTTGACTTTCAAGTGGGACACACTGTCTTCTTGAAGCAGTGTGAATATTCGTGTCTTTGGTCATCTTTTATGGTTTTGATTTTAGTCTACGTATGACTATATGCACTTTGTTCACTTTTGACAGTTCTATGAAGATCAGCAAAGTTAATGTACAGAGTTGACAGAGTGAATGCTTCTAAAATCATCAGCATGAACAACAGGAAAGTGGTTATGGATTATTTTAAATTACCAGTCTCCTTTTTCCACTGCTTGCCTTCCAGCACAGTTCCTTGTTATCCAAATTCTAAGCATGCAGATAGCGAGGTGACATAAACTACTTCTAGCCACTTATCCGTCGAGATCGCTCATCGCTCTTTCTTTATAACTTCTGTACATGAAAAAAAAATAAGACATACAAGTTACTGTTAACGTCACATATTGCTCTGCCTTAGCGCCGGGCATGACAGTGTTGTATTCAACAGTCTCCATTTGGATGCTGTGGTCTTTTTTTTCTTGCTGCCCTCAATTTCCTCTTGAAAAAAATATGTCTCCTAATTCTGGACAACAGCCACATTCCAAATAGATACAGAAGACCCTTGTTCTCCTCCATTGTCAGGTCTTGTTCTGATACATTCCATACAGCATGGTAGTCACAATTTCCTCTCCTATTATTCCTGCTTTACTATTACGAGGGGAGTACTGCTATTTTAGCAAGATGAGTTAGTAAGGACATTTTTAAGATTGTCTATATAGGGTTAGGATTGGATTATGTGTATGAGTACAAAAAAAAAAGAAAAAAAAAGTCCATGCCATAACAAACAACAGGATGTGACAATGCAGTACCCTCAGTGGCCCTTTATTCTGGGCTCCAAACCAACACACAAACATCTTGAAGTGTTTAATCTCATCATAGCTCTCTCTCTTTTTTCTTATTGCAACGACTCTCCTTTAGAAGTGGTGGGCTGTGCAGACTTGACACGCTCCATCCATATGTAGAATCTCATAAAGTGAGTGTGGGGGTTTGTGAGTAACCAATTCGCTACTGGTAGAGTCTTGATTTTTGTCAACTGGGCGCATATTGTGACAGAAACAGCGCCACCCGCAGGTGGTTGATGCCGCTTTGGACTGATTTTTCACAATTGTTCACCCTAGTTTAGTTTAGGACTTCAAAAAAAAAAAAAAAAAAATTCTCATGAAATCATATGATACTGAAATCATTTATGGCAGGGTCAAGCGGATGCCATCATAAAACGGTACACAGAATGTTTAAACTTGAAATTTTAACGGCTAGTTTTAACCGCTGTTAATACTGTAACACATAAAAAACATAAAACGCCTTACCTTAACATTCATAACAATTGACAATGTGGGTGGTAAAGATGGAGATTTACTGCTCTGAAAGGGAGTCTGTCATTTGTGATTTTCAGTCATCCTGGTCATGGTAAACTGCAATAGCTGAACAGAGTTAACTTGAAGTCTTGTTAAGGATTTTTCACTTTAGATATTTTTTTCCACCATTGTTGAGGGCGATATTCAAAGATGAATTCCTTGACTGTGGTGTAAATTAATATACTGTAAGTAGAATATCCAGGAAAAAACGGAACCCCTTCTGTACCGAACATTTACAAAAGTACAAAATGCTCTTTTTAGAAATGAAGTCTTAGACTTGAGGCACTGACAACTATTGTCAGTAAAATTTGCACACAAAGTTTAGAGAAAATAATGTTTACTTTTCAGGAGAGTGAATGACCAAAAGGGTCTACATTCCTATTCACAGCAAACCAAAAAAAGAGCTCAGTGAGATATAGGGCTTCAAGAATATCAAAAGGCCTCCCGGGAGGAACATATGTGGAGAAGGTCTCATCGCGGTATAGAATCTGCACAGAGATTACAGCACCCCATTCCCACACATTCCCATTACAAAACCACGGTTCATCCATAAATTTCCACCATGCAACCATCTGGAGCCCATCTTCACAACCTCACACCCATAGCCTGATGGAGTTCACAAGGCCAATGCATAGAAAGTATTGGGCCATTTTAGCATACTCACATGCATCTATTTACATCTTCTCATAAAACTAATACAATCATCATTTCTGCCTCCGCTAAGCCAAATCACACTTATGCACAGAAGAGTTTAGAAAACAAGTTCGATCCAGTCATAGGCTGATGGCTTTGGTTAAATTAAATTTCAATATCGCGACCAGGCTGCTTACATTATATATTGAACCTCGTCTATATTTGTAATGGTCCCTCAAGTGTCTGTGTTTTTCCTAACAGCTACTTTGACCTGACCTCTCACACCTATGTCACCTTTTGCTGATTTGTTCTGTTTGTCTGTTTAGTTCATCTGTGTCTATTTGGCCTTTGTCCTCTTTGTCTTCTGCTCCCAGTTCCCTGTTCAAGCCTGTTGTGTTCTGCATTTTTTTGTATTTTATTTGTTATTTGTAGTAGTAAAAGACCATTTACAAAAATCCAATAAGCCCACGTCATGTTCACGGTGACCATGTTATTTTGAACCAAAGAATACAATACAGAATGAATACAACACAGATCATTACTCATGAACATGTGTGGTTTTGACAATAATGTGCATACGGAACATTTTACTAATAGCTGAGTTGAAGAATTGATTCCACCAGCTGTATTTACATAGCCAACACATGTATCACATAACAGTCACTGACAACATTTATCTTTTACGTGTATCACTTACCCATAACAGTATTCATATGATCAAGAACCTGGGTCATAAATAAACAAGTATAAAGTGTAAGTAAACTTTCCACATGGCTCTGAATTACAGCGTGGCAGCTCCAATAAATTTGAAATAATACATTGTCTTGTTTTTTTGTCTCTCTGAGACAATATTCCATTGGCATGATTAACAAAAACATAAAGAAAAAGAAACCATAAAAACGCTATTCATTTTAAAAAAATGCTTCAATTTCGAATTCCAGCTACTTCAAACATTGTTTGATCAAACAAAATCAATAGGATTCTTTCAGTGACATTGATAAATAATCTCTGAATCTTTAAATATCAGATGGCATGTGTAATTTACTCATAGTTGTTAGGGCGCCCAGACAAGCAGCCTATTCCAAAATTTGCAGTAATATTAATCTATTTTGGAGCAATCTATAAATTATTCATTGCTCACTTTGTTCATGGCCAAAATTGAAGCACCTCCTCAGTGTGTGGTGTCTTGTGTGACATCAGCAAAAAAACTAGAAACAATTCTACAGTCTAAAATGCTTTACATACATCGCTTATGATAGCAGGAAACAGGCATGTGGACATTCCTTCTTTGACCACTGAAAATTGCACTCTCCATAGCCGCTCACTATACGAGAACAAAAAAATAAAAGAAACGAACCACTAAGCTTCATTTTGTTTCATGCTGTTTTTACATAGCGCCTTTCAAGACACCAAAGGACACTCCAGCGTCCCAAAAGAAAAAAGTATTGGCCGGGAAGACCAGAGATCCCCACTGGTGAGCCTGCTCAAATATGCTTGTTGACTGGTTGCAACTATGGGATGTCGTGAGGCATAACCCCAAGCAAACACCGTTACCCAAATGATCACATCACGTTTGTTTGTCACGTTGTGTATACTGTATATCTGTACACTCTAACTGATTGTCACGTTGTGTATACTGTATATCTGTACACTCTTACACTCATTTATATCCATTTAGAGGTATACACATAAAGTGACCATCCGACAGTGGACACATAAACATTTATTCAGTCCCGTAAATACTAAGTATAAATAGTGATCTGTCCATATATACACACATAAATGTAAACACACAATCTGCAATCCTGTGTATGGATGCACACACACTTGCTCACACACAAATACAAACACACACACACACACACACACACACACATACACACGCACACAATTTCATCTTCAACAACAACGGTTAAATGTGAAGAACCTTTGACGTAATGGACTGTATGGCTTTGACTGTATGGCTTTGATGGGCTCCCTTAGTGGCAAAATAAAATCACCTTTCACAAAAGCAAGGTCCAAACGTCAAACAATCCGGCCAAATTCAAACCTTTTCCCCTTCTTTGTGATTCTAATGTCTCTGAAAGATTTCCCTGAGTGATTATCCTGAGGCGTGGGCTACTTTAAGAGTTATTTGACCTCCCCATTCTTGTCGGAAAATGGCCGATGCCCACAATAAATGTTAAACCTCATTTTAGTGCAGTATTTCTGATCGCAAATCCTGATGTGTGTGGTTAACATTGGGTTCAGCCAAGCCACAGATTCCGTGATGGTGAATTGAAATGTTACAGTAGCCAATTAAGAAGCGACCTGAAGCTTGTGCTGTTGCCAGACAAGTGTAAGTGGTTGAGTGGTTGTATAACACATCTCCTAAGTTATTCACCACAAAGAAAATGACAAGACGAGCTTGCAACCACAATTTCAAATCTTCTTATATCTTCTACTACAGTTTTTATTTTCCAGTAGACTAGATGCCACCATTCTGCCTTCTACATTCTTGGTACTATGACAGACATATGGTTTGCGGAAGGACATATCATCTTGTGTGTGCTGTGCTGTGTTGGTCATTTTGAGTATACACCACACGCTATAAGAGCAGCAAGAACACACAAGGCGATTTTTCTCTCACCACGTGTGGGGTCTCTCACATTTGAAAGTGTATGTGTAAAGCCTGGTTTGGCCACACCTCTGAAATGTAGACTAATTATATAATTCAGCGCAGATGATAAAACTTTTCACTAAATCCATCTCTTCAAGTCATCCAAGAAATCTTCATCCACGGTGTCACTTTTAAACAACTCCGCTAACTCCGGAAATAGAAGATGCAGTGCTTCCTCTTCTACGTCGCTTACGTCTAACTCATTGTCAGTTGCTGTTCCAATTATTCCACAGGCCTAGAGTGCCCTCATGCAGTTTAGTGTGAAAATAACATTTGAAATGGTATAATAATGTGTTAATAATTTCACACATAAATTGCTTCTGAGTATAAGTCGCACCTTTTTGTGATTGTGATTTATAGTCTGGAAAATACGGTAAGACATATACTGTATTAAAAATGAAATACCATTTGGTTGTGCGAGACAGAATCTTTCCCCTCCTCAATTTGAATGAGGCTAACCTCAGCATTACTTCACTAACCGTCAAAGGCAATTATATTCACATTGTTATGTATCCGATGTGTCTCTTTATGCTGCAGTAGTATTGGCAGATATCTCATAGCCTATATAATCAATATTTGTACAGGCCCTGACTGATCTAAAAATGATGATTTCCATGGCCATAATGCAACTCAGGCTAATGCCATTGAGAGAAAAAAAATAGGGAAGTGTCATTTGAGTCGTATAGTGTAAATCGGGCATTAAATTGTCTTGCCAAACAGCTGCTTTAGAGAAATAATTAATATTAGTGTGTCTGTTATTGTTCTGTGAAAACGGCATCCCATATGCACATCACATTTAAAAAAAAAAAAAAAAAAAAAGCCAACCAGGGGCAACAGGGAACAAACAACTGTGTGCTAATTTGTGCAGTTGAAAAAACTGGGAACGTGCCTTTAAATACTGACGCAAGCATTGAAGAATGCCTTTTTGTTGTACGTATGCTATCATTTCATTCTACTGCATCATCTTCTTGACCTTTCTGGCAGAGAACCAGAGATTGCATTCAGAAAGCATATCATTTTCTAATCCAGGTACAATCCAAGATAATTTATTGACCATGTGGGCTGCACGTTCATACATATTTCATCACACACTGGGAAAGAGGACATCTGATTGATGGTTTCATGCTAAACCTGAATCTTCTTATCTTCTTGACAATAGTCTGTACATTTTAAAACCAAAACAGCCAAAACTTGAAACATGTGGCGAGACGGAACCAAAAACACCTGCTGTGCTTTCCTCTCACAGCTACAAAAGCGGTTTTGTTTTCTTCAGCTACTTGATCAGGGAGTGAGTAGAGTGACATAAAATGCTCAATTCTGGCACAAAGCGTGGTTTAACTGTATGCATATGCGGGGTTTCCTTCGTTTTGGTATTGCCGCACATGTGCAAAACAGGTCCTTTGCGCCGTTGTGGGCGTTAACACTGCCAACTAGCTTCACAGTCAATAGAAGTGGCTCCTCTCATTCACTTTAAATTAAGGATGCGTGATGTGCGGAAGCAAAAACTGAATTTCTGGAGTCCATGCGGGCAAAGTACGTTTATTAGGAATTGCAAGCAGACCTCAGCTGTGTAAGGATTTTATTCAATCAATGCTTTCAGATAACCCTATATAAATTTAGCTACATTTAAATAAAGCTAAAACCATGTTTTGTAAAAAATAAATATATATATATATAGTAATAATATTTGCAGTTTCATTGTTTGCCAGCTGTTCCTTTTTTTTTTCTTTTTAATCATTTTTGTCAAATCTTACATTTAAAAAAAGTTCTTTACCCAGATATGTAATAATCCTGATAGGTACAGTAATGGCGTAACCTAGCAAGTTGATCACCATACCAAACCAGAGACAGCTGTTCATCTGGACTTGAACAGGATCAAGGTAGATCCTCGGGCAGCGCCAGATTGCACTGAAACAGATGATTTCTTCAGATTTAAGTCATAACAGACTTCTGGGCAGCTGTTGGATAGTAATTCCATTTCATTTTATCTCCTCAAACACTTGGCGTTGCCCTTTGCCAAACCAGAGCTGGTCTGAAGCCAGTTCTAAACTGTTCCCTGTACTACTGTACATCTCGCCAAATGGATGAAGAGTAGAGGGGCCAGCACAGCAATGCTGTGAACAAAACTTAATCAGAATCTAAGGTAAAGAAAAGCCTACCCATTTTGGAATGAAATGTATTTTAGTATTTTGACAATAATTCAAAGGTAGGCCAATGCATATAATTTCAATTGTAAGCTTGTGTGTGTTTACAATGAAATAATGTTCCATAATGCAATTGGCTCACCATTACAATTTCTGATGTGAAATAAAATGCTCTTGCATGGAAAACCTACAACAGGAAAGTATCAAAGTTGAATGAGCTGGCAGCTGACAAAGGGGGAAATTGTTAGAAATAGGATAAGTGATTTTGCTATTGGGACGCCAAGTACAATATGAGCTATTGACCTACTCTAATGTCTTGGGAGGTACAACCTCCCACTGGGTGATCAATATTAACTTTCAAAGTAGTGCCCAGTTACTTGGCTCCAAATCCTGGTTCTTACTCCATTGAAAGTGGTGCAATGCACTCAATTGTGCCTGCCGACGAATGCTACCCAGTATGATTCTTTAAATTAAGAGTTACTCACTATTCTAAAAATAATTATGCATATATTTATGTACCCTGAGGTTTGGAGAACGAATGAAGGAATACATTAATGAATTAACCATTCTTAGTGTTTTCACTAAATTTTGTTTTATTATTTACAAATTTGTGGAGTACAATACAGTTTTTTTGTTTTGTTTGTTTTTATTTTGTGTTTGAAGTGGTGAAATATAGTTCATCTTGTACTTGATGGATCAAAAGGGACTGCACCTTAAATCCATAAATCTGATTTTGGATGAGAGATGAAGATGCTCAGGACAGACTTTTGTTGTTGTTGTAATTTTCGACTCAAATCAAGTAACTGTTTAATCACACCATTGACACCTTAGCCTTCTAGCATTTTAAAAACTGCTCTATAATTGTGCACAGTAGATGCTCTTTGAGTAAGAATACCCTAATGGACAATTGAGTTTACAATCAGCCACACAACACCACTGCATAAAAATATTCCCATGAGGGAAATGCAAGGGCAAGAGCCTCTGAATCTGTGTGGCCATGGCAATCTGTTCAAACAAACCATAACAACTACCAGAGTTATATACACACGCACGAACAAACACTATTCATATCTATTCATAGGAACATCTGTAACATCTCCAGAATGTGGGTTCAAGAAAGGCACTTCAGCTCGATTTATTTCAAGGCAGACGATAATTACAGTGAAGTGACTTTCTTTTTCTTCAGATCGTTATGATAGGTCCCACTTAACTTCACACATTGACACTTGTCTTTCATCTATTGTTTGGAAAGAATTGCACCCTATTGTCAAAACATTCATGCAGAATATAATACACATAAAGTATCCAGTATAGTGACTGACTGACTGGTTCTTGCAGTGAACGTTTTTCTTTGGGCATAGGATGGGCTATGTTTTAGTATGATTTAGTTTACAATATAAAACAGACATTTGCTTTGGCGTGCTATGAGTAGAAGACAGACAAATCAAATTAATGTGGCACCACGATAACTGAAACTACAAGTTCCTTGGTTAAATCTGGAATGAACAGGAAAAATATATTAAGGGGAGCAAGGGAAAAAAGATCAACTAAAATATAAATGGTTGTCACTGCTAAGCATATTCACCATACAGCAACAAGTCATGACAAACTGACTCTTAGAACATTTTAAGCCAAGTCTATATATCAAATAGCTTTTAGGTATGGCTGGGCCTCCATTCAGTGATCTGTGAGAAAAATTGATTTGGATAAAAAAAAAAAAAAA
Organism: Syngnathus scovelli; assembly: GCF_024217435.2. Lineage (NCBI taxonomy): Eukaryota > Metazoa > Chordata > Actinopteri > Syngnathiformes > Syngnathidae > Syngnathus > Syngnathus scovelli. Next base: position 10,410,953 of record NC_090852.1, read on the forward strand.
ACTTAAAATTTCACCAAGTGTGTTACTTGATCCGTCTTTAAATTAGGAAAAAAATACCTTTTTGCTTTAAAATACCATCGATAATGACAACCTTTTGTAGGTCATCCAAATTGCTTGGAAGAGTGCAATTTTCCCGAAGGTTAAACTGCTGTGATCCTAAAGCTTATAAATATGTTAACTATTACAGACTAATAATGCAAAAAGAATAAAACACACAGTGCCTCCCGCATCATTCTTACTTTGTCCCCATTCTCAATTGTGAGTTCAATGAAAAAACAAGTTCACCGTAAACAAACCAAAGGAAAAGCAAACGGAAATGAGGTGGAAAAACATGAAAATAAAAAGTGACTAGACAACAACAGCATTTTATAGTGTGTTACAACACTGTTTTCTTTCTTATTTTACTGACCGCTATCTGCAAATTTATTCAGATTCAAAGTCAACGAGTGGGAATCAAGCCAATGCTGACTGCACAAAAATAATCTGAGTGCACCAGCACCATCCCGACTTCTGACAAACCAGGGGAAATCATCTTTTACCAAGAGATGATTAAAAAAAAACCTGCTCTTATATGAACCACTTTGTTTGGCCTTGGGTGAGGTTATGAAACCTTTACTTTCTGGCTTGCCCCACAGTATGACTCATACTCAGGTCTTCTTCAAACCTGTCTCAACTCCTGGCTGGCACTACTGTGGAGTCTGTATTCTGGTCAGAGCAGTTTACATCAGTGCCACCCAGTGAGAAAGCACTGTAATTCCAGAACATTGCAGTATCATCTTTCTATTTTTCTTCCTCCTTTGTTGCACGGCTTAGCATCCCCATACATACAATAACAATGCATTCAAAATTCAGAGTAACCCATTCCCGCCATTAGAAGACATCGCTATCTTCTCCCCCTGCGGTCAAATACCTCTCTGAAATTGCTGAGCTTTGTGCGTGCTACTCGTCAATTTATACTCACTCACAATGTGAAATCATTTTTTTTGGCAGGTCTGAAATGGAAAATATCACAAATAGATTGGGCAGGGAATGAAGTTCTACCTCTAATCCCAAGATCCTTGATCCCTTAGAGAAGATACACAGCGTTGTGAGGCGCCAACTCTAGCACTGCGCCAAACCGCCCCACTAATAACATATGTCAATTGTGAAAAAGGGTCATTTTTATCACTTTCATTTTGGTTTAATAATAGCCATTTGATCCAACTGAGTAGTCGAATAAACACAAAACAGATTGTTGATTATTAACTACAAAAGTAGTCATAACTTAAGGGAAGTGAATGGGACACATGGTGTTCACAAGGCACCAATGGCTTGAAGCAGGAGTAGAGAAGACTCAGATAAACATTCTACCATCCTATCTAAATACCAAATTAATTGATCATGGATTCCCCCCACAATAAAGAGCAATGTAGTCAACTGCCTGTTCCCATTAAAGTTAAAGTTAAAAGTTAAAGTCCCAATGATTGTCACACACACATCTGGGTGTGGCAAAATTTGTCTCTGCATTTAACCCATCCCCGTGTGATTTTGATCCATCCCCTGGGGGAGAGGGGGGGAGCAGTGAGCAGCAGCGGTGCCGCGCTCGGGAATCATTTGGTGATCTAACCCCCCAATTCCAACCCTTAACTGCAGTAGAAGATTCTTTAGGTGACAATTTCAAACCTAATGTGAACCTGGTACAAGCGCTTTCATGAGAAAAACACCTGCATTGGATTTGTGCAAGCAGCATTTATCTTGAAGCTGTATAAGCCAAGTAGTTGCCTTTCTTTTTAGGTTTCTTTGAAATCCAAATCCAACCCATGGGAGCTGTTAAAGGTAACACAAAAGATAAAAGTAATTGAAAATAAAGCATAAATTAAAGTTGTGACATATGTACATGTGTTTCTCAAGTACACCAGCCTTGAATCAATGTTGTCCACATCACTTTGAGGACAGAAAGAATATGTTGAAAGAATAGTTTTGTGACACAAATCATTGTAAAATTTGTACCACCTGTATTTCTTTTCATTTTATTTGATTTGAATAAACATATGGAATGTTTGTGTTATTGTTTTTTAGGTTTCAATTAAAAGTTAAATATTGAAGTGTGTTTGACAGGAGGTTTCAATTGTATTTGCAAAATACCTAAAATATTTCAACCCTTTGGGAACAAAATATGTCTTATTGGTGGTTTTCGCTACACTATATTCACATAAAGTGAGCGACATGCTTATGATATGTTTTCCCCCTTTAATTCCAATGTCATTTTCATTCCATTGACTTTGACTGATTACTCCTTAGCATCATCACTACTTCATTTCTTTCAGGTTACACCATCAAGTGGGATGAGCTCAATTTGACAATGGGAAAGTCAGTGTGGTCAGAGTGTCTATAAGAAGAAACCATGGTCCAATGAGAAACACATGTTGTCGTATTCCTGTGAGGTTCAGCACATACGGCGAATGGAACTGCAATCATGTCTACTGGCCCGAATCCAGTTGTTAAATAGCAATGAAAATCCTGATGCATACACGTACAATAACATACTGTAGAGTACATATACCGGTGAAGTATCCCATCCAGGTTAACAGGAGTGCTTCAGTAATCAAATGGAGGTTACAAATGTATTCATGGAAGAAATAAAGATGCGCTGTGAAGCCATGTAAAAGACTAAGGCTTGGTTAATGGTGTAACTAATAACTTTCCTGCTGCTATAATACTGTCATCATGCATGTATTCCATGAAATCTGCGAATCAGACTTGGAAACCAAAACGGGCTGCTTGCTGCATGACTTCAGGACTATACCACTTCCTTTGAAAACGAGTCAAACTGGTTAGATCTTTCATCAAAGTCATGTAAAATATGGTTGGAAAGGGAGCGCGTAAAGTTTAGAGCAATCTATGACTCACTCAGTAGGGTACCCTGATGGTACCATGCTTATCAAAACGGTTTATAAATGTATGAAGTTAGGTGGAATCCATCTACCAAGTTTCTACAAAAGACAAATATTCAAATTAGTCTATATTCTTAGATATATTCAGACAGCTATCCAAAATGGAATGAAAATGACTCACAGAGCAAGAGTAACATCTGTGCTCTGTGGCCAGATTGAGGTATGATGGATTTAAACTACTTGTGGTACAGGGCTATAACTATGAAGAGATCACAGCTTCCATAGAATGTCAGCATTAAAAGCCACTGAATATTTTGTTGCGTGTCTCATTGAAGGACAGCCAACATGTTCAATATTTTTAACTATGATATTCTAACCATTTCAAATTATGGGGCAATACTGCCAGACAACTGCAGAAAGTAAAGAAAATACAAGCTCATTTGATTGACATATTTTGCATATAATGATGTGCAAATGAGGCAATTTATTCAAATATTGCGGCAGTACTGTGTTATATTTAAAGCGTTCAACATTTGATAACGTGTATGTAAAAGTTCTACATATGTAAATATAATTTATTTCTATTTTTAAGTATTTTTAAAAATTAGCACTGTCTACATGATTGCTAGACAGGAAATTGGTACAAATAGAAGGACTAGTAAGAGTGCTTAAAACAAATCTCTTCAGCTGTTATATACCTTTGTCTGATGAGATAATGGTGTACAATTTTCATGTCGTTGAAAGAGAACAATTGCAAATGTTCTACAAACACTAAAAAGTGGGATTTGGAAAGCCAACACCGTGTCTGGAGTTTTGGTTTCAGCTGCCAAAGACATGTGGACAAAAGGCCAAAACAAATAGAAAAACAAACGTTTCTCAACATAGCGGTGCTGGTGTAGACATGACCAAAAACTGGACAGCAGCAAACATGTTGAATAAGGTTTCGTGTTCCCTCTAGAGAGACAACGAAAGCCTAAACTTATAATTACAAAGGCACACAGTGATACAGCATGCACACGTGGCTTGGAATGGGAAGACTCCAAAGCAAAGTGTCTCCAGAGAGCTCCACAGGCATAAACTTGATTCGAGCCGCATCGCGTGATCCGCCAGGCTAGCAAAGACCTCTAAATCAGCGGCCCAGATGACTCTAAAACCCTCAACCACACACCCTGCCATCTCTGAGATTGCAGAACAGAATGAATGTCTCCAAGTGTGATGTCAGTCCTTCCAAAGCCTTAAACCAGAGCAACGTGGTGAGACTTGCTCCTCTGCTTATTTCCAACTGAGCCGTGTTTCTTGCTTCGCTGCCCTGTTTCCCCTGTACAAGTATGACTCTGACAGATTTTATCGTCACTCTTAAGTTTCTCCTGGGCTTTATGAATGATCGGGCTGAAAGAATTGGCTACTAAAACAAAGCTCCCGCAGCTCTTCAATGGGAGCCAAATGGTTTCTTTTAAAAAATGGTTAAAGGTAATAACGACTTCAACAAATTACAGTATAAAAAGTATGCATGGTCCTAAATTCTGTTATGTCAAAGATCCTCATTGATTCACCTCATCCATTGGAGTTGCTGGTGAGGTGGAGCCTATCCCATGGCTGACACTAGGCAGAAGGTTGGTTACACCACAGACTCTTTTATTTATTTCATCACTTGTAATCTCCAGTATATTCTCTTTCTTACTATGATGAATCATCTGTGTAGCTTCCTAAAAAAAAAAAAAAGGGGGGGGGGGGCAAAGTGGCAATGGTAGCGTTTTTTCGTAATGCCTTTTGAACTGCTGCAATATGGAGCTCATTTATATTGCATTGCATGACAGGTTACACTGCAGCTTGCACGCAGAGCTTTCCTATTTTTTTTTTTTTTTTGCAAGTACACAGTGTCTTTATTTGCAGTACTGACCACATCCTGGTTTCAAAATTTGAATGGCCAAAATAACAAAATATCCAATAGACCGACATTTTTCAACAAATAAATGCTTAAAATAAGTACTGTACTGCTTTCCTGCGTTCCTTATTCGGATTACAACAGACCTTTGCTGCAGACTAAGGTCCTGAGTTTTGATTAAGGGCATCATGCATTCATCTTTCCATCAATCCTGACCCGTCTTCCAGTTCTTTCAATTCCCACAGCCTGATGCTAAGATGCTGTGTTCAATGTAATATTTATTATTCGCACGCACAGTGGGTCTTGCCATCTTAAATTCCTGGGCTGAATTTGGGGCCCACTATATCCTAGGTCCCTCTATTGGGTCTTTAATTTGATAGGAGTTTGGAAATTTAGATAGCATTTAAGTAGCTGTATTTACTGTTTGTATCATGATTGTCTGTAGACAAGATTTACAAAAACCCAAGATGCATGTTTGTGAAATGCAGGAGAAAGTCGGAGTGCCCATGGCAAAAAAAAAAAAAAGCTCGTAGACAAAATGCAGTCATTCAGGAAGGCCGCAGCCAAGAGCTGCACTTACGTACTTGGGGGTAGAATTTATAAAGATAAACATGGCCATCTGCTGGATGTTGTTGGGTACTACTCCCTGCCCGCCGACCCTAGATGCAGGCACAAACAAAAATGCACGCAAAAACCTGAATTAAAATGATGCAATGCGCCTTTACGACCGTAAGTTTTAACTGTTATATTATATGTTTATATATTTATTTATTTAATTAGATATATTCAAAATTAGTAACATTTTGCTGATGTTCCGAATAAAAGTTTGGAGACCGTCAAGTGTCAATGAGTACTTCAAGTTTTTGTAGATAACACTTATTCAAGATTTATTTTATTGTAATATTTTATTGTGGGGATAAAATGGACCAGAAACTTGGGTGTCGTTGCTATAGTAATACTTGATAACAGCCCCGCCCCTTTTGTTTGCTCATCCGGCGTGCAGTCAGTCAAATTCCACCACTGCAGCAAGTCACACTTGTTTTCACTCATCTGCGTGAAACGAAACAGGTTGTCAATGAATTAATCTATCGAGAACGCATTTTTTCCACTGTTCTGGTACGTACGTCGTCTTGGTCATTTGTTATATTTAACAGATAAATTAAGCTGGCACTAGGTGACTGATTTCAACTAGAATGTATTTAAACGTGCACGTACACACGACTGCAATGTCAAGAGACCTGCAACTCTCCTCGGCAGTTTAGCATGACAAGGAAGTGAATTTTAAACAATGGGTAAAATTGCGAAACTCACCGTGGTTTTTGCTCAAGCTTTTCTCTGCATTTTAATTTGTTGTGCGGTGAGGTGTCATCCCTCAATAAAATGATCTAATGCGCCTGTTCCGGTTTACTTCTCGTTTCAGTATTACTATGAAAGCCTACTGGTATTTCATTTGAATTGCAAAATATTTTTTTCTGTAAAACGCGCTATAGTTAGTGGCAGCACAGAGGAATGTCATAAACAGACAATAATACTCCAACAAATGATGTCACTGTTTATGCTCTGAACACTAAGCATTAAGCAACCAATATCTGACAGCTCTTTCAAGTTCTTTAAACTGAGCTCTACTTATGGGGTCCTCCTATGCTACGTCTACAAAGTTATGCTGAGCATATGTCACTGTTGTTCAAATACTCCACAATGTTACTGTGCAATGCATAATGGTAATCTACAGTATGTTGAATTTGGTTTTGCTTTTGTGGCAAGAATTTCAGTCGAAATATATATTTTTCACAAAGTGTTAATCAAACTCAATAAAAAACGAAGGAGTTCTTAACAATACCTTTCCTCCAGACAATACAACACCTTGTTCGAGATGCGACAATGTGGTTTAATGAAGAAAAAAAAGACGTTCACTTCCTCTTCAGGTTTCCTCTTTTAGATTCAAGGTGGTTCCATTGCGTGTAGTGGCTTTGCCTTCTTTGTGAGAGTTTGTGCGAACAAGAAGTTGAAGTCTTTATCTGTTGAGTACATTGTGTTAGTGGATCAGATGTCTATCTGGCACTTATTGTGAGTAAATTAAACCTTTAACTGAGTAGGAGTCCTAAGATTCAAGGTGGTTCCATTGCGTGTAGTGGCTTTGCCTTCTTTGTGAGAGTTTGTGCGAACAAGAAGTTGAAGTCTTTATCTGTTGAGTACATTGTGTTAGTGGATCAGATGTCTATCTGGCACTTATTGTGAGTAAATTAAACCTTTAACTGAGTAGGAGTACTAACAAATACTCAATAAAAATCTCTTGTCACACTAAAAAAAAAATAACCTGAATATTTGAGATGCAAATACATATATATGTATATACTATATTATCGTTTTGTGGTTGTTGTTTACAATATTTTGTGTTTTGCGTCATACTGATGCCATTTTTAATTTTGTATTCTCTTTTCTCTATTCTAGCACCCGGTGTCAATTAATGAGGCGGTTGCTAAGAGATGATGCATTATACTGCTGAAAGCATCTGATGCTTGTTTAGCCTGTAAGCACCTGACTCATGTGAAGTACGACTGAGGTGCCCACATCACAAGCAACTTACTTCTACCATGGCAGCGTTAACGGTCTCCTCTGCCCTCACCAGCACCGCTACTGGGTTTAGGATGGCGCAGCGAGGGCATGGAAGCACCGAAGCACCCCTCAAACGTGAGAGTGAGTGGCCAAAGCGGGAGAGCGGACATGTTGGTCAAAACACTGTCCTGGAGAAAACGCACGAGTTCTTCCAGGTCTGTGACATTGAGAAAAAGGGCTTCATCACCCGACGTGACATGCAGGTGAGTGAGGTGATCAAATTGTTTTTGAATTCATATTTGGAAATTCTAATGCACCCCCCTCCATCTAAATAAATTAGCAACATTCTGTCATATAACTGTTTTTGTTTCATTTTTGGGGGGGATGTTTTATTTAATCTGACTGTGCAAAACAAGGACAATTTGTTCTCTCATCAGTGATGAATTAGACATGAAGATACCTCATGTGGTTTATTCAAAAACAGGACAACAAAGAGTTAAAGGGGAAGGCGGCATTGATAGTAGAGTGAGCAATCCAAACGCTTTGTGATCCAAGCTCCCCACACATATTATTGTGCAGATTTACTTTGTCTCTCTGATGTTACCAATCCATTGATGAAGCACTCATGAACACATGTATAGTGAAGCTTTGATATCACAGCCTGCTCTAATGAGGCTTTAGAAGCACCACTTGGTGCTGTGAGTTACGTATATCATTGGATATTTGTTATGCTGCCGCGTTCAGGAGACCCGTTTTGTGATGTAATAGATGCGATAACGCACCGCATGCTACCATTTCCTTATCCCCATCCTGGATCAAATGGGTGGCCTCTATCAACACTTGCAGCAGTGTAAATATATCCTGAATACCACACTGCCTACAAAGGTGTGGCTGGGATTCTTTTTTTCCTTCTTCAAAAAATGCTGGGCCGTAAATATCACGAGTTGTTGGCTTGACCTCTACTGGATTTGACCTTTAGCTAAGAGTACCTCCCATGTCAAATAGTCTCTCTTTGCAGTACGTCATGCAGGGCTCAAACTTTAAATTTTCCACCAAGGCCCTTCTTTGTGGAGTTTGTATGTTCTCACCATGCTTGCTCGGGTTATCTCCAGGTGCTTGAAATTGCTCTAATGCTTGTGTGCAAATGGTTGTTTGTATGTAATGTACTGCCTGGTGACCTGTCCAGGGTATATCCTGCCCAAGGACAACTCCAATATGTTTTCTTCCCAGGAACTCAAAAGTGGGTTGGATTGATAAATATGAGGGCTGAGAAAATAATTTCTACATTTATTTTAGAAGCTCACATACAATGCTGGTAGGGGCCAAACTGTAGATAAACCGATTTTTAAGAAATATTTAATCCCTTCACTGCTCTGTAATTTTCTCTCATGAATACACCGTTAATACCATTTGTCTGTTTTAATCTGGTAAAGTGCAATAATTATTACGTGTACGTATTTGCTGTAGTTGTAAAGTATTGGAAAAGTTTTTATCTTGAACGGGTATACTTGCCCCCATTTCTGGTCAGCTGTAAAGTTTTGGAAAAGTTTTTATCTTGCCCTATTTCTGGTCAGTTGCTCTGGTCAAACATTGAGGAACCTACTGTATCAACTGGGAATATTCCAGATGGTTCACGGTGTGCACAGTACATGAACACAAGTATCACTAAATGGTACGTTACAATCATTGCTGTGTTTAAAAAGAATCAAATTAGCCTCGACTGGGTTATTTATAAGCATCCTGGGTGCATTGCAAAGTGTTATATAAGTATCAGTATTGTTATTGTTGTGGTTCTTACTATTTATTATTACTGCACGGAGGCACTTAAATATTAGAGAGCTCCACTTTTGTATTCTCCTTCTGGTCGTGTCCTTGACAATAACAGCTGCTCGCGTCATGTAAAACAGAGACTGCTTGGCGAGCTCCCTCTCAATGCGGACGAGCTGGAGAAAGTGTTTGACACCCTTGATTCTGACAGCAATGGATTTCTAACCCTCGATGAGTTCTCCACTGGCTTTAGTAGGTTTGACTTGAATGTTCCTATTGACGACAACACCGATACAGTATGAACATGTGTTTTATGTTTTGGATCTCAACTGTTTTCTAGGTGATTTTTTGTCTGGCAGAAATATTTCTTTAAAGGACGACATGGGGGATAAACCCCACTGCGTAAAGTCTCCAGAGGTCCTTTACCGCAGCCGGTGGGAAGAGAGCACGGTGACCTCAGAGGATGACGAGGAGAAACATTTTTCCATGCTGATGGAGCGCCTCGGAGCCAACAACGTCTTTGAAGAGTGAGTATTGTGTGTGTTTGCCCACTCATGTGGGCAACTTCAAGTAGTTTAATACTCAAAATGATTTGTTCTATGTGTTTCCCACAAGCTTTTCGACTCTATTCATTTGAAAATGGTCCCACAGAGTGCTATTCCACTCAAATCAACTATAACAATGGCTCTTTTGTGAAAGAACACAATTAATCTACTTTTGTTTCATTTTTGAATGTGGTACTATAAGCACACGAGGCATTTCATTAGAAAAATATGTAGTCTGCTGCACTAATTAAAACCCCATTTGTTCTGTGAACCCAAGTTTGCTTGCAGTTTTTGTATGATTTATTATACACAATCTCAGTGCATTTTTAGATTTTGCACTTTGGATGTCCTAAATAGAGGCCCCAAAGTTGAAACCGCAGTGAGCTGTGCATAACCATTTCAATGTTTCCATTCTTTGTGAAATGCTGTTGCATGCGTATGACCTCCTCCTTGTTCTTCATAACATTTAGGAAGGGAATTATGCAATGAAGCGCAATTTTTTTGTTGATTACGTTTTGAAAATTACAACAATCTTACTTGAAATCTAATCAGAGATAGTATCTCTTTTCACGATCCAAATTTTAGTGTTGTTTCTGTCAGTTGTAATTATTTTTGTTGTCTGTTTTGGCCTGGTATATTATATATGTACTATATAGACTGCACTTGAAATTAGAACTATTTTATTTTCAACTAAGTTTTCACAGGCAACTCAAAATACAAATTCAAAAAGCAGGTGACGCACATCTTGCCCATCAGATCTAAAGTTAGTGATGAGACATGACCTTTCAAATCACATCCTTTTGGGCATCACTAACCTTTATTGATCCTAACCAGACATTTGACATTTACTGCAATACATGAAAGACAGTTATACAGAAATGTGTCTCTGAACTTTATTCTTCAGCGGGATATTTTGTTGTTTCACTTATCACTTAGTCTTTTTACTAATTTTGTGTCACAATTAGATATGATTGAGAGTCGGGATTATTTCAGAATGATGCCCCCAAAAAAAGATTCTTAAATGATCAATATTTGTTGTAACCTTTGAAAGTTACTACTTCTGAATTGACTAGGTCACTATAATTTGATTGCTTCAGTGTAAATTATAAGTAACATACATTTCTATCTCAGCATTAGTGCACCTCATCTAAAATGCACGTTTACTTGTAACCCTCTGTGTCATTAGTCCTGCAGAAGTACGCAGCTTGTGGGCTCAGCTACGGCGAGACGAACCACACCTTTTATCCAATTTTGAAGACTTCCTGGCGAGGGTAACATCCCAGATAATTGAGGCTAACCAGGAAAAAAGGGAGATGGAGAGCGCTCTGAAACGGTCAGGGAATATCCTATACGTGTGGATTATTTTGAGTTTATTCAGGCTTTTATGACATGAGTAACAGCGTTTGACTAACGAGCTGCTTCATTAAAAAAATGCTGTTGGCAAGAAATTTTCCTCAGCTGTACAGCTACATCCTGTAAAAATCATAGTATATTCTTAGATTCTATCAAAAGCAACAACATGAATAAATTCTGCATAAGACAACTTTAATGTGAAAATCATTTCAACCAACTTTATTGTGATGCAAACAGGACTATGTATGTCTTATAGAAAAGTAGCTACACATGACGATGAGATCCATCACCTTTACGAGGAAATGGAGCAACAAATAAAGAATGAAAGAGAAAGGATTGTTCTGCAAGTAAAAAAAGTTATTTTTTTCAAACTCAATCACCAAAAAATGCATCTCATTCATTTGATGTCGTTGAGCTCTGTGCTTGTAACTTCCTTTCTCGTCTCTGAAGGACTACACAAGGTTTGTGTCTCGCAGTCAAGACCTTGAAAGAGAGCTGATCACCAAGGAGAAAGAATTAGAGCAGCTCTTTCAGAAGCAAAGGAGGGTGAGTAAAGAGTTGAAGAGTGCAGAGTGCATTTTGCACATAGTTTCAAATGTTCAAACACTCACGGCTTTGGATGGATGGATGGATGGATGGATGGATGGATGGATGGATGGATGGATGGATGGATGGATGGATGGGTGGGTGGGTGGGTGGGTGGGTGGATGGGTGGACGGGTGAACAGGTGGACAAGTGGACGGGTGGATGGGTGGGTGAACGGATGGATGGGTGGGTGAACGGATGGATGGGTGGGTGAACGGATGGATGGGTGGGTGAATGGATGGATGGATGAGTGAACGGATGGATGGAGAACTACCTTCACTGATGTCACTGATGCAGTGGGTAGCAATTTATTGAATGATACACATAAAATCTTGGCCTGACTATAATGTGGTCGCTTTGCCACTACTGGTCCTTTTGCAGTTAGAAGATCAGTGTCAGGAGCTTCACAGTGAGCAACACGTGACCAAGGTGGAGAACGTGAAGCTGAAGAAGACAAATGATGAACTCTCCAAGGAACTGGATCACACTAGTCAAGAGTTGCTCTTAGCACAGGAGCAGCTGAGTCTGCTCCACGAGCAGTCCGCAAGACTCAATGAGGAGAGGGAGTTGTGAGTAATGACCCCCAGCTCTTTAATTTCAGCATTTTGCCCTTTATGTTTAGCACTTTGCTTGTTGCACTCACTGTAAAGCGCCTCTATAATTAGTAAAAAAACTATAAAAGTGTTATTATCACAATACTGCATTTGTAATAGGGAAATATACAGACTGACGGAGGGACTCCAGCGTGAGCGAGCAAGCCTCCTCAAACAACTGGACCTGATGAGGTGTGGATATTTGCATGGGTGTTAACAGCACCTATAAAAGACAAAACACTTTGAATATTTTTTGGGAACTTAGTTTGGGTAAACTAACTTATTTGTCTGAAAAGTCAACTGGATACAAGAAGATATGTCACAATGTTATGATTTATTTTTGTTGACAGTTTTATTTTGCACTGTCAAATTCACTGGCGCTGAGTCAGTGAATCAAGCTGTAGCCCACTTCTGAAACTTTTATTCCACTCTTGTGTCGCTTTCATCTCTGAGACATTCCGGCTGTTTTCAAGAGCTGGCCCTGTATGTGTCGGCTTTGTTCTTTATTTTTTATTTTTTATTTTTATAATCACTGAATACTAATCCGCAGTATCATTGAAAATATTTAACTATCTTCAGTATTTTCTTTTTCAGGGAAATGAACAAACATCTACGAGATGAAAAAGACATTTTCATTCAGGTTTGTGACATGTATGAAACAAGACTCTCATGTTACTTTGTTGTATGACTCTAAAAATTCAAAAGATAAAGAGACAAATAATGAATCTGATCACTCGTGTTTGGCTTTACAGAAACCCCAAAATTGTAAGAATACAGGATTACAACCAAGGTCTTTATGTCATGCTGGGAGACACACCTACTTGCCTGAAAGGTAAAAGCATCGAGTATGTGCAGAGGAATCTGCAAAGTTAAACACAAATATTTTCAATAACACTTTATTGACTTGTCGTTGCTGTAATTTAAAAAGAAACAAAAGTAAATGAATATTCCTGCTTCCTAACTGTCCAAACACTGTTTGGTATCCATAACCATGATGAATGGAATAGAAAGGAGATTAAATATATATATTTTTTGAATATAGCAAACCTACTCAGGCTTTTGAGATGCCAGACAAAATGGTCTTTTATAAATGTTGCAGGAATTAATATGTGGCTGTTGGCAGGTAACTCATCGTTACCTTTGTGGTTCATTATTATGTAATGTTTGAGTGACTGTATGTTTAACATGGCAGCTGCTTAGTAAAATCATTTTTATAATATTGTACTGAGAAGCCAATGTTGTGTATGTTTATGTTTCTGATAAAATAGATTGAACTTCAAATTTGACCACTTTTCTGGTGTTTGACTTCGGAAGTTCCTCTTTACTTTTGTTCAATTTCTTTCAAGAACAAAATAGAAAGTATACTTTAATCTCTGCTTGTTTTTAAAATGTTATATGCAGGGAGGAGGAAGATGTAAGGCAGAATCCAGCCAATGTGTCAAGCAACTCAGGTAGTCCTAAAATGACCAGAGGTTACCTGCAGAGGATCATCTCTATCGAGGAGGACCATCTCCCACATTTGCTCCAAAATGGCACTCAGACCCAAATCTCTCTGCAGCCATTTATTGAAGGCGAGGAAGTGTCAGACCATGACGAGAATATAGACTTGGTGATGAGTGATATTTACCCTGTTCAGTTGCAACTGTCTAAGGGAGCTGGAGAAAGAAGTCAAACTCCCTTGTCTCCAAGGGGCCAACCTGTCGGCAAGGAGACCAGCATAAATGTGAGCTTATCAGCATTTTTGTACTATTTTCTCCCTTTTTTTTAGTGGGGAGTAAACTATGTCACTTCTTCATTTGATCAGCATTGCTTCTGTATGTGTAGGAGGAAAGCAGTCTGTCACTGCCCGAGCGGCTCTTTAAAATCGTTCTGGTGGGAAACTCCAGTGTCGGAAAGACCTCCCTCCTTCGACGCTTTTGTGATGACTGTTTCAACCCCGACACTTGTGCTACAGTTGGTATGAATCCCTGAGCTATATCAGTCCATAAATTAGAATTGTGAAGCTGGGTAGGAGATAATGTAAAATGCAGAAATCAAATATGTTGGTTAGATATTTATCTTTTTTTTTAAATATCTCCATCAAATTGTATTTGCAGGCATAGATTACAGCGTGAAGACAATAATGGTGGACAACAGCCAGGTGGCGCTGCAGGTCTGGGATACCGCAGGGCAGGAACGGTAAATCAGGCACTTGACACATGAATACATTTTCTTTTTGATGATTTATGGTGACATGTGTTTTGAAAGTGCTGTGCTTTTAATCAAAAGAAACATCTACTTTTAATCAAAACCCAAAGATTTGTCATTTTTTTAGTTTGGCGCTGCTTTGAAAGTTCTTTTTTTCCTTTTCTTTCATAACAGCCTCTGCTTTTTCATTTTAACGTCTCATCCCTTCTCAGGTACCGAAGCATCACCAAGCAATTTTTTCGCAAAGCTGATGGTGTGGTTGTGATGTATGACATAACAGTTGAGCAGAGTTTCACAGCTGTTAGACAGTGGCTGACAAGCGTGAAGGTAAAATTTAATGTTTGACGTTATTCGCCCGTTTCATGATAGCAACAATAAGTCGATTTCTGTGACTGTCTATATTTCCTGTCTCTTGTTTATAGGAGGGCGCGGGCGAAGATATACCTTTAATGCTGCTGGGAAACAAAACTGACTTAGAAATTACGAGACAAGTGCATAAAGCAATGGGCATGAGGCTAGCTAAGGTATGTCTATTGGTGAAATAGAAAATGATACTATTGAGGCACTTCTGTTAGCAGCTATAGATAAATTGTATTAAACTCATGATTTGTGTGTGTGTTCTTTTAAGGACTGTCAGATGACTTTCTTTGAGTGCAGTGCATGCTCAGGGTATAATGTGATGGAGGCTATGCTTCATTTGGCTAGGTAGGTCATTTCTCTTTATTGCAAAAATAATAATAAAATGAAACACACTCGCACCTAAATTCATTTGCTAAGTGTGCTGAAACGAGGTGGGAATTTTTCTGCAGAGATAATTAGATGTTTTTTTTGTGCCTCGCGAAATGCCTTTTTGAAGGGATGATAAATTAGTAAAGTTCTGATTTTAGCAACATCTAATTGTTTGAAAGAATATTTTGGCAAAATGAGATTGACATTGTATTATTCGCAACCACTCAACATATTTGATTAAAAAAATCAGAGTTTGTAACAAGTCATGGTTTCAACAAATAGGATACAGACGGTACACATTATGTAGTACATTTGGATGTACTGAAGAGTTTATGACTTCTTGGTTTTCATCCCATTGTGTCTCTCAGAACCCTGAAAGAGCAAGAGGATCGAGACAAAGAGAAGACTGTCCAGTTGGTCAGAAGCTCACTGGAGAAGAAAAAATCCTGCTGCTAACAAATACACTCTTTGCACACTAGCCTTTATTATTCTAAATGTTAACAAAACTCTCATCGGTGCACATCAAATTATTATCATATCAAAGGAAGACAAATAATTGAACGTTTTAAAAGTTGACTTTGTGTCTATCACATCCTGGCAGGATTTTTATTATATATAGATTAATCCACGGGGATATTTTTCCACACAATTCCTTATTTTGGAGTCAAGTGTAACATATCTGTAAAATGTGAAATACCGCTAAGTTTTCTTGAGGCCGGTTTTTAAATTATCGGTGTCCTGGGGCTATTCTGAACACTGCATAATTCAATTGTTTACTGGGTTTATCTGAATATTGTCATGTGATTTGCTGCTTATTTGTTCCTTTGTAATTTAATGTTTGTAATATTATGGAAAGCAATTTGTTGGACAGTTGCAATTATTGACTTTTTGGAGACAGTCAAATTTGTTTGATTGTAAAAATACATGCATCTACTTGCCAAGTATTTTATACGTATTATGCCCTTCATTATTTAATGTAATACCAAGTATGTTTGTATGTGATTTTGGAATTGAAATACTATTGTATTGTTACTGTAATTGAGTCACTATTTGTGGTTCACTCCCACAACTCTCTAGCACTTCACTCTTACGTGCACACTGAGATGTATAATTATTGTAACAAAAATAAAGAATTGGGTGTAAATGACCTTTTTTCACAGCACCAACCAGTGGATGATTTTACACATTGCAGTTTATTCAATTTTTAAGATGACATAAAACCAAGAAAAAATATCCATCCATTTCCTGAACCGCTTAGTCCCCACGGGGGTCGCGGGCGTGCTGGAGCCTATCCCAGCCGTCATCGGGCAGTAGGCGGGGGACACCCTGAACTGGTTGCCAGCCAATCGCAGGGCACACAGAGACAGACAACCAATCGCACTCACACTCACACCTAGGGACAATTTGGAGTTTTCAATCGACCTACCAAGCATGTTTTTTGGAATGTGGGAGGAAACCGGAGTGCCCGGAGAAAACTCACGCGGGCCCGGGGAGAACATGCAAACTCCACACAGGGAGGGCCGGAGGTGGAATCGAACCCGCACCCTCCTAACTGTGAGGCGGACGTGCTACCCAGTGCGCCACCGAGCCGCCAAGAAAAAATATTTGAGTTTTAAATGATTAAATAAATTAATAAATAAATGAGAATATGCAGAAAGATGCGTGTGTGTGCGTGCGTGCGTGCGTGCGTGCGTGCGTGCGTGCGTGTGTGTGTGTGGGGGGGGGGGGGGGGGTGCATGTGTGTGCTTGTGTGCACGTGTGTGTGTACTTTTCCAAAGCTTGCTGATGAGCTGATCATTTTAATCAGGTGTGCCGTAGAAGGGCTGCACCTAAAACAGGATGGATAAGGGCTCCGAAGACCAGACTTGGGTTGACAGTCATAATGGCCCTCCAAAGGAAACTATGACTATGATGCGGCCCGTGACAAAAATGAGTTTGACACCCCTGGACTAGACATTCCCAAAAGTTCCCAGTAAGTAATATATTCTAAGCCATAGAGGATTACTTTAAATGTTTACTATGTAACTATGTGAAGCACCCAGCCATGATTCTGTGAAGTACACAGGGTTCAAGTACAAGAGCTGTTCACATTCAGAAAACAGCTACAAAGGCAATCTTTTTAACATTAATCACATACTTTTTATTAAATTACTTATTTTATATTCAACACACCTTTTGAGGCTTTCATTAAAAAGTCTTCAATCGGAATATCTGAGCCACATTCCGTAAAATTATCTTATCTTCACTACAAAGTACCAGTTAAAACCTATTGTTGAGTGAATAATGTGTAGATTTTAATAGATTTGCCTAATTGCCAGGTTCACATTTTTTGGGTGACAGGGGGGTGAAACAGTTTAACTCTAAAAGGTTTGACATGGCCAACTAAAGTGTACCTTGAATTAAGTCATGTAAATGCAGCATCAAGAAATTGAATCAGGAACACTTGGGAACTTAGTAAAGGCATTAAGGGGAAAAAGACTCTTCATAGAGGATCCAATACAAGAGCGATATTTAAGAAAGGCCTTTAGAAGGACTTTTCATTGCACAGTGGCATGCAAAAGTATTCACCCACTTGACCTTTTGCCACATGTCAGGCTTCATACAAAGATATAGCTAACATTAAATGTTTTTTGTGTGAAGAATCAACACTAAATGGGAGACAATTGTGAAGTGGAACAAAATTAATCGATATTTAAACTTTCTATTCGAAATAAAAAACTGAAAAGTGGGACACGCAATATTATTTTGCACCTTTGCTCTTTGTCCCAGAAGTTCCCTGAGGATTTCAAAGTTTTACGACGGATTAAGACATAGAAAGAATTCACCATCTTTAAAAATCTCATACAGCACCATCAAGAAATCATACTGAAATGAAAAGTAATTGAAGAAAGTTATTTGTCATAGACAACCATAAAAAGTCTCATTTGAATGTATGCCAAGTCACTAGGAAGACTTGGCCTACATTTGGAAGAAGGTGCTCTTATCAAATGAGACTAAGATTGAACGATTTTGGCTAACTGCAAATGTTTTTTTTTATAATTTTTTTTTTTTTTTTTTTTTTTTACATTCGAACAAGCAATGATCATAAACATGAAACAAAATTGACATGGGATGGAATAGTTAAAAACTACAAATATCCTGGTATTAGAATGACCAACTCAAAGTCTCGATCCGAATACATTCAATAATCTGTCAAATTTGAAACTCTTATTCACAAATGCTCTCCATTTATTCTATTTTAGCTGTAGCTGTTTTGAAAGAAAGAATGGTTCAAAATTTCAGTTCATGGAATGTGCAAAACTGATAGAGACATATACCAAAATATTCAGAGCTATAATAACAGTAAAAGGTGATTCTACAAAGTATTAACTCATCGTAGCTAAATAATTTTGCACACCTCACTTCAATTTATATTTAAAAAGTCGAAAATATCATTTGAATTGCGCCCCACTTCACAATTGTGTCCCCACATGGTATTGATTGTTCACCCTAAAAAAAATATAGAATTGTATATCTTTGTTTGAAGCCTGAAATGTGGCAAAAGGTCAAAAAGTTCAAAGGGCTAAATACTTTAGCAAGCCAATATCTTTTTATTATTATAGTTGTAATTTCCAGTGGTGCAAACCTACACAGCATCATCCTGATTTTGTTAAGCATATATTTTTTTATACAGCCCTTGTACTGGATCACGTACTACACTTGTAGACATCGAAGCAGGTCAAACAATACCAGACAGATAAAACATACCTTTTCCAGCTAACGACAAGAAGAATTACAGTACAGATTGTGAAACACTTTCACCTTTGACACTGTCCATGACGCGAGGTATGAGCACTGTACACCAACTATTTAACACGTTACCCTTCACGGAACACACACATTTAGAGTAGCCCTGCTGCTTTTGAGCTCAGATATTTTTTTTCACCATTACTGAGCTTTAACTGACACAAGTACAAATGGTTTATCTGACAGCCAGCACAGGGTCAAAACTAATCAAATAAAAATCTTACAAACAAAATGTGGACCCTACAGTCATTTGACATATATATCTCTACCCGATGAGTTGCAAGTTAGGGTGAAAAACAAATGACACAGATACATCACTCCGTTTCACCAAGCAGGAATCTAACTCTGAACAAGATAGAAAAATCCCCATGCCCACTATTACATTCAAAGTTGTTTAACAGTCTGTGCCCATGGCTTCCTGACTAGCAACATATTTAGCAAGTTGTTAGTGGGGCCATCACCTCTGTACTCTGGCCCATCCTTCTGCCCTCATTGCACCTTCTATTTGAAACCGGTCCAGGAAGGGTCTAGACTTCCTCTGCTTCTTGCAGGTGTCTTTAATGCCCGTTTCCTGCAAAACTAGCGCATCTTGTAATCGTGGACAATAGCTGCCTCACACAGTTGTCCTTTAAAATCCAGCTCAAAGGTGAAGTCCAAGTCCCGCTGGAGGCAGAGATAAAAAGAAACATTTTAAGTGAGTTGTGGAAAAGTCATTGTCAGATCACATTTTAAACTCTTAGAATTGACAATATGATTCAAAGAATCGGAAAGAGTCATAGTGGTGCTGGTTACAGGAGACATATTAGAGGACTAAGTTAACGTACCTTAGCAAACTGCCGTATTTTCCGCACTATAAGGCGCACCGGATTATAAGGCGCACCTTCAATGAATGGCCCATTTGAAAACTTTGTCCATATATAAGGCGCACCTGATTATAAGGCGCACCTTCAATGAATGGCCCATTTTAAAACTTTGTCCATATGTAGTGGCTCAATATTGGTCCATATATAAGGCGCACCTGATTATAAGGCGCACTGTCGGCTTTTGAGAAAATTGGAGGTTTTTAGGTGTGCCTTATAGTGAGGAAAATACGGTGCTTTACCAGCATTAGCTTCTAATAAGATTCTAATAATGTCCAACTAAGTTGTTGATGGTGAGGTGGGAGGTATTTGTTTTACTACACTGACTGACAGGTGTCAATAGATAAATTGGTGATGAATTGTCACTTCTACGAATCATGACGCAACAACATCTCTATTGGCAATAATTTTAACTTCAATTAATTCCAACAATGTGATGTTTGTATCAGCGAGGAGGAATAACGCCTCTGCTTGTTCAACACAGAAGAGGACAAGGTCAACAGTTGTGTTGTCTGCATTGTGACTGCTTAACATACAAAGAAGATTCTGCTGCGGATGGACAGCTCATAGGTTGAGTCACAAGTTATGATTCGTTAATGCCACTCAATGTGATGTATCTATATTAATTTCTATATCTTTCCATCCACTTCCTACTGAGAAAGAAGCTCTGTGTGACACTTACAATATTTTTGTCATTTGGCTTCATTGCAATGCTGCCAGTGATTTCCTCTCCTCTTCGCACAGTTAAGTAGTCCTCCAGGTAGAACACAGTCTGCTTCCAGTGTGTGTATGTAGTATTAGGAGCTAGGACCGATACACAAAGTTAGGTGTCTTTCGACAAGATTTTCTTTTACACAAAATTTATCCAACAGTGCAAGAATGGGTATCATCGACATAATGGTTTGAGCCCAAGAAATCTAGGGTCAAATCCCCTTTGGCATATGAGTGTGGTTCGTTCACAAAACCAGAGCATGCTTCTCAGGTTTTCAGGAACAACACATTCATCTTGGCAAAAAATTAAAATGTGTGCTACAATTTTCTGATGCCTAACTGATTGTCTTGGTGTGAAGTAATGGTCCAAAGTGACACATAATAGCGCTTCTTGAAACCACTTGCTTCTTTTCCATTTTTGTTTGCCGTGCGTGTGTATTTGTTTTTAAGGGAATGATAGTGTGTGTGCATGTTTTCTTTTGTTTGTATCTCAATGTCAACACAATTCAGAGCACGCTCTACTGCCCTGACCACCACTGACAATAGCTTGGCTGTCATTCAAATATGAGGTGCACTTGAATCAGATGTTCAGCCTCCTGTGCTGTGCTGTGGGCTAACATACTGCATATCTTTTCCATAACTTTTCTTGTTCGTACAAACAGCTCTTTGTATGAAGCTTTATAAAAGGACCTGCCAAATGAATCCTTCTTTGGTCAGGCCTCTTTCTTTTTTTAAAATTAGGAGCTGAGTTTGCATTTCTTCCTCTTTGCTTTTCCTTGGGCAGGCAAGAGTGTGCGGTCTCCATCAAATCCTTGGGGGTTAATTACTTTTTGTCCGAGTGTAGAGCACTTTCTCAGCATATGCTTAGTGATGGATTCTAAAAGATTGGGATTGGGAAACTTGGACTTTTAAAGGAAATAGGTTAGAAAATGAAAAATAAAAATAGAAAATGAGAGCTATTATTACATTGCTGTATTCTTGATTTGGGTTGGTGCATTATTTGAGTAATTGACTCATGAAAATTACCAGTGCCTGCGCTTTGTAAAAGATGCAATTTTTCTTAACCCCACTAGAGGTCAGCCTCAACGCGCTATTCCCCGGTAAAGTCTTGAAATGTGATGTAAATCTTGGCAACAAACGTTACAAAGCTAATTGTTGCTGTTGTAGTTTGCAATGATTTGAGCATCACAGTATAATCAGCCTAAAAAAATAATTCTGTAGATCATAACTGTATGTTGTGAGAGTGCTTGGTCATTGAGATTGTGTTCCTGTTGATTAGACAAAATCTAGTGAGCCTGACAAAGGAGACAAAGTGCATCATCTAATGTCTGGAGTTCCACAATTAAATTACAGTTTAGCTAGACTGTTGCAGATGAAACTCAATCCATTTATTACATCTACCGTGCATTTCCTTTGTTTTGGTTGGAAAAAGGTTAAATGTGTGCTCTGTACAATGAACACATTATTTTTTTTATCTTCAACAATATCACTCCAACAATTAGCTTCATTAATTAGAAAAAAAAAAAGAGCTGTGGCATCTTACCAGTAGAGAAACCAGTTTTTTTGTGACATTTGGTGAATTCGATGTTGAAATATGTAACCAGTGCATGGATGTAGTCATTTCTCTGGATCTGGAGGCAGAATGCTGATGTGAAAGAAAGGTCTTCAGTCTTCACTGTGTAGATGTCCACCTCCTGTTGGTGGAAACAGATGGATCTCTCACTTACACAGTAAACTCACAAGTCATTTATCATTCAGCCATCTGACTGTTATAGGCCTGTACATTGTCACCTGATCTCCTTATTCTGGAAAAAAGTTGTGGTTAGCCATATGTGTTCAAATATAGAAAATATACGAGTGAGTACAAACGCTAAGCTGACTGTAACTGCAATCAAGAGAAAAATATATCTTATTAATGCACAGGACAACAAGTATATTTTATTTTTTTTGAAAGCAGAAAAATGTGTAACATATATGCATGAAATGGTGTACTGGAGAAAGTCATCAAACCATCCAAATTGAGTTAGTCAATAAACACATTCATTTTTCTGGCCACATGCTAATAATGCATTCTCTCTGTTAATATAAACATTATTAACATCCATGTACATATGTAGAAATTGCATTTTTAAGGTCATATGAGAGGACTGACCTGATTGCAGTTCAGAAAAATGATCTAGGTCACATTTCAAAGTTTAAGACACAAATCTTCACAATACTTTAGAGCAAGCGTGTGTGTTTGTGTGCGCGTGTGTGTGCATTTGTTATGTGCATGTAAACAAAAATTTGCAGTGCAGTAGGGCACGTTTTAGGGAAATAATACAATTGTACGTGGCAAGTACATAACTTATCCAAACGGAAAGATTTTCATGCAAAATATGAAGGCAAAACATTTTTAATCGTGGCATTAAAGTAATCACTTAACAATTAAGTGTTAACAATCAGCCCTCTATTTTTTCTAATTGTGTACATTCTGATGAATTTTCTAAAATGGAAAAATATTGACCCTAGTATTTGCATTTGTTGTTATAAAGCATTTAAAAAATTGAAGTGAAGACGTAAATTATTTTATTTATTATTATTATTATTATTATTAAATATGATTATTATTATTATTATATGTCAAGCTTCTGTAAAAATCCATTAAACACTTCCTGCGGCACCTACTAAATAAGTCCTTCCATATACCAGCAGTCAGTACATCTTTACTGTGATGAGGTGCAACAAAAGCAGTTCACACGAAAATAGAACTTACAGAAAGTAGGGCGTCATTGTTGGAACGACTGCATGACCACAAGCTTCCAGTTGTTATTTTTGCAGTGCACACTGCATTTGCATCAAATGTCATTTTTGATCAAAGAATAGAATAGTGCCTGCCGACCAGCAAGCAGGCAGAGAGCACCGATGGAACGCTCACATCACAAGACAGAATGAAATTGGGTTGAATCAATTGGAGCAACTAAACATTAACTGAGTTGCAGAAAGGTCACTGGTGTCATGCAAGGCAACGCGACAAAGCAGGCAAAATATTTGATACACAAAACACATCCATCCTACTCCGTTCTCTTTCACCCAAAATGTTAGACCCAAGAATTATATACGTATATAAAAATATTCGCATAGAATTTCAAATCTTTTGGCATGATTCCTCCATGCGAGTGAAATAATGAATAGTCAGGGTACACGAGTACCTCTATCTGTTTTAATTGCAAAATTTGACAAATTTGCACTTTAGAATCTTCGTAAATCAAAAATTGCTCTTACGTGTAGCTTTATCTCATTTTATTATCTAATCACATGTGTTCAACTTTATTCAGACACATTTTACACAAGAAAACTATAAAATTCAGAATTTGACCTACCTTGACAAGGCAGGCGTTGGTCACCACCTGCTTAGGATCCACAATGTCAACCAGGGGCTCCTTCATTGCCACATTGCGGATACAAGTCATGTCGAAGCCATACACGTTCTCCCACCCTTGAAAAACAGCATAATTACTATAGCATGTTAAATGTTAAAATATGTACGACCCACGCAATTTGACACTTGGCAATTGTTTTAGTGTATGCTGAAAAACCAAGAGAAATAAGCGTCGTGCAATACAGTGCAACTATAAAACCACAACAGGCCTCGTCACTGAGTTTCTCAGAATGGAGGGCTCCTAATTCTCTGAATGAGAATTTGCAGTGTTTGGAAGCAATTTACTATAATTTGACACACATCGAGTAAGTTAGATACTTTTTAAACGCTGCCTTCACAATCTTAGTGAAAATCAGGATACGAGATTACTGTACATTAATCATTGGAACAAACAAATGTGTGAGCCAAACAAAAGAGCAAACAAAGAATATTTGTGGATCACGTATCCTACAATGTTCTACATTAGAATTAATGATGGTCCTCAAAATATTGCTCAGAGTAGCAATAACAAGCACAGCATCTTGACTGAGCGCAACATAAGGCCACTTCTACCTCAGTGCAAAGGTCAAATGAGGCCATCTGCCCATAGAAGGAGGAGACGAGTGCAGTTTGTGCATCACTCTTTTCAGTTTGCTCATGTGTGAAATTCACATTTACACAACTCCACTGCGTTAAATAAATAAATAGCATCTGAAGACTAAAAATGTTCTGACGTCCCGGCAAAGCTGCGGGCCGGCTTAATATAGTGACACTTCCACGCAACTAGCCGCACGCTGCAAATTGCATGGAATATAATTATCACGCATCTTAGCAGTTACATAAAGTCAGACAGAAATAACACAAGTCACCATGCTTGCTTGTTACCTTCTTAACAAGGCAAAAACAACCTCTTGTCCATATTTAAAGATATTTTATCCAGCAGACATTTTTGAGAAATTGAAAGCGGTAATCTCTGACTGCTGTTTTCTTTCATGTAATTAATTTTAGCTCCATCACTTTCTTATTCGATTATATTTTGACAGTTTGTTATCTGGTACTGGCAATAAATGCACATTTTTTTTGGTTTGTTTTTTAACGATTATTGAGATGCAGGAAGAAGATGGGAGACGTAGTTTCTAACATCTTGCCGACAATACTGAACTTATTTTTCTGAGATGATTGAAGCAAGTTCAACTAATGTCATCACCTGGCATATTTCATAAATTGTGACTGGCAGTTGAATAAAGATCCCTCCACGGAGCTTAAGGTTTTGCAGCTGTTGGAGTTTAGTAATGTACTGCAGGAGATCGTTGTGAAAAGTTCAAATCATTTATGGTCAGGGTTTCACATGTATGATTTATGTTCGAGGATGACAATGGCTTTGGAACTTCTTTTGCTTGTGATTTGGGAGTGAGATGATTCAGGATGGTTTCAGGCTTGTTGACTAATATTAGACATTGCAAAAAGGCAATCATGAAAACCAGTAAAAAAATAAAATAAAAATGTAGGACTGAAATAGTTAGATCCTTTTCACATTGTGCACATGTACACATTTTTCATATCTGGTCCCTTACTTAAAATAAATGAATTTGAAATAAAACAAGACATGGCAGTACACTGGTATATATGCAAATTAAATGTTTTGTACCCTCTCGAGTTTGCATGTTCTGGCCGTGCTCGCCTGGGTTTTCTTCGGGTTTTCAATCTTTTGTTTACATTGCAAATGAATGCTGTACTGTACTGCACTTTATTTTCATTCCAGACTTGCTTTCACAATATGTTCACAGTCGTTATTCATCCGCACTGTGAAGTGCAGTCCTATCCTTTGTAGCATTTGAGTGGAACATAGCTCGATACGCCTCATCTTGTTCTGTCAAAAGTTACATCAATAACTCACCAGTGATCCTCTTTCAGTCGCACTGTCTTAAACAAGTTTGATACCTGATATGGTATGTTTTGAACAATGAGATTTTCCTTTCCTTCAATAAAAGGAATGCATCCTGATATCCTACACTTTTGTTATCATACTGCGAATTGCTGCTTAATATACCTCGAGATATTTTTAAGGCCAAAAAAAATGGGCTAGTCTTCAAATAGAGCAGGGCATATTATTAGGCCTGCTGCGTACAAAATATCATATCACTAATTCCAGTCTATGAAGGTACGTGTTGATTAAGATAACATCATAAATCCAGTCAATATTTTGTACCTAGTTGTAACACACACATCCTTGCATTGAACTTACAATGAATCTTGAAGTCTTTATACTGCCTGTCCTCAATGGCCAACACATACAAAGAGGCACGATCGGGAAACATTAGTCCACCTGGTTTCTTTTAGACAAAGGAGAAAAAAAACAGTAATGTTCGGGATTCACAGTCATGGCAGAGATTTTTCCTGCACACAAAACAGGTCGCAGTTTTAATTCAAATTTGGTCAATTGTAAACATACCTGAGATTTGAATATGGTAAGGAAAATAATTGAATTTTCCTGAAGTTTTTATCTTCAACTTTTTAATTACTACCGTAATACATATATTTGGAAGCTGGCCAGTGGAATGCACTGTGGTCTCCTACACATTTCTAGTTCTTTACCTCAGAATTATGTGATGCTACTGTTTTTTCAATGAAGTACACTATCTAAAATATTAGCAACTTCTCCCATCAGTGGTTGCCACAGCTTATCTTTCTTTTCCACTGAAGTCTGTGTCTGCCGTCACCAACTGCCCTCATATCTTCCCTGCCTACATTGATCAACTGTCTTAAGTCTTCCTCATGCTCTCTTTACCGGCAACTCCATCCTCATCCTCCATCTACCGATATACTCACGATTCCTCTGGACATACCAAAACCTTTTAAGTCGGCTCTCTCTAACTATCCTCCCAAAACATCAAACCTTGGCTGTCTCTCTGGATGAGCTCATTTCTAACTCTGTCCAACATGTTCACTCAACTTCTTCATTTCTGCCACCTCTTCTCTGCTTCCTGTCTTCACTCTGTACATCACCACAGTCTTATAAATGTTTCACCTTTCATTCTAGCCGAGACTCTTTGATCACATAACATCCCTTCCTTGATTCCTCGGGCATCTTCTCGCCCTGTAGAATTCGATTAAACCTGGTGGAAAAACTCCACAGCCTAGATGCTTTTCTATCTCGATTCCATACTGACGACAAGATGCTTCATACCTCCACAGGTATGTCATCAGGAACAACTGCTGTTCAATTTTGTATCTTTTACAGTGGCTTTTTATTTGTTGTCCTTACCAGTCATTGTTAATTCTTGTTCCACCACAAGTGTTTCTTCTACTTTCTCATTTTTCATATCCACCTGATTGTCTACCTGACCCGCAAAAATCTTTCTCAGATTATTTTCTGTCCAACCTGCCTCATTGTTGGCCTTTGCCGACTGACAGTTATATGCTTAAGTCAATTACATTCTCTTCAAATATCAATACAAATATGAAGAGTGCGTACCAGCCACTTGTCCCTGGCAAAGATGACAGTGTTCAGCATGGATTCGTAGAAAAGAGAATAACCCATCCACTCGGATATAATGATGTCAACCTCCTCCACAGGGAGCTCCACCTCTTCCACTTTTCCGCTGATGATGGTGATCACTAAAACACATATAATGAATCTCATAAAAATGCTGAGTCTCTCTAGCCATTCAAAAATCTTGAATCCATCATTATAATCATATCAAAATGCTATCTATGCTACTCTCAAAGGAATGCATGCAGATGTCAAGGCTGGAAATATAGACAATTTTATGTGGAAACATGGGAGAAATGAAACCACAAAGATCGAGTGCTTATACAAAATTTCTACCAGTGCGGTGTGCTTATGGAAATGTGTGGCCCAGCTGGAGGTTTACCAAAGATCTTGTGAAACTCTGGCATGGGAGTGAGTAGCGGACTACAGATTTTGTTCTGTTTTTGAGGCGTTATACAAACGTCTGTCATCTGAACCCCAATATTCCTCAAGGCCATTGCCTAGATGTGCTATTTGTATAATACCAAAAATCTGATTATATTCTTCTCGGATTCAATTGCTTTTAAGTGCTTGTTATTGAAATATATTACTGTACAGTATTAATGCTTCCAGGCTGTTTGATGGAGCTACAGTACTTTAGCTTGGCAGCCAATTATTTTTCAAAACGGGTATAGGAAGGCTTGTTTGCTCTACAGAGACATTTCCATATTGTGGAAATATGATATGAAATTTAGTCCAGCCAAAATGCTGAGCAGTGAGATACTATGACTACTCTTGGCTCCATCATTTTTTTGCTTCGTTTTTTTTTTTCAAAGACTGTGTTGCTACTATGAGGCACATGGAATTCACTGAAAAAGCCTTTTCCAACACACTATAAATCAATTTTGATGAATTGTTATTTGCATGTGATTTGTAGATTATTTTTGCCGTGCTAAACTAATTCACTGGCTTAATTTAAGTATGTAAAGTAAAACATGAGATGAGCTTTCCGTGTCGCCCCCTACCTGTTTGTTTTGCTTTTCACTGCAGATAAAAAAATAAATAAATCTATAACTTAAAGAACCTTTCATAATTTTTTGAATTATTAAACTAAAGCAATCTGGGTTTGGAGAATAAATTAATAACAATTTTAATTGTTGGGAAAAATTAAGCAAAATTGGATAATTTCCCATGGCGCCGCTGATAATCCTTTGCAGCACTCGGGTGCCACAGCACCCAGTTTGGAATAACTGGTTTACTCCATGCAGCCATATGACCATGTAAAGGTGTCAGTTAAGATGTCAGATAGATTATGCATTGTCATTTTAAAGTAGAGTAGCTCTTACTGCTGTCAAGATGGTTGGATTTGATGATCCTTTCTGAATACTCTGAAATACTGGAACATTCAATCTGAGGAAGACAGGAAAAGAAAAAATAACTTTTTTCAAATAGATCTGTCTGTCATTGAGAAGAGACATTATTTCAATTTAGATGTCTTGCAGTATTAGGTGTGAGGTTACATTCTCAACTGCTCTGTGAAAAAAAAAAAATCAACTGCACATTGTAATCTATTTCTCTGGGGTAATTTGGGAAGTAAAGTCATCATACGCATCTGGACAACATGGAGACATCAGAAGAGAAAGGAGATGTATAAAGTCTCGATGTGTTGTATTGGAGGACTTCAAGTTAGGACTCAACGAAAGCCTTTTGGCATGAATACAAGGAAGAATGAAAAATTGTGTTTTAGGGAGAGACACTGACAGTGAGGAAACACCAACTGTGAGACAGACCACAATAGGGATATCCTGATGGTTATTTATTTAGAAATGAAGATCAAACTTCTGTTTTGAAGTCTTTCCTGTCAGGGATTTTCTCCATAATTCAAGACAGACAATCAATGTAGTACAATACATGTAGATTTTATCGGAATTGTTTTTATAACAATTAAAACACTGCAACGATGTTCATATGAAAACAATTATGATTTGCGTATTGCTTTTTTTGCATTTTCTTAAAAGGCCAACCACTGACTGATTCATACTTAACTTCTTAACATTAGGGAATCAATATATATATATTACCACTATCAGATGTATTATTAACAATATATGTACAGTATTACCTCTCAGCTAATGACAATGATTTGATTCACCCTATATTTGCAGAATATGAAGATTTTTTTTATATTTCATATTTATGCTGTAGTGGTGAGAAACCACACTGTACACTGTGAGAATGGTTTGGATTGTTTTGGCCGCCTCATGTTGGGATATAAATTCATATTTTGAACAGTGCATAAAAGTTTTTAAATATTAGACAAGATGCAAAATAGATGACAGAATAAATATTATATACACCTAGCAACAACATGTAATACATTGACCGCAATGGCCTGCTTTACACATTTGTTCTGCACTGCACCCAATAGCTGCTATCACAGATGAATTGACCACGAACTTGAAACAAGTTTAGCAAGTCAAGACCAATCATTAGATGAAAATTTACCAGTAAAATGTAAGGCACATGTGACCTTACAGGAATAGAATTGCAGTACATAGGACATACATATGGGCATATGGAATGGAGCAAGTGATTTATTGTCATTGCGGAATATGAATTTCTTCTTCTTTCTTCTTGCAGACGTGATAAAATACATGATGTTGAGTTGGACTGTAGATCAACCTTTTCACCTCAATGGCTAGCTCATCTTTCACATGATGCCTTATTAACTTTTTAGTTGAACAGCATAGTCCAGACTTTAGTGCAGATTGTCATGTTCAAAATGGATTCAATCCCTCAAGTCATAGTTCCATTTTTGGTGTGTTTGAGCACAGCCAGATGGGCTGACACAAAAATGAGCCGAAGCAGAAAGGTAAAGAGAGAGCATGAGAGAGACAGAGAGAGAAAGAGAGAGAGCGCAAATGCAACTACACATGGAAGCACATAATGTCAAGTACCGTAATTTCCGGACTATAAGTCGCGGTTTTTTTCATAGTTTGGATGGGGGGGCGACTTATACTCAAGAGCGACTTATATATGTTTTTTTTTCACAAATTTTTACTTGATCATTAAGACATCACTTACAAGTATAGTTGACCACTTCCCATGTTATTTTTAGTATAGTTGATCACTTCACATGCTTTTATTTCTTTATCTTGAACATATTCAAAACATAAAAAATAGAGAAAACATCAAATAAAGCAATTAACACTTTAAAGCACCATATCCAAGTCCACTGTCTGCTGTATGTACACTTGCTCCATTTTTGCTCCTCTTATATTTATTATTATTATTTATTATTATTTGTTTATTTATCATTTATTCAATACTCTTATTTATTCATTGTTAGTGCCTTCTTGGTTTTTTTTGTGTTGCTTGTATGCATATGTGTACTATCTCACCGAGGGATAGAGGAAATGTAATTTCAATCTCTTTGTGTGTCTTAGTATATAAAAAAAATATATCGACGATAAAGCAGACTTTGACTTTGATAAAACAACCAAAAAAAATTATATTTTCAGACGAAACTGGATGAGGGCGCTCTAAATTTTACCGTTGGCCGTGACTCATCAACTGGGTGGGCTTAAGAAAAATGGCACCAAAAAGAAACTCATATTTTGCAGGTTACAAACTTCAAGTTGTAAAATATGCAGCTGAAAACAGTAATCGAGCAGCAGAAAGAAAGTTTGGAGAACCGTGATGTACCAATGGATTACTATTTCAAGTGACGTCAGTAGCGCGGCGCGCCGGTTGTTTACATACAAACGTGCCCACACAAGGACGACCGGCATCATTAGCGGTGATCATTTCTAAGTGACACGGAGGACAAAGAGTTTGAAGGAATTAAGGATTTGGAGTGACATAGAAGGTTTGAAAAACTATTATGGCTTTTACGCACGCCCGGTCTCTACTGAGTCGGGGGCCGACGATCGGCCGAGTGGTTGTCCGCGAACGGTGCGCGGGGCTCGGACATGGCCATTACGCACGCCCGGTCTGTCTGGAAGTCCACGCCGCCACACGCTTGGAAGTTTGTTTTGTTTAATAAAGAGCCGTTTACCAAACCTACGTCTATCCTTGTACTTTGTTAATGCTACAATATAGTTATATAGTAGATCTGTGGAATAAAGACGAGGGTGACGTCAGGGCGCACGCGCGGCGATGTTGACAAAGGACGAGGAATTTGATCGATGGATTTAATGGAATTAAAGTGCACGGATGGTTTGATAATATTATTGGCTTATATTATAGTTATTTAAAATATAGTTTATCTATCGTTATATGAGCCTGTGGAATATTTTGAAGCGCAAGCGCCCTCAGCCGTGCGCACCCATTGTTGACAAAGATCGATCGATGGATTTAATGAATTGGAGTGACACCGATGGTTTTATAAACATGTTATTCATGTAATAGTTGTCCTTAATCACTCTATATGTTACGTCAGGCCCGTTCTCAGCTCTTTGTTTGTGTTTGTCAAGTTAGCATACCTATCGTTTAGCCTGTTGTTGCTATTTAATGAATTGGAGTGACACCGATGGTTTTATAAACATGTTATTCATGTAATAGTTGTCCTTAATCACTCTATATGTTACGTCAGGCCCGTTCTCAGCTCTTTCTTTGAGTTTGTCACGTTAGCATACCTATCGTTTAGCCTGTTGTTGCTATTTAATGAATTGGAGTGACACTGACGGTTTTATAAACATGTTATTCATGTAATAGTTGTCCTTAATCACTCTATATGTTACGTCAGGCCCGTTCTCAGCTCTTTGTTTGTGTTTGTCACGTTAGCATACCTATCGTTTAGCCTGTTGTTGCTATCGTTTAGCCTGTTGTTGCTCGTTCATGACTGTTTTTGGTGTGGGATTTTGTCGAATAAATTGCCCCCAAAATGCGACTTATACTCCGGAGCGACTTATATATGTTTTTTTTCACTTTTTGGGGCATTTTATGGCTGGTGCGACTTATACTCCGGAGCGACTTATAGTCCGGAAAATACGGTAGTACCTTACAATTCTCTCGGCAATTCTAAGTTCATCAGTCCTCCCCTGAAGCAAATATATGCTCTCTGGGACGGTCTCAAAATAGGATCCAGGTTATCCCAAACCAGTGGTGTGTATCCACAGACACGACCTGACTAGCAATTACCTGTGCCCCCAGTACACGGTAACAGAGAGGGCTCTTAAATCGTTCCTGCGTGGCATGTGTACTGGTCTGAGAGGCTGTAATACTTTTATCACCTGTCTGAGACAGGAGATTCCTCGAAGATTATAGTAAGCCTCAGCCAAGGCGCAGCAGTTCAAATATATGTCCAGATACACATGGAACATGTCACAAATAACGTACAATGCTACCAAGATAGCCTCCAGCATGGAATTAGAAGCTGTTACTCTTAGCACAATAAACCTCCGTTGAATATCGAATCACTTACCCCATACACATGCTTTGCTCCTGCTTTGGCTGCAAACATGGATAAGATCCCAGTGCCACTTCCAACATCCAGAACTATTTTGTCCTTGAACACGTGCTTGTTGTGGTACATGGAATTGCGGTAGGTGAGTGTCCTCACTTCATCCTTTAACATCTCCTGTTTTAAATGAAAATAAAAAGGTCAGAAAGATGCTGTTGTGAGTGCCCCCTTGGGAAAATGGCAATTTGTTTCCCTGAATTTAAAATATGTGGTCTGCGTTTGTGGATTTGCTTTAATATATGCACTACGCCTTTTTGTATTGTATCAAAGTCGCATGGTTTTGCATTCAAATCAATAAAAGGCGTTTCGAGTGGACTCCCATGGGCCTCCGAGTTCAGTAAATCCATTTCTACTTTTTCTCTTTACTTTATGTAGGGGGATGTGGACAGAAGTGACATAAAAGTGACCCGACTCTGCGCCTAAATCATTAGGAGGAGGTTAATGACACAGGTCAGACAGAAAGTTCCCATTCTACTTTAGTACAGCCTTACTAATACTTTCTAAACAGTCTGTTCTATTGAATTGCAATAGCTGCTGCTGGAAAGTTAACATTTATCTTCATTAAATGAAATATGTGCAATAAAAAAAGCCAGGAGTTCAATATGCGTAACAATAATGTGATATTAGTGTGATATTGTTTTGTTTTATTCATGGGAGCTACAGCTGGATGAACAGGATGTTCTGACTCATTTGGAATATTTGTATTATATTAGACCACAGTTTTGTTTTATTAGATCCTGAAGAGTCGAGAATCAGTTTTCTGTCAGTAGTGGTGGTAATGTGGTCAAGAATGACCTGATCCAGGAAACTGGTGAAACAATATTGCTGTCAGTTGGCCCCCACTTTGTGCACTGTTGTACGGTAGCGTGTAATTAGTTTTCCCTAAACAGATCAAGAGTATACTTTGGCCTTAGAAGAGGTCTGCGGTCTTCTTATTCCAGTTTACACAACCCAAAAATATTGTTTGCATTAGCAAATAGAAATATTTGTGGATTTGTTTTTTTGTTTTTTGGACGGCGAACCCATCCTGGGTTATTTGCAAAAAGAAATTCACAGGTTTCCTGTATGTATGCTCAGGCCAAAGGAACAAAAGTATTTGTTTGCCGCCATTTTGTGGTATCTTGATGCCAAACTATCCATCCATCCATCTTCTTCCGCTTGTCCGGGGTCGGGTCGCGGGGGCAGCAGCTTTAGGAGGGACTCCCAGACTTCCCTCTCCCCAGCCACTTCATCCAGCTAATCCTGGGGGATCCCAAGGCATTCCCAGGCCAGCTGAGAGACATAGTCTCTCCAGCGCGTCCTGGGTCGTCCCCGGGGTCTCCTGCCGGTGGGACATGCCTGGAACACCTCCCCAGGGAGGCGTCCAGGAGACATCCTGATAAGATGCCCGAGCCACCTCATCTGGCTCCTCTCAACGTGGAGGAGTAGCGACTCTACTCCGAGTCTCTCCCGGATGACCGAGCTTTTCACCCTTTCTCTAAGGGAGAGCCCAGACATCCTGCGGAGAAAACACATTTCGGCCGCTTGTATCCGGGATCTCGTTCTTTCGGTCACGACCCATAGCTCGTGACCATAGGTGAGGGTAGGAGCGTAAATCGACCGGTAAATTGAGAGCTTTGCCTTTTGGCTCAGCTCTCTCTTCACCACAACGGACCGGTACAGGGTCTGCATTACTGCTGACGCTGCACCGATCCGCCTGTCGATCTCGCGCTCCATCCTCCCCTCACTCGTGAACAAGACTCCAAGATACTTGAACTCCTCCACTTGGGGTAGGATCTCATCCCCGATCCGGAGAGGGCATTCCACCCTTTTCCGATCGAGGACCATGGACTCGGATTTGGAGTTGCTGACCCTCATCCCGACCGCTTCACACTCGGCTGTGAACCGTTCCAGCGAGAGCTGGAGATCACGGCCTGAAGAAGCCAACAGCACCACGTCATCTGCAAAAAGCAGAGACGCCATGCTGAGGTTCCCAATCTGGACCCCCTCAACGCCTCGGCTGCGCCTACAAATTCTGCCCATAAAAATTATGAACAGAATCGGTGACAAAGGGCAGCCTTGGCGGAGTCCAACCCTCACTGGGAACGAATCCGACTTACTGCCGGAAATGCGGACCAGACTCTGGCATCGGTGATACAGGGACCAAACTGCCCTTATCAGTTGGCTCGGCACCCCGTACTCCCGAAGCACCCTCCACAGAACCTCCCGAGGGACACGGTCGAACGCCTTCTCCAAGTCCACAAAACACATGTGGACTGGTTGGGCGAACTCCCATACACCCTCGAGGATCCTGCCGAGGGTGTAGAGCTGGTCCACTGTTCCACGGCCAGGACAAAAGCTACACTGCTCCTCCTGAATCCGAGGTTCGACCTCCCAACAGACCCTCCTGTCCAGCACCCCTGAATATACCTTACCGGGGAGGCTGAGGAGTGTGATTCCCCTGTAATTGGAACACACCCTCTGGTCCCACTTCTTAAAGTGCCACGATAGGCACCAACAACCTTACGGCCACAGCTTCGGTCGGCCGCCTCAACAATGGAGGCGCGGAACATGGTCCACTCAGACTCAATGGCAATAAGTATACCCACACCTGCTCAACGCCTCTCACCGTGGGCAACTCCAGAGTGGAAGAGAGTCCAGCCCCTCTCGAGAGGGCTTGTACCGGAACCCAAACTGTGCGTGGAGTCTAGTCCGACTATATCTAGTCGGAATTTTTCTGCCTCGCACACCAGCTCGGGCTCCTTTCCAGCCAGAGAGGTGACATTCCATGTCCCAAGAGCCAGCTTCTGCAGCGGGGGATCAGACCGCCAAGGTCCCTGCCTTTGGCCACCGCCCAGCTCACACTGCACCTGACCCCTTTGGCCCCTCCCACAGGTGGTGAGCCCATGGGAAGGCCAAACAACTATGTTGAGGAAAAATTGAGGAGCTTCATTCAGACAAAAGTCAGGCTTTTTTGCCATCTTGTGGCATTTATTGACAGTATAGAGAGGGTTTCAGTTCCATTATGGTTGTATTTTCACTGTGTGACAGGGCTTGGTCTCTATCCCCATCAAATGACAGTGACATATTCACATAAAAAGTACCCAAAAAGGAAACATTCTGCTGCAAGGGATGACTAACAAACTAATGTACATATGTCCAATAAGTGTGCTACAGCAGGAAATAGTACCAACATACCTCATGTATACCAAAGTGGGCATAAGAGTCAAAGTAGTAGTCTTTTGAGGTCATCTCCTCAGGATTACACAGCTTTCCCATTCTTCCCCGTCCAGGGCAGCTTGGAAAGCTGGCAGCAAGTGGTGTATGTGATGGGTGAAGAGGTCTTGGGATGGGCTGGGTGCAAGGCACAGGCTTTGGCAAAGAGGTTGGCTGAGCCGACTGTGATGCAATGATGCGGACCGGCTGTGGCTGTGTCTGCTAGAAAAACAGTAAATTCAAATGATTTAAATACAATAAATATAAGACTATGCTTTGTGATCTTAGCAATGTACCTTAAAACCACAGACATATTTAAAATTAAAATTAACTGTGTGAAATTTAAAGTAAGAAGTGACTGTTAGTGAGTTGAATCTGATTATTCTTTAAAACGCTAAACTGACAGTTTGTTGCTCCATGTGGCCGTTTAGTACGTCCAAACAGTTCACCGATTTTGGAGCATACTCGTATCTCCAGCTTGAAGTCAGACTGTTTGGTAGCGCAAGGAAGAAAAAAAATGTTCTGCACAGAAGGCATGCTCATAATGCGGTGATTATCTTCTCTAAGGCCTGCTCGGAAGGCTGCATCAGGCTCTGAATTCGTGAGTGAGTGAGTGAGTGAGTGGGTGAAAATGAGAGCCCGTTATGGAAAAAAAAACTATACATTGAACAGGGAAGTCATTCTAACCTTGACATTTTTTACCTTAATAGTTACCACTGGCAAAAGCAAAAAAATGTTTTTAGCACAGAAGAGTCAACACAAAGCAAAAGTGGACAATTGCAATTTGGGGCTCTGAAATGATTAAAGAATGCTCTGAAGACATTTTATTAATTGTTTGCACTCTATGTATGATTTTATTGTATGTGTTGTACTTGGTGCATTTTCCATGACAACAATGTTAACAAAAATCAAATGTCACACACTCGCTCTTTTTTTCAAAGGGAAAAATGGCTAAATGGCTATTAGAAATACTGACTGGTTAGTTACTTCAGAGGCTTGTTGGACTTGTTGGATTATTTTCAACCACTATGACCTTCAGCAATAGAAACACATTGCACTGAAATATATCAAGTATTGCATGAACACTCAAACAAACATATCAAGGGTCTGTCCTGGATGACATAGTAAGGTCCAGACCCTGCTAAGACATACATGACACACACACACACACCTTAAAATAAGAGAACAAGTCTCTGTACAGGTCAGCCAGGTCCCAAGTGAGATGAGGGATCAAAATGACAAATTGTCATACAAAAAGAAAATAGAGAACCACTTCTCAGAGAAACACACAAGATAAGACTGGGCATCAAACAAATCATCAATTACAGAAGCAGACAGATAATACACTGGCTGAGGGGCTCAACCTGTTTCTTTTCATGATTTGAGACTCAATGGCACGGAACAATCTCACGGAGAAGTGCGGAAGCTCCCAAACAGTGACAAATACATATATATATATATATATATATATATATATATATATATATATATATATATATATATATATATATATATATATATATATATATATATATATATATATATATATATATATATAGAGCCTTCACTAAAATATGCAAACTGTTCCCTGACACAAGTCACCATCCCTTCATGTCTGAAGTCATCCAACACCTAAAAAGCAAGCGATCAGCCTCAAGGACTGCAGACCAGTTGTGCTCAGGCTCTAACATAATTAAATCAGTGGCATTAACAAATTATACTATCTTGATAGTTTCTGGGAAAATATATATAATCCAGAAGAAAATCTAGTAGTTTGATTCTGGTGTATAAAAAAAAAAAAAAAACTGCCTCCTCTTTGATGCGCCATAATACATTATAATTTAACATATATAGGTTTTCTGTTTAAAACAGTATTGAGGCTTACAATACACTGTGAGCATTGACCTTTCAGCTTGCTGATACAGGATGTTCTAAGCAAGCAGTTTTACATTATCCAGCCATCCATCTGCAAGGTGCAGCAGTACCATGGACAGCGTCATAGGGGGTCTATTGAATGAAGGTACATTAACCATCATCAACCATTGGTCAAATCTAATTAGATACAGAAAGAGTTTCTAATATCTCTCCCCTCTCGTCTAGCTAAAAAAAAATAATATATGTAACTAGAGACATCTCTCAGTATAGTTTGCAGTGGTGCATCATACTATCTGCAACATACAAATACAATAAAGTAACACCTTTCTGATAGTGTAGACTCGACACCATGTGATTTAGGATTATTTTGTGTAGGGCACATCTGATGCATTGCAACATCTATAGGCACTGACGATTTTTTGGAAGGTGCATCATTCCCAATGCTAAAATGATCCCTACATGGGCTACAACAAATCTCGGTGTAGACCTGACAGTGACTGTCCATACTTGTCTGGTGGATGTTTGGAAAAACACTTATCGCAGCTGCACAGGTTTGTGTAGAATCAAATAACCGTGCGAGAAGAAACCCTTGCTTGCCCGAGATGCACCTTTAACGCAGGAGGGAGGACCTCGGGACACATGTGGGCGTCAGGGTCCGAACAACTAAGTGCAGCGAAGCGGTTTTGCACAAGAAAAAAAAGACACTTACTGACTTACCTCACTGCTCTCAGATTCCGCCATTTTTCTCCTGAGGAGCATGCAACGGGACGAGTGCTTAATTCCCATAAGAAAAAAATGTATTTTTTTACGCTTGACAGGTGAGAAAGCAGCGTGCAACTCCCGCGCCGATGTGTCATTCAATACTCGTCATTTTCATTCCGAAATGCAATGTTCTCTTGACAGGTGGTGCAACTGAATAAAACTACCCGATCTACCAAAGGCGAGCAACGTGTTGTTGCCCCGAAGTAGTGCAGATTCCACCATGGCGCAAAAGTTTGCATCCACCGGTGTTCTTTGCCACGACGAAACGCCAACAAATTTGAGCTGAGATGGAAAAAACATCAAGCGATACCCTGTCCCATGATGATCAAGTGCACGGAAGCTGTGCGGGAGGCACTAAAAGGAGCAGCAGTAGCAGCACCACCACCACATGACAGTGGATGCCAACCCACTTTGATTGATTCCACCACCGCAACGTTGCTTCTAAAAATAGTAACAGTGCGGTTACCTCACACAGACGCACACGCACCACCGCCGACTACATGCACGGAAATCTGATGAGTGCGCGCTTTGATACGCGTTCAGGTCCTCCTCTGCATCAGAGTCCACACGTCTCGTCACTGTCTGACTCCTCAAGTTTACTTCAAGTTGTCACACCAAGTCACTGCTCCCTCTGGCTGTTAATACGACTATTAATGATGACATGAGGGCTGATGTTGGCACGCTTATGCTGTGCTTCGCCTTCTATGCACGTCAACAGGATCTTTTACGCACTCCTATGTCTTTTTTTTTTTTTTTTTTTTTGGAATCAGTTGACACAAAATATGCGCGCCAGTCTGCAGCAGTTGATCTTGCGTTAATAGTGCCTAGGGGGACAGGCAAGGTTTGCTTCCCCAGCTGCAAAACCATTTGGATGTTGCACCATTATCTATCTATCTATCTATCTATCTATCTATCTATCTATCTATCTATCTATCTATCTATCTATCTATCTATCTATCTATCTATCTATCTATCTATCTATCTATCTATCTATCTATCTATCTATCTATCTATCTATCTATCTATCTATCTATCTATCTTTCCGTCCGTCCGTCCGTCCGTCCGTCCGTCCGTCCGTCCGTCCGTCTATCTATTGCCTACCTCCAACCAAATTACTCCATCCATCCATCCATCCATCCATCCATCCATCCATCCATCCATCCATCCATCCATCCATCCATCCATCCATCCATCCATCCATCCATCCATCCATCCATCCATCCATCCATCCATCCATCCATCCATCCATCCAGTGTCTTGGTGCAGCGTCGGCTGTAATGCGGACTCTGGCAAAGCAAAGGCAAAGCACTCAATTTACCGGTCGATCTACGCTCATCCGCTCACCTATGGTCACGAGCTATGGGTCGTGACAGAAAGAACGAGATCCCAGATACAAGCGGCCAAAATGAGTTTCCTCCGCAGGTTGTCCGGGCTCTCCCTTAGAGATAGGGTGAGAAGCTCGGTCATCCGGGAGAGACTCGAAGTAGAGCCGCTGCTCCTCCACGTTGAGAGGAGCCAAATGAGGTGGCTTGGGCATCTCATCAGGATGCCTCCGGGGGAGGTGTTCCGGGCATCTCCCACCAGCAGGAGACCCCGTGGACGACCAAGGACACGCTGGAGAGACTACGCCTTGGGATCCCCTGGGATGAGCTGGACGAAGTGGCTGGGGAGAGGGAAGTCTGGGAGTCCCTCCTAAAGCTGCTAACTGATTTTCTCTCTGCAGTCTTTTGACTTAACTTTAACTTAACCCATCTTAACTTTAATGGGTTTTCAAAAACTAAACAATCTCTTTGTGGAATTGAAATATTCTGGGAGTTTGCATAGGTTTTCTCCGGGTTCTTCAAGTTTCTCCCAAATCCCAGTAACTTGCATGTTTGGCTAATTCAATACTTTAAATGACCCATAGATGTGGGTTAGAAACCACATTGTCTATATGTGACCGGCAATAGACAGCATGGCGACTAGTTTGAAGTGTGCCCTTCCTCTCAACCAAACACATCTGCTATAGACTCGGGCTCTGACCTCACACTAATGAAGACAAACAATACAGAAAATGGATGGATGGAATTAATTTACTTTCAGTGCAAATACCATATATGAAGTGTTCAGGTTTGTCCACCATTATTATAGACCAATAAAGTAAGGGATAAAGTATTAGCTGTAAAAAGCCTATATAACTTTGTACATTGTACCTTTCAAATGATTTTTGCAGCCAGTTCAAAGTGAGATGATGACATACTGTCACTAACTATTCTTCCACTGCAGCTATAACGACATACTGATTTTTCTTTGTCTCTGAAGTACTTCTTTTTTTTTTTGCATCGGACTAAAGTCTATTTTAAGTAGAGGCCATTCCACTTCCCCACCCACACTACTCACCATTTGTTACATTATTCAGCAGTGAGAGTAGGCAGAAAGCTGCAAAGGCATCAAAACGTACCTCACTGCGCTATTCTGGCGCCCTTACCTTGCGCCATCGTACATGCTGTTAAGCATTTTTAATAATACAAGCACATTACTCCATACGCCCATACGTACAGTGCATTTGTTAGCTAACTTACTAATTGAGAATTCATTTATATGAATGTGATAGAATATTTCATCATACTGTTGGTTCATTACTTAGTCAGCACGATTACTTTTAAGCTCAGTCACCGCAGTCCAAATATTTGATTAATGAGCAGTAGAATTTCTGACAATGTCAGCAGAGTTCCTATCTTTCTCAGGGTCAGTTTCTTAAGGGAGCAAAAGAAGCACTGGGATTTCTTCAGTTAATTCCTTTTACCTCCGTTTGCTGTATCTCATTTGCTTTTTTTTTATCATTGCACTGCTTGCTATAGCTCAAAACTTGCTTCTGATATTCTATGAATTAACAATTGATTGGGTTTATAGCAGAGATGTGTTTAAAGTGCACGAGCGTGAGAGCATGGCAGGGATTCATTATCTTTAGGGGAGAGTACGGCATCTCGGCAAAGCTTAATTGGGCCTACACCGCCCATTTCATTTTAACACAAATGGTTTCACTTGAACATTTGTACAGATAAGGTACGAACAGAATGTGTCGCAGTTCATTAAAGCCAATGTGCTATGTATTGTCAGTGCCATAGCAAAAAAAGATTATCTCTGGCATTTGCAGTGTTACGTCTATTTCCAGGAAATCTCATTTAACACACACTGGACACATTCCATTGAACGAGAATACCTTTCACACTTGCTGGAAACTGGCTTTGCATTCTGACTATTCTTTTGTACAAAGTGTACAGGAGAAAACGCTGAAGGGTTATTTAGTCACTGTAAGCCAAAGCAACACAATCGCTCCAAGGCTTATCAGAAAATGTAAACTGCTTTTGTTATTGTCAGGACAGAGATGTGCATACTTCTTTCCTACAAGACAATTTAGTTTCCTTATCTTAAACTCTAATTTTGGTAAAGATTGGCTGGCCTTGGGCCATGGACTTTTATTTTGAACTTTGGTTCAGATTGGCTGGCCTTGGGCCATGGACTTTTATTTTGACACAGCCTTTGGTCACCTGGTTAGTCCCCTGATCAGGCACCTGATCAGGTAAAGATGGCTCCTCCCACGCAGCCTCAGTTAGACAAAGGAAGATAGTAGTGATATAGTTCTTTACCGCTTTGGAATTTAGGAACTATGAACTTGGAAGAATAAACTTTCGTTTACTTCTTGGAACCCTTTATGTTGAAACATCGTATTCAGATTATTTGGCTTTAGTTGGATTACAAACGATTTGGATTGGCTGCAACTGTGTGCCACCTGCTTGCCTGCCTGCCACGCCTCACTCCTCTTCTTCTTGCCTGCCTGCCATTGCCTACATTCTCCTTGCCTACCTATCACCTCTCTACCTCTGCCATGGTTGCCTACATGTTGGACATTCTTCCTCCATCTTCAACAAGGTATGAGCAACAGCTGTACACAGTGTTTTAAGATAAGCGTGTGACAACAACTAGTAAACAACATAAACCGTTGAAAGTAACACAATTGTAGGTCATCAATAAGCAAAAGTTGCAAACAATAAGAGATTTAACATGCTGAGTCGTTGGTCCCATTCTTCATTTCTAGTCCTCACATCTCTCCCAAACATTCATGCAGCAGCGACACACTCAGGGGAGAGGATCCATATTTAATGACCCGGCTGCACCAGTATTCTCTGCTTGGAAGTGGGCCATTGTAGAACCCAGAAACTGGATAGGATCATTTGCTCATAATAGTACCACTAAGGAATTTTAATGGAGGGAGGGAGGGAGGATAATGAAACCGTTTAGAGAACAACTGGCAAGTATTTTTTTTGTAGGCTCGAGAAATGTTAACAACTTGGTCTGTAGTTTTTTAACGTGTGACCTGATTTGGCCTGATGAAAGCTAAGGCACAAAATATGAGAGATTTCTGTATGATTCGGTGAAAAAATGCCTGATAGAATTCTTGCCAGTGTCCATATAGATACACCTTTTTTCAGTATTCTTTTAATGACTGACTAAATATTATGATTTTTTTGTTAATCTTCTTTGTTTTTAATGACAACTTGTTTGTGTGTGTAATGTGCATTGTTGATCTCCATCTCAAAGAGAAAGTGAAGCACAAATATACAGATTGATGTACAACAAGCCTTTTAAATTCCATCTCGTAAAACTGCGTGCCAGTGTAGATCATGCAGCAGATGGAGTATAAATAATCCAAATGGTGCTTGGCAAAAGGCCTTTTTAAACATTCTAAAGTTGTTAATATGTCCAAGGTTACACATTAAAACACCATTTCAGGATGTCTTTCAGTCCTAAGATACACTTATCCCACTTCCATTGATCAAAAGTACACAGTGAGCAGACCTCCTAAGGTTTTGTGTGCACTCACCTTGTCAATCTTAAAGTACAATACAGTATCGTAATCTACAAGACTTGGACCCCTATTTGCACTCAGTCTGCTCTCTATCATTACGTTTACATGAAGTCATTAACCCAATTATTGCCAGTATTCAGGTTCTTAAACTCCACGTAAATGGGTGCAGGAACCCAAATATGCCCTTATAAAATCCTCGGGTTAACCTCTTTTCTAACTCAAATCAAATCTCAGCTTGTAAACGCGATGGGGTTAGCTACACATTTTGCATGGTCTTATGCCATTTGCGTGGAAAGGAATCTTGGTCTTTGTAGTACTTGTATGATCCTCGGCCCAAACTTAGATTCAGGGATTTCTCCTTGGCATTTCACATTATTTTTTTGTCTCTACAGCAAAAATAGAGTTTATAAGTCTGTACTTCTAGCACGCAACTCACACACGTAGATATAAACAACTATATTGGTGCTCAGAGAAGTGGCAGAAAAGCAGACTTTTAGAGCGAGAGGGGAAACCTACTACTTTATTCCTGTGGACTGGTCTGGTGTGTATATTCGTCGCAGAGACCATGTCACGGTGACTTCAGGACGAATTGGTATCCGAAACTGTTAGTTTTAGTAACTGTAGAAGTGCTAAAAGAACCCTACTGAACCACGATAATCACCTGGCTGGTATTATGTAAAACCTTTAACCTGTAAACCGATATCCTTCAAGTACTGAGAGCCAGTTGGCCTTGTTTGGTATGCAGGAGAGAGGAGGGCAATAAAAAGCCTCATTGCAGGTGACATCCTCCTTGAGGCACTCAGCCAACATAAAGGCTGATAGCTCATTCATTCTGGAGCATCAATTCATATTCATTATCTTGACAAGTCATTGGAACAGGACAGCTTGATGGAAACT
Source organism: Syngnathus scovelli (assembly GCF_024217435.2). Lineage (NCBI taxonomy): Eukaryota > Metazoa > Chordata > Actinopteri > Syngnathiformes > Syngnathidae > Syngnathus > Syngnathus scovelli. The sequence continues at coordinate 10,455,297 of NC_090852.1, forward strand.
GAAAATGAAGACCCAAAGCTGGTGAGCCAACTATATGCCAGAAACAACCATATCTGTGTGACTTAATTCGTCCCGTTTGCAGCCTTTTAGACACAGCAACAACAAAAATGTCGTGTCATTTTACAAAGAGGACACAGGTCTTAGCTGAGTCATTGTTAATAAAACATGTCAAGTTGAAACAATGTGTGTTTTTCTACTTTGTGGACTTTTCCACTGATATTTGACTCGACGACCCTGCTGTGCTTCCCATCTTTAAAAAAAAAAACAACTCAGTGATGTTTAACATTCTTAAGAATCCATCCATTTTCGATACCACTTATCCTGTTCAGTGTGGGAACTGGAGGGTATCACAGCTGGCTTTGAGCAAGACAGACTACACACACACACACACACACACACATATTGTATAAAAGACCATTTACACAATAGCTTAGGGGAGAGTGAACCAATGCTGCCTATTGCTGCCCAAATCAGGTGACTGTACCACTAACTCATCAGTGATACTCTTGAAATTTGGCTGCAGAATGTAGTACTTATCCCGTTCAATATTGAAGCTTTTCTATAAGATAGTTTGTCAAATCATCTCACGGGAGTTGTATTTCAATGGTAAATTAATTAAAACATGCCAAAAATTGAGGCGTCATGCCCTGGAATGTCACAGGTGAAGTTGGAAGAGTCCAACTTCTGACATGTCCTGTTTACTAGTACAAAAGGTCCTTGTTATTGACACTAAGCTATATGAATTACATATTTCCAAGCAAGTATTAAACTTAGGCATATCTTCAAAACAATCCCATGGCACATTTTCAGATAAAAGTAGAGTACATTATAGGCAATAATGATATCATTTATCATCAAGTTATTCATAAATTTAATTACCCTTACTAACATACTATATCTGATATAATTGCAGAAACGCAATGACTTATTCCATTGCATCACTAACAAGTGGATACACGTGAACTTTCTGTTACATAGTAGCAGAAAATGTCATAACATGTCAGGAGTATAGAGAGATGATGATTGTTTGACATTACATGAAGTAAATTATAATTTTCCCAGCAAATAAATGACAGGATAATTTCCCATGACAAACTTGCTGGTGTTTTACAACCACTAATCTGCTGCGCCGTAGCGGTTGGAATCACGAAATTACACAGCAATATAATGCTAATGTGAAAAATAAGGGCGGTACTTACGTAGCTGCACAGAGATGAAGCATACTTCACTCCCCCACTGATGCTGCAGGGGCCTCCTCTTGCCTCTTATAACTCCCCAAATGGCCGTCCACTGCCAGGCCTTCAGTGCACACTGCACCAGCGCCTACACTTTGATTTCACCCCTTGGCCATGAGCCGTTATTTTCATGGAGGTCTCATGTTCGTGTGAGAAATATAATGTTGACTTTTAGAGAGTCATTTTTCCCAGCAAATCGGTCCTCAGAAATTAAACAATAATTCACCCCAAAAAATGAACAATAAGAAAGAAAGTCACAAAACTGTAATTTGACATTTTCAACATTACACAATAGTGTTTTTGTTCTATTTTCATATCCATCAATAATATCAATTCAAGCAGTATTCGCTTCTGGAGTATTTACTATTGACAGTCTCATGGATAAGCCTATCTTTCCTGGCATTAAGATTAGCTTCAGCCATTTCTGCTATAAACCTTTCTCTGAAGACTGCAGCGTTTGCATTTATAAATGTTTACTCCATGTCTGATTCAAACTCTTTTGTTGTGGGTGGAGATCATGAAGGCCTTGAGGACTGTGTGTGACCTAATTCTTTGTTCAGGCTCTATACTATTGTGCAACTTGTCTTTTGTCTGAGCATCAAGAAATGATGAGCATGAATTCACAAATTGTGGTGGCATATCTTTGGACCAATTTCTACTTTTTCACTAGATGTTAATCATCCCTTTCAATAAAGTGTTAAAACTCCTATTGTTCCAATTCTTTGTATGACCTCTAAAAATCAGATATAATTGATGCATCTTTGTTTTCTACAGCTCTTTAGGTCATTTTCTATTCCTTGGTATTTCATTTTGCTATTATAGTTCACCTTTTCATCATGTGAGACCTTTATTCTGACACTTAACTGATATTGCGTTATCGCGCCCGGTCATTGGATCTTCATTGTCATTTTCTTCCATTTGAATGTCTTCATGATGTGGTCCCACACATATTATCCTCTTCATGAATTCAACTCTTTTGTTGTTCTTTGTACTCTATCTAGCTGATCTTTTAATTGACATTCCATAACAAGTATGCGTATGACAGTTTGTGCCTCTTTTCCAAAATGTCTTTTTTGACATGTTCCAGTCTAAAAAATAAACCTCAGTTTGACACACAATTAAATCAACATAGCTTGTTATTGATGAGGGCCACTTGCACAAGAACAAATTGGCAAAAATCAAGAATGGATAACGAACTTAACTAGGTAACAAAAGTCAAAATAAAATGTTATAATGTTTTGGAGGTGTAAATTGCATGTGAGGTCACATTATAGAGATGGAATGAAATCATCACATGGATCAGACCACAAGACTCAAATCAACCTGTGGGTGGAGGCAGGATCAGAAAAAGTGTCAACGCTACAGAATACACAGTAACTGTCATCATAGCGGCGACAACAATAATCATGTTGACAAAGGAAGGTTGTTGCAAGGTGAAACTCTATCCGTCAATGTGAAGGTGATGTGTCGCAAGGTTCTCAAGGATTTGTCGCACTACATGAAAGATATCTCCAACAAGTTGGAGTTTTATTTGGGAAAATTGTTTTCGGAAAATGATTCATAACAAAGACTGTTTTCCATTTTAAGACAAATAACTCCCAAACAACCAGCTGAACAAGACAAAAAGCACGGACAATCATAAATAAATGCTTTTATTGGCTTTCAGGGAGCTTCTACTTTGTTAGATTTGAACTTACTGCCATTATGTTAATGGTCATATGAAACAATGATCTAATGTTCAAACACAGGCATTGAACCTCAGCAATGTCTTATTCAATGTTTTATTACTCTCATGTGCTCTCCTTGGTAAGCCAATCAGCTCCTTCCCTTGTGGCTTTACCAGTTGTCTTTTGTTGTATGATTATATTTAGGACCCAGGCTTTGTTACTTTTTTGTTGTTCCTTCTGTCAAAGTTTAGTTATGGCTTTGAGGAAGATGGATACTGAGAAAAATAGAGGTTTGAGGGATTAATTGCCCAAAGCCCCCAAAATATGCTTACACTAGCAATACAAAGAAAAGCACCACGGATAGATACAAGGAACATGAAGAAAAAAATATTTTTATTAAGTGACACGGAAATCCATGGAACACAAGACCAGACAAAGAGAATGAAGGCCAATGGGAAAAAGAGCACAACTCAAAAGCTCAACACCCACCAAATCTACGACAAATGTAAATAAAGGTCATAAAGCATGAAATCATTGGACAATTAGCTCACTATAATTTGGATTTACCTGTGGTAACCCTGCCTAAATGATGAAAGTCACACATCAACAACTCCTGACCCTGAAAATGCTCGTACTTATACCTTTCCAGCTTCCTAGGGGTGGAAATAAAGGTTAAATGAGCTCATGCTAAACCACAAACAATGAAAGTCAATACACGGATTATCAGACAGTTGAGGCTGGAAGTGACAGAAGACAGAGACAATCTATTTCATTAGATTGACAATTTGATTCTCGATTTGATCCTCAATTTTATACCACTTACATGCGTGAGCTGAGACATATTCCAGTGAACCTTGGGTAAAAAGATAAAATTGACTGGTTGCTGACTGGTCACTCGCTCGACACATATACATTCACATCCATGGGAAGTAAAGCACATCTTGATTTGTGTCAGATAGCAAATCATTACAGTTGGAGATATCGTGATTATTTTCCTTGGTCTCTTTTTAGCTGGGCATTAGTGAGATGAGACCTGGCGGCTGATGGCTAGCAGATGACCATAAAAGATGGATTGAGAATAGAAAGCATTATGGATTGCCAGTTCAGAAGGATCAAAGGCGCCTACCAGGGGGCTGATGAAACCTGACTTCTGGAATATGGCTCTGCTTTTCAATTCTATTAGTAGCAGTGCTCTTGAAAGGAGATACAATTAAGGGAGACTCAATTCGGGTCATTGACAATGGATTTACTTAAAGGCTTGTTCCTTTTTCTTTTTGTTTGGGGGCTATCTCATGGTTCTCAGACAAATAAAGGTTGTCCGTGAAATGTGACCACTCACCTTTATACATTAAAATTCTACTCCATGCTTCTTGAAGCTTATCTTGGCATTGTGAGCCTCAATGAAAAGGCCCCCCAGATAACCAAACTCATAAAATAGGAGTACATCGAGTGAATCAATGACGAGAGCTCCAAGGACAGGTGAACCCCAAGCAGCTCAAAACACGTTGATACTTCTTCCCCTTGTGGTGGTTTTAAGTGCTTCTTGGTCTGATATAATTGACCGATAAGGGCATTTTAAGTATTGCAGAGTAAATCAGATCAGGAAAGCAAGTAGCTTATTGTTACTCACAGTTTTACACGAGATAAATTAAGGATTCAGTTGTCCATTTTCTGACTTTTACATCATCAATAAATAAGTTCCCTGAAAGAACAAATATTGGAAACATATCCTGTGATAAAAAGCAAAAAAAAAAACCTCCAAAGCAAGCCAGTTGTAAATATTATTTTAGTACTGACGCTAGTTAAACTTTTCCTTGTAATACTGATAAAACCTTCACGGTTGCAGCCTCTGTTCATTTAGTAGTCTAGAATGTTGGAATACCAATTCGACAACGTTTTATAGTTTCTTAGCATTTAAACTGAGACTAGTGTTACTATAAGACTTTATGAACTTTACCTCGGCTTATTACAATCGAAATGGAAGTATTTCCAAAACAATGAAGCTCATTGTTAGTTGGATTGCGTAATACTGATCTCCCCCATCCATCCATTTTTAATATACTTTATCTTAATTAAAGTCTTGGATAAACTTTTTCCAGCAGACTTTCGACAGAGAGGATGGGCAAACCTTTTACTGTTTGCCAGCCAAACACAGGGGTACTTTGACCTTAAAAGTAAAAAAATACAGGTTGTAAAAAGTTACCTTTCTGGGGCAATCAATAAAATCAAGGCAAGTGGTTGGACAGTGGGGGGTGGCAGAAACCTTCAGGTGAGGCACAAAGCGTTTGAGAAAGGTAAAGGTTTGTTCATGTTTTCTTTTTACTATAGTGCTTCCTTTCCTTGCTTTCTACGGTGTACCTGCATCTCGCTACCTGCATCTAGTGTGAGCTGGTGTCTCCAACTCTGTGACTTTAAAGACGTCTAGTGATATATAAAATTGTTGTTAACATTGCATATATTTATGACTTAAAAACCAAAATGTATCACTCCAGGCTATTAATTGCCATATTGTTTTCTTTGAAAAACTCTAGTACAGACTGAATTATTCTAACAACAATCATCAAATGTGACCTGCTCTCACACAAAAGTTAATGAGAAAATAGTGTTGACAAGAAACGAGTCCAATGTTTGCGGGCTATTTTTCCATCAGACACAATCGTTTCTAATCAGGTTTTACTTCAATTTAGTGAGCTTGTGTTTTCCGTCATACTGAGTGTTTCCACTCTGTATGCTACCTGGTCAGGATAATGTGTTTTGCCACTAATACGATGAAAGTTCAGGAACATGCTTCAAAGCTGATTCCGACTTAAACCCATGGTTAGAAGGAATGCAGTGTTGAGCCTAATTTGGAAGGATGTCATGTGGACAAATGTTGAAGGGAATAAAAATGATTTCCATTTTCATTGTGCTTAACAGATATTACATCTTTATTGGTGAAGATGGAGCTCAACACCTATTGATTGCCTAATATTTAACAGAAGGTCATTACAAGGGAAATTAAGATAATAGACTGCTGGAAATGAATGAATAGTATTTAGAAGTTGTAAGCATAGATGAGTGCTTCTGATTGTGTATTGTAAAGATGGATGACTACTTTTGACAGTGTTTGGGCCAGCAGATAAGGCTTTGAACGCATACCAATGCATTATGGAGAATTTTATGCTTCCAATGTGGTAGCAGTTTGCGCAAAGGCCTTAGTGTACAAAGCAACGCTCACAACATTGTGGTTGGAACAGTTTGTCATTCATATTTTCAGTCACCGCAAACCTCACAAATATTCACGTGGATGAATCAACAATAAACACAGACGCACTCCTTAGCTTACAGAAAGTTTTCAGAGATGAGTGAAAACTATAGCAAGTGCAAAGTGGGAATCAACGCTCTAAATGTTTTACTTTTAGAGTTAGTGTAGCCATCTATTGGATTTTAAACCCACTTGCGAGCCCTTTGCACACAAATATTTTACATGTGCTCCTGTTGAGAAATGTACACTGTGCATCACTTCCATTAGGAGCCAAGGTAAGAAGGCAGGTGTGTCTCAAAGGGCCCCGTTTTTCTTGTCATCTCCATATCGAAGCACCATTTCACAGGATTCAACCTGCTAGGAGAAACATATATAGCACTGCAAATGCGTTCTTATAATCTCTAATGGAATGTAGTAACTACTTTGTACATCCGCATGCAAGGACGGACTTCCCATCATGCTGCTGTTTTATGTACAGAGTTGAGCACATCCATCATTCAGTGGACAGGGAAGCAATTATTGCAGGCTGATGTAATGCAGATTTTTATTGCCAATGGAATTACCCACAGGCAAAAATATTCACAAATGGAAGATGAATGAAACCAATAAGTAAAGTGGACTAAGTAGTACCTTGACTTTAGCGTTCAATTTGTTGTATTATCAACCATGTAACTCAGACTTTATTGTACTTTTTTCCCTAGTGCCTGTATTTTCCACGATAGTGTTCTGTATTACAAGTACATAGTATATAGTTCTGTGTTAATAAGATGTGAAGAAACAGCACAAAGCTAGTTCCAAAATCACATTCCTTCACTTGTCTAGTACAGTTGTTGAATCATGCTATCAAAGCGGTAATGTGCAATATACGGCATTGCAATACAAGTACCAAAACGTAATACGAGTTTGGTAGTGTGACTTTAGTGTGCATCTACAATGGTGCATATGGATATGCGTGTGTTTTGGCTAGAGTGTGTGCATTTCCTTTAATTAATTTGACATTGTTTATTGTACACCATTAGAACCTCTCTGATGATACCCATAATGAGGGAGCCGTCACTTGGTGATTAACATCATTAACCTCTTCTGCCTCTTCAGGCGTCTGCTTTCTTTCAGCCATATGTTTTGTTCTCATGCATTTGGAGGGTCTTGGCAGTCTATTTTTTCCCGAGGTTCCATTAGGTTTATATGCGAATCAGCCAAATTAGCTATATATTTTTCTGAGGACATAGAGTATTTTAATATTGGGCTCCGTTTTCATAGAGAGCACATGTGCGCTTGGTGTAAAAATTGGCTCATCTCATGCATTTGGAGAGTCTGGGCAGTCTACTTTTTTCCTGACGTTTCATTATGTTTGTATGCGGATGACCCAAATGAACTATTTTTTTAGTATTTTAACATTGGGCTCTGTTTTCTTAGAGATCACCTGTGCGCTTGCTGTAAAAACTGGCTTGTTTAGGAATTTGGCACACCAGATCCATTGCAAAATCGGTGTACGCCAACTCACAATTCATGCCTATGAGTCTTGTCATGTGAATCTGCTGTTACAAACACTCGAAGTTCGTTCTCAGGATGAATGGGAAATATGAAAAAGCTTATAAAAGTTTAAAATTAGGTAACTGGATATGTTCTTGCATCTGTTTGAGCTCTCATACTAACATGGTAATAAAAGCCACAGTGAAGCAATTTTATTTTGCTTCTACCATACACTTAACCGCAGCCCAATTTTTATTCATCAAGTCAAGGAATTATGAATTGGAGTTCATTATTTTTAGGCATTACCGTTCTGTCTGCACTTTTCATCGACTAACTTGAAGCATTCCTGCTCAGTCAGCTCAGATGGATAAGTCCTGCAGTTACGAAAAGGAAGAACATTCTGAAAGCCTATAACATGAAAAACAGATAGATAGACTTGTTATAAGTCCACGAACCTCAGCCACGTATAGCATAGAGAGCTTCACATGGGCTACCAACTGATAAATGAGCTGACAAGCTTTCTCTCCAGTATGCTTTTGCTCCAGAGGGAGAGGCTGAAGGAAAAAACGGACAGGGAGACAAAGAGAATAAGGAAATGACTATGCGCCAGGGCTATTTTTAGTAAGCCTGTAATGTGCTCTGCTACTATCTTGGCAGGGTTATGGGGTTGGTAAAGGGTGAAGTGAATGCGAGCTAAAGCAATGTTTCCTAGTCTTGATTGAGCCAAGATACATTTTACATTAGAAAAAGGTCATGGCGCATCACCAAATGAAAATCTCACAAAAAGTATGCATTATATAGTACTGAAATAAAAATGAATTGGTCTCAATTTATGAACTAATATACTTACTCTGTGTCATTTTAGCCCATTTAGTTGAACACAAACGAATTATTGTTATTCAAATAAATAAAACTTAATAATTTGATCATTTCTGGCAGCATGGTAGCAAACTTGTTCACACAGGCGCTTCACAGTACTGAGGTTGTGGGTTTAAATCCACAATCTCTACAGATTTCTTGTGTGGATTTTTGGGTGTTGTCCTCGTGCCTTTTTGGGTTTTGTACGGGTACTCCCATTTACCACATTCTGGTCAGTTGACTCTTGTCCGTTGGTACAAATAGATGTTTATTTGTGCCCTGTGATGGTCTGGCGACCAGTTCAAGGTGTCGCTCAAAGACAAATGGCTCAAGAAAACCCACAAGCCCAATGAGCATAAGGTTAACAAAATGGACAGATAGATTTGTCATGTCACACCTGATTATATTCTATTGTGCACAACAATGGGTTAGAAATCACTTATTTGAAGAGTACGACAATGATAATGAGATTTAAAAACCACTCCAGTTTTTAAAGCAAGCAAACATTTGGTTTGAACCATTTTAGGCAGTCAGCATGGTTGTGTCAATCAATTTTAAGATGGTATTTAGTCTGCTGGGATAATGTGCCGCTACCCTCAGCAGTACAAGTGATGGATCGAAAGCAAGATGGTACTCATTCAAGAACTCGTGTGTCAAATAAAAAGGCCACTACTTTAGCGTAATTTACTCTGTTATCAGAGTGGCTTTTAACACAACTCAAAGAAAGGCTGCCTTCCAATAAATGGTGGGAGGATTTGTTGACAGATACTCTTATCGCTTTCCCTCTGCACTCCCCACAACACGAACCATCTTGCAATTATTTTGTTCTTTAATGGTGACGCGGAATTGGATAAACATACATTATTTGCTGCCAGCTTCACTTCAGCCGTGGTTTCATCATATAGTCTTTTGACGCTATCTCGTAAGGTAGCCACAATTTAGACACAGCTCTCATAATCTTGCTGCACAGTATAAATTGCACACTACAACTAAATAATAAAACAATGTTAAATGAATAGGTTGTCCTCAATAGGTACTCATGAACAGGGACATGGAGTTGCTTGTAATAACTGTACACATTCTTCACGTCAATATACAATGTGCAATATTATGGCAACTACTGTGTAGTGTTTTTACCTCCCTCAATTTTCTTGCCTAGTTTATCTTTTGGCCTCTTTTACATTTCATTGCTATCTCTTGCACTGTGTGTATTTCTGCATCTTCTGTATATCTTGATCTCTTGTGTTTTTCTTGTGTATTTTGTATTTTACTGCTACTGGACACAGAATTTCCCTGAAGGAGTAATCCCAAGGGATTAATAAAGTTGAGTCTAAGTCTAAGTCTAAGTCTAAGTCTAGTTCTATTTGTAAAGGTGGAGTATTTGATACAGCTCTTATACTGGAAATATTTACTTTGTGCAAGTGGTCCTAACATTGTGATTGGCAATTGTATAAAATAACATAATACATGAAGACAAAGAAATAACTTTGAAGGGACAACACTATCACAAAAACAGGACTGCAATGTTTGAGAAGTACCCTGTCAAGGGTACATGGAGGTTTGTTGATTTTTCAAACCAATTGTAAAGTGTGAGTTAATAGAAGATTATCTCCTCGATCATGCCTCAGTGAAAACATTCATTTACGCTCAGTAGCCTTTTCCCCATTTCTCTCCATTAAGTTGATTTAGAGGGCATGTAGTGGAAAGTTTTAGTATCAGCAAACCCCAACAAATTCACCAGAAGATTCTTTTCCACAGTTGTTACAAAAGTAAAAATAGTGACTATACTTTAAAACAGGCATACTACTCGCATGCCAAAACCAAATAGTCTCAGTGTTGCTGTATACACAGATGATGATTGAAAAATTGAATGTTTGGTGAAAAAGTCGATGTTTGTTAATTTTGTTGGTTTGCCTATGGCTGATGAGAAAGATGATAATAAAGGAAGATAATATTGGCAAGAAAGGCTATGCAGATAGGATGATAAACTAAATTTCTATGAAGACTTATAGCAGCAAGACCTATAAGATATCATCCAATAACTGTCTGGTTGACGACCAGATTTTTTTTTACTTGAGACCAAATAAGAGCATATTCACTTTCGACACATTTCTGACAGCTCCCATCCACCCCCGCCTTATCTCTGCTATCAATCTGTCATCATGGCCACCAAGACACCTTTGACTGTCTCTCTTACTTGACCATTCAAGAGGATGATTTGAGTCAGTTCTTCAAGCCATTAAATATCAAGATGGTCTCTAGCCTAGATGACACCCCTCCTGCACAAAATTCTTCACCGTCTGGCCCCAGTCTTCACTCAAATCATCAACAGATCTTTCAAACTGATATACCCATTTCAATCCTCTTCAAATGCTTCACCATTATCCCAGTCAACAAGAAATCTGCACCTTTTCTGAGATAATTCTGGTAGTCGATGAATACGAGAAAATGTTGTCATTTGCCTTGGGTGGATGAACAAAGATATGTAAAAACAAGATGTTTGTATGACCTGACAGTAGAATATTATTACAATAATATTAGGGAAAATAATAAGAACGACACAAACTTGCTTTGACAAACCCAATCTGCGATCCAACAACACAAATTATTATTATTAATATTATTGTCATTAATATTATTATCATCGTCATTAATATTATAATTATTATTATTAGCATTACTGTCATTATTATTACTGTTGTTATTATTATCATATTGTCATTATTATTATTATCATTATTGTTATAGTTATTGTTATTTTTTATATTTTTTATGATGTTTCATTTACAGCAAACTCTAATCCAAGGCAAGAAAATCTTGACACTCATTCTCCCTTGCAGCCACATCGAGGCCTGTTGCTGACACATCTTCATTCTCTTTAGTACCATCTGGGAGCCAAATGGAAAAAGACGTGATTAGATCTATCCTTGTGTTTCCGCTTTGGTTTCCTAACCTTTTCCTTCCTGTTCCTCCTTCCTTTACGAGAGTTTTGTCATCCGGCACACACGATGTAATTCAAATCCTTTCGTCTAAATCTGTGCCGCCATGTTTTTGTTTATGCACATACTAGACACCTTGTGGCACAACAAATTCACTGCCTTCTTAATTTCACTAAAATCACTAAATGTTTTGCGACCGCGAACAAATGGTGACAAACTATGATATGCGTGTGCGTTTTGCTACCTTTGACGGACGGCATTTCTATGAAATGTTCGTGCCTCTGTGGGATAGGTGCTTAAGATGCATGAAGGCAAATAAGCACACTGCGGCTGCTGTAGACAGTAGAAAAAACTTCATCAGTGAGTTTAATGCAGTGTCACGGACAGCCAATGCAGCAGCAGCTGCAACTTCAATGGCTAAGTTGTCAAACTTGGATGCCTTTTAACGTGACGAAGTGACAAGTTCTAAAAAGCTGAAGAAAAGTGTTGCACTCTAATAGTCAGAAGACGTCGCCTGCCTTTTGCAAGTAATGTTTCCTGAGAGCCAGATTGTCAGCAAATTTGCTTCTATAAATCAAAATAGAGTACTATATAGTATTTTCATTTATTATGTTAAACATAAATTCTTTAATTTGCTAAATAAGGAGATCATGTTCATCGCTCCAAACACACATTTTTGTTCTCTATTTTAAATGCATGTCGTGATAGGGAGAGGTCAGATGATTCATCTGATAATGTGACAAATAAATGTGTTAGTGTTTCTGCTGTGGCAATTAATAGGCAAAAATTGTTTCAAGACGTGGATGTGGCTTTATTCAGATACACAACTAGAATATTTCAGATTGTTCCCATGGTATTTTTTGTTTGTGTGTACCTCAATTTTCAGAGATTTTGTAATGCATTCCCTCCACACCGATGATCCAAACATCCATCTATCACTATTTTGATAGGGCAAAATTATTTCAGAATATGACCCCTGAGGTTCCTGTGATAATCCCACAGATTAACATATGTACTGCAGTACCAAAATAAATGCAGACCTCCACCCAGGTTTAAACATTTGGCTACTGTTAAATAATGGATTGAATGATAACAATTTGAAATCGTAATAGAAATGTTGGATAGGAAGGTGCTCAAGGCTCTAATTGTTGAATGATACATCTAAAATTCAAACAGAGCTCACTCATTTTTTTATATAAACCTGGATTAGATCATGTCTTGACCTTGAAGAAAATAGCATGACATTAAAAATGTTAATCTGAAATGATTTGGAGTTCACAAAAGTGATTTTACGATATTGTTAACATGTGTATTGTCTCTATTAAAAAATATCTAAATGGTAACATACTTTGGAAATAAAACTGCTGAGGTTGTACATAGACCAACGAACAAACCCGTACAGATTAAAACACAATTTCCTTGGCAGAGGTTGCAAATAATTTTACAGCTGGCAATCTACAATAGGCTTTGACTACATTTAAACATGTTGACTATAATTTGTTAAAGCAAAATGCTTTTCCACATTTTAAGACCACACACCGCACAATATAGTGGTGTGTAAAGTTCAAGTCTGCCATTTGTAATTTGTCCGCATCTATAGAAATGTTAATAATAATAATAAAATGGATGTACGATAAATTATGTTGGAATTACACCACAGACTTTAGCATGTGCAAGTGTGTGGATAGGAAGTCATATGGGAGCCAAAGAGAAAATATGAATCTAATACATTGTAGAAATAGGACCACAACACATTGCTACTGAAACCAGTGTAGCCTATCCCTGTTTAAAAACCATGGCTAAAACTGAGTCAATTCATTAAATATCTCTAATTTGTATGCTGTGGCCCACCGTCAAGGAGTTAGTTATTCATTTGGTAGATCTCATATGGTGACATATGTTTTTGCTTTTGTGTTTTCATCTCTGCATTGTCACTGGTTAATACAGTTAGCATGTGCACATCATATGTTAGAACTGTAAAGCCACTCAAAGCCAAATGTATATGTTTGTTGAGGTCATCTGGAAACCATGGATGAGGCCAAAAGTCTTCTCCAAAGTATTCTCGGTTTTATAGCACACAATGGAAACCAATTAGTCATCTTGAAAATATATCTTGTGACAGTTTTAAGAAAATATGTGTTGCTGAGTTAGGCAATAGACCTATTCATTGGTGCGACATAAACACATGAATCATAAACTAGAGTGGGCATGCATTCAAAGCGTCTGCAGCAGACAGCAAAAACTAAAAAAAAAATCCTGAGGTAATCACATGAAAGCATCATGCCTTCATGTTCTACAAGAATTTAGGCATTTTGTTCAAAAATTATATTAGTTAGTAGTGTATCAAATCCCGCTAAATGTTCCCATTTTTCTTCAACGCACAGGAAAACTGTGGCAATGAACATAAGCTAACATGATTACTGTCACTTGCTATATTTGTTATTGTTAATTTGTAATGATATATTTTTGTAGGCTTTGAGGGATGAACTGTGCCTGGTCAAAGTCACATGGAAAAGCTGATCAATTGGACGTTTCCAAAACTATCCACTGGTGGCAGTGAATGTGTTTTTGTTTTGTTTTTTTATTAATATGTTGCACTGCTAAGCTTGTCTGTTGAGGGACTTCATATTGGTGATTGATGCTGGATAAGACAATTGGGTGTTGTGCAAGTGGTCTGCAACATGCGGGGGCCTAATTCTGCTTGTGTCTTTTTTATTAAGAGACCATCAATGTGTGCAGAGTAACCTGAAGGGTGCAAATTGAGTGTCTGTGCAGTAATGCTGTCGTGTACCACTTGGGACTGAATTTAATTGGGCATCTGTATCTCATAATGTGAATGACGATGAAAGTTAAATTATATCTTATCTGATCAAAATCAAGGGGTGTTGTGAAGCCACCCCAAAGCACTGCACATTGAGTGCATCTGGAAGTTATTTCCAGCACTTCACTTTTTCCACATTGTGTTATGTTACAGCCACATTTTCAAATATGCGTGTTAAACATCACAACAACAACGTCACAATCATTTTAATCCAGAATAAAGTTGATTATATGATGTTATTGATGGAAAATGTAGTCTACCAGTACAGTTAGTTTTGGAATACTACGAAAACCGAATTGCAATCGTCAAACCAGTTCGGAGAGACAGGTCCCAAACCAATGTTTGTAATGCTAGCTAAGCTGTGACTGTTAACAGTTCAACAGAACTGTTCAATCGTCTGAGCACTTACCTTGTGCTTTCCACGTCTTCTCCCATGACAGGCTGTCAAATTTTGAGAAAAGGGTTTGTGATCTCCTTTTGCATGCTCCGTCTCAAAGCTGCTGTCTGAAGAGGGGCTTGCTCACAAAAGTCATCAGCATTCATGTCAGGAACCCTGGAGAAAACTACTCACCATTATGACACAGGAACAACCCATTTCATTTTATGGTTAAGCAGCTTTATTGTTGCAGAAAGTTGAGGGAAAAAAGACCGAGAGCAAGCATCTGATTGCTCAGACTTAGGAAGAAAGATTTGGGATTATGTTGGAAAGATAACACAAAGATCTAAAACAAAAAGCATCAACAACCAAGATAGCTTTGTGTTCACAAATCTTTGTTCCCAGAGGGCCAGAGAGCCTCGGTTCGTCGGGGGGGCTGGGTGGCACACAGGTTGACCATACTCACAGCCATGCCTATACTGGGAGAAAGAGAGCAGAGCACAAACTGCAGCCGAATCGGCCAACACAGGTTAATTACAGGCCATAGCATAAAATTGTGTTTTTAATCTTGTCATATGTTTCTACTGAGGTAGCAGCTCTGATATCTATCGGTAGAGCATTCTGAAGCGCTGGAGCCCGAATAGAGAATGTTCTTGATCCTGCAAACTTCTTTTTGGCCTTTGGGATCATTAAAAGACCAGCGTTTTGCGAACAAAGGTTTTGGGACGGAATGTAAGGTACAACTAGGTCGACAAGATAGGAGGGTGCTAAGCTGTGCAATGTTTTATAGGTTAGTAAGAAAACATCTTAAGTGGACTTGGAGCCAATGCAAATTTGCCAACAGTTTTAGTGATTTTAGTGAAATTAAGAAGGCCGTGAATTTGTTGTGCCACAAGATATCTAGTATGTCCATTAACCGTCATAATTGATGTTTGAAAGTTTTCTGTACATTTGTTTGCCAAGTGATTATCATTTGTGGGCAAAGCATATGGTTGATCCCTCGTACGATCAGTGACACAATGCAGACCTTCCTCAAAAACGCATTTTAAAATAAACACGCCAGATGAATGATGATAGCAACTGTAATGTCCAAATGTTAGTACTATATTTACTTACAAGACTGCAATCATGGTCAAATCCGAAATAACCCCGTGACTATATGATATTTATTTTATTGTAGTGACTTTTGCTTCAATAATGATTTCTGGGAAACTAAGAATCATAAATTTGACTTCACATAATTTGCTCCTTAAGAGCATACCATTAAAAATTCTCAACACCTTTGACCGTATGGTCTTGAGCTCTAAGCCGTGGACTGTCTCGTTATACTGAAATGTAATGTGTGCAATGTACCGCACGTCATAGCTGAATAGGATGTCACAAAAGAGAACTTTTTGTGTTTTCGAGAATGTTTTTCATTCATCTTGAGTCAAATTAGATACATTCCTTTTCTCCATACTATTTGTCATCTTAAAACTATGAGGCGGATTTAGGACCACCTACAATTTTGTCCATGGACTGTCTTGTTATAGTGAAATATGATGTGTGCAGTGTACCGCACGTCACAGCTGAATAGTAACAAACAGGATGTCACAAAAGAGAACTTTGTTTTTTGTTTCATGTTTTTGAGAATGTTTTTTTATTGTTCTTGAGTAAATTTAGATTAATTCCACATTATTATACTATTTGTTGTCTTAAGCGTATTTAGGACCAGTGTGTCAGTGAGTGAGTGAGTGAGTGAGTGAGTGAGTGAGTGAGTGAGTGAGTGAGTGAGTGAGTGAGTGAGTGAGTGAGTGAGTGAGTGAGTGAGTGAGTGAGTGAGTGAGAGCGTGCGTGCGTGCGTGCGTGCGTGAGTGTGTGCGCCAGACCAACAAGCACTCTAAAGAGTGAGAAAATAAAACTGTAATTCTCAGGAATTACTTTTTTTTCAGGCCGTTCCATACCCCAAAAGATTTTTTATCTGGTGAATGTGTATCTCTTTGCCGAAAAAAAGGCTCAAGTAATATCTTGGACATGGAGTTTTTATTAAAGAAAAATAAACAACTTTTTTTTTTTAAGTGGGAAATGTATATGATGTAAACTCTAGTTACTATAGACTGCTTTTGTTTTTTTTTTTAAGGACACAGAGAGGAAGCACAAATAAAACTTGAACACAAAAAAGAACTGTGAATGAAAAGAAGGAAATATCAGGACAATATCATGAGTCAGGAAATGGACTGAGGAAATTCGGAAGGATTACGTAAAGCATATACGTACAGTGAAGAAAACTGGGCCTGCACGATGCATGAGTGGTTAACATGTCTGCCTCACAGTTCTGGATTCAAATTCTGGCATAGAAAGAAAGAAACAGAGGAGAAAAGAAAGGAAGAAAGACTAGGGGAAAAAAGGAACAGAACAAATGAGTCAAAATAATGTATAATAAATAATATTTTTTGTTTGTGTTTACGTAAATTTTTGAGCAAAACAAAAGTAATTATTTTGGAGTGAATGAACTCCATATTTAAGGCGTGAACTAACAAATAAATATAATCTGATCTGAAACAATTTAGCTGACGAATTGGAATGAAATGATAACAGAAGATTTAATCATCTTTTTATTGTTTCAGTCTTTTCTTAATTACTGTTGAAGAACTCTGTATTTTTGTCAAACTTGTTTGTGTTTTTTTGGCTTTTTTTTCAAATCCCTGTCTCTGGTTATAATTTCACTTTCACAAATATTTTTATTTATTCTTTGGTTTTAAGTGTTTGCAGCTTTCTCATTGATAATATTAATGCAACAGCGATTTAAGTCATTGGAGTCTGTACGGTTCTGTTTATGGCTTCAATATGAAGGAAATATTTGTTATTGAACACAACACGCTGGCTCGCTCGTTTTTGAGAATGGAAAGATATAGTAGGCTCCATCAGTGCATGCAGAAAGCGTATAGTCACCAACAGATGTGGGTTGAGCAGCTCCATTAATCGTCCTGCCGGTGGAGCAAATAATCACACACCTTAAGTAGAAATGAAGGATGTTAATAAATAACATTTTGTTGTCGGAATCAGGCGAGATGAAGCGTCCCTTTTTCTAATCTCAGTCATACAAAGAAAGTGAAGAACTCATCCTGCTGGAATGGAGCTTGTTGATCACTTCCACATTTACCACCAGAGCGTGAGAGCGTTGTTGATGCTCTGTCATACTTCATAGCTGCTAAATAGTCTGAACTTTACAAGTAATTGGAATCAGCTCTTGGAAACACAAAAACAAGTGTATTCTATTTAGCAGAGTACTTGTCTCATTACGAATACATTTCAAATGGACATACAACCTTTTTAGTCTAATGCCCTTTTGTCATATGTCCCCTCAATCAATAACCACAACTGGAAGATCACAGGCTATATAGTAATGAGAACCTTAACATTATAGAAAACATTATTACATTCATATTAAGATACCACCTAATCTTGCGTCAGTCCATTTAAATACTCAACAACAAATATAATGTGCTAGAACTATATCTTTTCACTCCAGTTTGTCAATCCCTCCATAACCTTACATTTCATTAACATAAGTTTACCAACAATTTCATTCATGCGTCTGAGATCTAAAGCTGCTCTTTAATGTCTTCCATTTTGTTTTTGCTGATTAAAACTTTTTTCTCATTTATTTAGTGCAGTCGGCGTACAGCGTATGATAAATGATCTAAGACTGTTCACAGGTTTGTGAGCTGCAGAAGAGTTTGAATTTAGTCCAGCTGACATCTGCTATGTCTGGAAGAGAAAATGGTTAATTAATGAATTCGTACATGTACGTGCGTTATCAACTTTTCTGCACTAATTAACAGCGAGGAAAGACTAATGTGGGCATAATTAATACATGACAGATGAAAACCAAGTGAGGTAGTAATACACATGACTGAACAATTTGAGGAAGCCGATGAAAAAAAATTGCGCGGCGGGCACTTGGATGGTTTTGTCAATATTTGCACACTTGAGTGACATCTAGGCAGATGTCCTTTCATACAAACTTCCTTTCTGTCACCTTTTATACGTTTTGAGAGAAATATGATGACAGCATCAATTGCCACTTCTCAAATAAATGATTACTTGATAATTCCAGTGTTGACATCTTGAAGAAACTGTGACAAAATAGCAGAATAAATAAATGAACAGTTCACATTTGACAGTTGAAAACATTTTCTAACTAAGTTCAGAGCTGTGGCACTCTATTTGACCAAAGTTTGGGACATTGGAACTAATGAAAAATTGTGCAAAGGTGTGGCGGCTTCTCTTGTGCTGCACATTCGGTTTCCGCGGTCTGGTAGGCTGCGACTCTCAAAAATTCTGGACATTTAGACACTTGAAAAAGAAGTACAAACGACACTGTAAAATGAAATTAATGAAAATGAATGTGATTTAAGGATTATAAATAATAGCTTTTAGGTGATGTAAAACAAATTGAATCAAAAAATGATTAACATAGTACTAAAAATTGAAATGTCATTCTGCTGCTTGCACATTGAATCAGTCACTCATGGTTTTTGCGAACAAATATGAATGAAATGAAAGTATATCTTAATGTGTTACGTAAGCAAAATCTTTGGTTGGAATTGGGGGGGGGGGGTACAATAAACAAGGTTTCTTCATCCCATTTACGCCAGTTCTGTTTGTTTGGTGCATGCAATAAAAATTGTGATGAAGTATGACGATGTATGTGCCAAAATACACAAATCAAAAATCTGTATTTGTCTGCAATGAATTACTCTGGGGTGATCCTGAGCAATATGAGGGATGCCAAAAATCCTGACAGAGTTTTCTCTGGATTATTAGATGGTCTCCTGCCACGGAAACATAATTACCCTACTATAGTATTTTGTTTCATAGTTTACAAACCATTTCATCAGATAAAAAGACAGTGACAAAATGCAAGTGGATATTTCTTGCAAGCACTGTGTTTATCTTAATTCTAAACTGGTGATGACAACCTTGAACTGTTGTAGTTTTATTGTCAAAGTATTATGAAATGTACAGTACATGAAGATATCATCACTTTCATTGGAATGATATTTACATTTACTGCGTGCCCAGCTAAGAGCTAAATGTGTTTTAAATGATATTTTATCAAAGAGGATTTTTAAATGATATTGACTAGTGGTGAATGACAGCAAAATTTGTGTCACTGTCTATTCATTGCTTATTATAAATTGAACAACGATCACAGCACCACGCTATTCCATGACACATGTTGTTATGTAAGTATGTACGTTGCTTTTCCACAATGTGGGCAGCTTGAGAGGAGACGTCAAGCCCAGCAAAAATGTGGATCGATGCAGCAAAGCAGAGACAGTGAATTATAATATGGAAAAGTCCAGAACTAAGGCACAAGTGTTTTTTTGTTTTATTCTCAATTGTTTGAATCCAAGTAGGCCGCGTGCTACAAATATAGTGCTCCCCGCTTTTGCCAATGAAAAAGGTGAAAATAAAAGCTACAGCTTGATGTTTATTCCACTATGGTTCATCTCATATCATTAAATTTTGTTTGCGTTTATGTAACCCACAATAATATTGCTTTGTACCAAATCGATATCAATGCTTTGCAATAGAGCAGCCTGCAGTGTTCTGCTAAGCACCATAATGCATCTCTACTATTAGAATGCCATTCTCGGATACAATTCAACGGTTAGAAAGCTTTTGCTTTTCGTCAAGCCATATGTCCAACTTTCACAAACAGATCCTGGCATTTGTATCATGTGCGTTTTAATGAAGTCTATTCAATGCCTGAGGATAACACTCATTTAAAAAGAAAAAAAAAATTGCTGATGAGTTAAAGTTCCACGAGGACACTCTCAAAGTGTGTGGCTAGGAGAGACCATGAATTTTAACATTGAAGACCCCCCAGACTGTTGCTGTCAGCGATTATCAAGCCTTGAACATCTGTACCACAGACAGGAACAATGTACACTGCCATCCTCTGGCTGTCGTGAGTCTAATGTGTTCCATATATGCAACACACACTACTGTATGTTTACAGAGGGTGATTTATGTATACATAGTAGCTGCCAACCCATATGTTTCGCATGGCTAATCCTGCAGACGCTCTTCATCACCAAGGCTCGTTTCTTAGAGGCCAGGACTCAGTGTTGCCTTACCGATGGCAACCAGAGCCCGCTTGGACACACGATGATTTAATGTGCAGTGCAACCTGAGAGTGCTTTGGGACAGTAAATCATGATTTTGCGTTGGTCACTGATTAGCAGAGAGGAAACTATTTTATAAAAACACAAGCACTCAAATGCTGTATTGACCTTTGACCTCAGCAGCTCTTGTTGCAACCAAGCGCTTGAATGAGAGTCACTTGTTGCAAAATTATCCAAAACCAATTATGCTAATTGTTAATCATTATGAATTTTGTGCTGATAACTCTCTAGACAATCTTTTTCCTCTTTGGCCTTCCGGATACAACATTCAACAATTTGTGTCAGTCCATCTCTGAAGACTTTGTGCCCAGAGAAACGTTTTGGGGTGTTTTTGATTTCCAGCTATGGCTTTTGCTTTGCATCGTACCGTTTTGATTTGTGGAGATCAACTGTTTGAACTGACACTGGTTTTCTGAAGTGTTCCTGAGCCTATGTGGCAGTATCATTTTCACAGTGGTGCTGGTTTTAATGCAGTGCAGTCAGCGGGTTCAAGACACACAGTCAAATGTTGGTTTTCAGCCCTGCCACTGACATTTTCACCAGATTTTCTTAATCTGTTGACAATATTTATGGGCTGGTTATGATGAAATCAATAAGATTAAATTAAACATATCCCTCAGGCATGCAAGTATTTCGACCTTTTTTAAAATGGCATTTTTGTTGTGCGAAGTATGTGGCTCCCCAGTGGTGCTGGCAAAAAAAATTGTAGCCCCCTACATCGTTTAAATTAGGTCTTAGATTTAGGTCTTCAGGATTTAATAAAGTCGTTTTTCATCATTCAGAGAGGGGTCAAATTTATAGCAATGGCTTTGATTGCACCACAGGCCTTTTTTACACTCAGTGGGCTTTTGTTTGTGAATGGTTGTCGTACTTCCCGCTATTAATCTCACGCTACCGTATGTCAGCGCACAAACAAATAATCCATGAAATTGATACACTGAAAATGACAAGGAAAAAAAACTTGACTTTTATATGTTGCCATTCCAAAAGTCGGGACACTGAAAATATCTTTGCTCTATTATTGTGTTTGTTATTTTTATTTGATTTATTGTTTGCTCAAAGGTTTTAATCCCCACTCCAGGGTGAATGGGCCTAACAATTCCACATGTAAGTGTGGATAAAGCATTGCAGTACAGCTCTCCGGGGGATTTGTGGGGGGTGTTCAGTGTATAGAGATCTGAGCCTACTACTATGGTCAGTCTGTGCCACTGAACAATTGAATTGGAGCATTCTTCGTGATGCCATAAGTTGAATTTCATGGACAGAATTTCTAGAAGCCGCTAAGCTACTGAGTGTGGCCTGAGTATTTCAACTCGGTCATTTGCGGTTTGCGTGGTGTTGAATATGGTGGGATGAAATTTAGTTAGTCCGATTTTGGAGGCCCTGGTGTTCTGTCTGAGAGGTGGATTGCACCGTTCTGTTGCTGCCTCAGGCGGAGGAATATTTGTGTGGATCCACATAATCACCCACCATGACCACAAAAGATGGATGTGCATGTTTGAATGGGCATCCGACAAAGAGTCCAGTGTTTTTCAAACCTTTTACATTTGGCAACCCAAGTACCACTGTGATGACATAACATTAAATTAGAGTAGCATAAGTTCCGGTGTTAAGTAAAACTATGGAAAATTGTTATTCCTAAAACATACATTTAATATTAATGTGCATCACAGTTTTTTCTTGTCATGCATTTTTTTCTTAGCTTTTAAGAGCTGTTACTTTTTTCACCATATTACTTTAAACGTTCAAAATACTTGTTTACTCAATTGGGTGACACGTTTTTCAATTACTTCTGACCTCAAATGGAATTGTTGTCCTGGCACTACCGTACAATAGATACGTAAATAAAATGCTAAGGTGACCATGAAAAGTCATAAGGCACTTTGAGAACTATTGTCTTAGGTGATTGTTTTATGCAAATGTTTTCCTCATGAGACCATCAAAATACACCAGATTGATGCAATTAAAATGAAAAAGAATGCCAAGGAATACACCACAGGGGAGTATTTGTTCCCCCCCCCCCCCTCCCCACCATTCACAAAATTCGCACCATTGGTGAGATGCCTTTTGAGATTTTGTATTATGAAACTAAAAACATTTTCTACCCTGTAATTACCAGCTATATGACAGTTTAATGATCGAGGAAAAGCCCTGCAGGACCTTTGCAGCTCCAAACATTATGAAACACGCCTCAAAGGAAATTATAGAAATCCTGACAATTTGCATGGTCATTTAATTTTGCATGGCTAGTTAACAATGACCCTGATAGCATTGTTGTTTCCATACAGTTTCTGTCAACACCATGTCTCTGGTCTGCTGCAATTCTGTGACTCCCAATGGTCATTGTGTGGAGTTGTTCAAACCACACAACAGATACTTGGAAAACATCTCTTATGGATCAGGGCATTATTTTACAATGCACAGCAATGCATAACCTTATAGTACATAGTGTGCTCGTTGTCAGGTCTGCTGTCTCAGCATTCTAAGTCCCACCCCATTCCCTTGTGAGTGCGTATGTGCAATTGTAGGTTTGGCCATTGGCCTGTTGCAAGCCAACATCTGTATCTTATCCAACAAATCAGCAGCTGCCTGTTTTTAAGCCAGTCTTGGACTTCATTATTCTGCCATATCCTCAACACTGTTATTACACAGTATATTGAGTCTTTTACACTTCTGCCATGTTCTTTTCCCTGCCTTCTGATAATCCTTTCTTGCACAATCGTCCGAGCCTCTCCAAAGAGGAGAAGCCGCAGCCTTGTCCACTGTACAATTTAAATCAATAGTACAATTTAAATCGATAGTACAATTTCTGTATCATAACCTACTATTTGTCTCCTGTATGTGCATCTGAGTGCTCCTCACCATTGGAACCCTAAATCTTGATCTATATATTGCTAAAAAAAATTAAAAATGTGCCAAATGGCTAACCCAATTATTATCGTGAACATCTACAAATTGTGGCTTACAACCAGAGTGACAGGAGAGCTTGATTTGACCTATGGTAACATGTTTTTATCAGGCCATTTCTTTAATAAAAGTGTAAAACACAACTACTACACTAAATAGACATCTGACCTCAACCTTGATAAATCATGTGATGTGTATTTGATTTGCTCATGTTACATGTCTTTAAAGCAATTGTTGCAATTTAGTGTATAGAGGCAAAGGTAGACTGTTGACCAAATTCAGTCTACATGCAAGCAGCTCCTTGAATTACAAACGAGCATTTGTATTCATCAAAATAGCAGATGTTTTGATTTTTATTAACATCATGGACATCATTTCTAGATGTAGATGATGTCCAAAGTAAGAGAATTTAATTTATGTTTTTCATGGTTAATGTTGTGTCGCAAAAGACAGCTGATGTAATGCTACTTTGGTAAAATGCACCGCCTCCAAATCTGGAAGCTGTAATTCTCAGCCAGAAAACCACAATCGTACACAGATGGCACAATATCAATCCGAAATGAAAGTTAGACTAAATGTCCTCAACTGTGGAAAAATCCATTCAAAGAATAAGAAGATTCTCATGTTTGGAATTAGATTACATATTTATGGGATGGGGGGGATTTTTGTGAATGCTCCAAACCACCGGTTTTAAATATATAGTTCACCAGTGATAGGACATTGTGATTTCTTAGGAATGTTAAATGATCATTTGAAAATGTAAGCACTTGCATAGATTTATGTTTAAAAAAAAAAAAAGTGCATATTGACACATCTTGTTAACACCTTGTTAAATCATTGTGAGAACTCTAATATGATCAGTCTTTACATAGATGAATATCGTTGATTATAATCGCATATCTAACATCCATCCATTCGTCGGCCGGTCCGTCTGGCCTTTGTCCATCTTTAAACAGTAAATTAGCTCATCTACATGCAGTCAATCAAACATCAATCCCACACCATTAACCTGATTAATAACAATGAATTGGTCAATTATTATAAGTAACTATAGATGATCAGAGATACTGACATAGAAATTTAACCTTCACTTTGAAAGATGACTGAGTTTAGCTCAGATGAAGCAATCTCTGTGCACAGGAGCATGACCAGTGCCATTTTTTAAGACATACATTTTCTGTAATTAATGCGGGTCTATCTGGCAGCCATCCAGGTTCATTCCAGACTGGCTATTAAGTCATTAGCATCCTTATGCTCTTCCATGGTGACTCCCTCATCATGTTCATGCCACTCCTAAAAGAGTAATGGCAAAATCACAATCTGATTATTGCCCCTGCTGTCACAAATTTAGAGGTCATGTATCCTTTTCACTATGCCTGAGAATTGTCATTTCCGCAGCGAAAAGCTGCCGGACCAAATAATGGTTAGAAATGTTGTGAGGCTGAAGATAAATTCACAAAGTAAAATCATATGGTAAAAGGAGATCCATGCAATGGATGAAATCTGCATAAACATAAAACAGTAAATTCAGTTTTTCCGTATTTAATTCATACAGAGAGAATGTATTACATGAACAGTAACAGAAGAATTTCTTATATTTGCTTAATTTCTGCTTCTGGTTTGTATGACAAATGACAGGCAGGGGACCAGCATTCTTATTTATTTCATTGTTTAAACCCCCTATTTATGTGCTTAACACATGGAAATATGTTTTCGGAAAGTGGGGGTAGCTATAATCTAAGGGGAATACATAATTTAAAGACAAAGAACTCACTAACAACAATGATTTTGTGTGTAATTGCATTGATGGTTTCACTAAAAACACATTTCGTTAATTATATGGGCTGCAGCATGATTAATGTGACGCTGCCACTGAATGCTTTTATTATTATCAATCAAACAATATGAACTCTCAATTACTTTTAACAGAGATCATAACGCAACACCCAGATCTTTTGAATTAAATACGGTTTACCACCAGCATCACCATTAGTTTTCAGTGGACAGCCATATTTACTTAATTACAAAATAAGCAGGCGTTAAAGTTAATGCAGCCTATAAATGTTACTGAATGCATAATGACATTATTAACGACATAAACACAAGTCCAACTATATAGACAAATTTACCAAATCCAGCTATTTATTTTCTGTTGCACCAATTATAATAGATCACGAGATTCATGGGGCCGACTGGAGCTCGTCACAGCTGGCTTTGGCCAAGAGGCTGGATGAAATCTGGAGTAGTCACTATAGCTAATTGCTGGGCACATATTGATAAACAAGCAATCATATTCACACTTACCTTAAATATATTTTATAGTAGCCAAATGGAGAGAACATGTAAACTTTACATCGTGGCTCTTGAACCTCTCAACTTGTGAAACAAACATCTTTTCTAAATTAAATTTGATAATGTGAGCAGCATTGTGGAAAAACTCTACTTTTGTTTGTTTGAGGTTGTACCGCATTCCAAAAACATGCACAGTAATCGTATTGTCCATTTGGCGTGAATGTGAATGGTTGTCTGTGTATGCCCTACAACTGAATGGTGACCAGTCCAGGGTGTACTGCGCCTCTTACCCAAAGCATGTGGGTCGTGGGATAGGTTCCAAGGCAAAGATTACAGAAAATGGATAGATGTCTGATTACATTTTTTGATTACATCACACTCAACACTGCGATTCGCTGGCGACCAGTTCAGGGTGTACCCCGCCCACTGCCCAAAGACTGATGGCATAGGCTCCTGTACACCCACGACCCTGGTGCAGACACACGGTTTGGAAGATAAATTGAATGAATGAAAATATTCAAAAATGGAGCAATATCAAATTTAGCATATAGTGTCCAAATTATAGCTGGCCCTAATTTTGTAACTAAATTGTATTCATTGTAAAGTTAAATTCAAACAAAATCTAATCACGTTTAAAAATATGCATTTCATAAAACCAAGAAAATCCATCATTTGCATAACAAGGCCACGTACGCGTTACATTTTATTGTGTATTTCATAAAAAGTATTATTGAGGGTTGTATTTTTCATCCTACATATATCATGTCTATATTAATTCTATCAAAAAATGTCTATTTACATCTAAAAATATATATATATATCCGTCAGTTTTTCCCTTGCAGCAATAAAATCCCCCTCAGCGCCCGAGCACGCCTCTAGGAGTCAGTAAGAGATTAATGTTCCTCCACTTCATTTCCTGCTCGTCCAAGCGCTCAATGTAGAGCAACTTTCATCATCATCAGAGACGCACAGAGTGCATCCCGAAAGTAAAGAAGACACCCCAAACTGCCAGCCGTAAAAAGAAGTGTCATCCCAACAATAACTGGGACTGCCTGGATTAAGAGAAAGTTTGTGTTTGCGCTGCGAGGTTGAGCCGTCTGACAGGTTGTTGTGACTACTAACTTGTGGAAGGTGAGTGCAGACTGCTTTTTGGTTTAGAGTCGCACACAGTTTTGGCACTAATACTTTTTTTTTTTTTAATCGGTGAGCGTTTTATTTCTAATTTTTATAAGCTTTCCACCACGTATCAGGTTAAAAAAAAATATAAAAATAAATAACAGGCTGTCATGCTAAGGATTATGATGATTGCACTTTGCAACGCATACACACCGCTTTAAAATGAGAGCTGTCTAAGTAGGATGCAGTGAATTTCTATTCACTGCCCCCTGTGGTGTTTGTGATTTGACATCAATCACAGTGTTTAAATTTGAATGATTTCTGAACAAATAGTTGATCAATAGCAGTTACTTAATTTCCTCTGAGCTGGCTCCAGTGAGCGACAAGCTATTGTCAGATATTTTATGTCCCATTCAGTGATTTCTTTTCCAAAAACACATTTCTGTGGGGGAAAATTAACACTTTTTTTTAATTATTATTTTGAGTAGTTGTCCAGACAAACAATGCCTTATTCACAGAGAAATAATTAAATGACCTATTTTTCTGGGTTCTTCCAAGGACAGTGCACTATGTTAAAATAAAGCCAGTTTATTGTTGGATTACCCCTTTCCGCCCCGCACCTCAACAAATAAACAGTGATGAACAGTTGTGATTTCCTCATAAGCAATATATGCGTATTTTCTTGGCAGAGGTAGTCAGTATGCCTTTTCTTTGTGCATAGAAAGAGCTGCTGTTTACACTCTAGTAGGAATATAAAGGAATATATTAGAGAAAATGTGTATTCATCCATCCAGGAGAACATCTGTGATGTTAATTTTGGACCTGACAGAAGTCTTGGCTCACAAACATTATTGTTTGTTTGCATTCAACTTTGTGTCTGCAGTTTTAGAGATTTCGGGATTATGTTTTTATGACGGCGAAGGATTTTTTCAGAGTTGTACCAACTGAATTATGACACAGATGGTAAAATAAATAGTTGCCAAGAACTTGTGAGTTGAAATTTTTACATAATTTCTCATGTGTAAGCACAACAGAGTCTGTTGTGTCAGTGCAAGTATGTAGATTAGACAACACATTTGCAAGCAATTTGAATTTGTCGCTTAAATTAAAATCTACCTTGTCTTGATGCATACTATATAAAGCAAGGTCAGTGCTTTGGAAGGACACTACTTTATTTTGTGGTCACTGATCAAGAAATCTTACAAATGTGTAAATTGCTGAGCCCCTACCTCCATTTAGATATTAGCATCCTTCAGGACTTTGCAGATAGTATCATTAACTGGTGACAGTTGTCTGGCCTTGGTGACTTGGTGATTTTTTTTGTCTTATTATTACACAAAATAAGCACATTTAAATAATACTTTGTGTTTTCCTAAATGTACAAGATATATTTCCGCGTGTATCACTCCTGCATGTTGTTAGACTCTCAATTAATTTGTGCGTCTTTACTCCTCCCCTTCTGCTGTATCTTCATGGAGGAGAGAGACACGGTGTACGGCCACATTTTGAGTAGAGGATTTGTTTTATGCTGACTTTGTGCTGTTGGGCATCATTTTGCATTTGCCTTGTACTTGATGTGCAGCAATAATCACGGTCCAAGCCTGGAGATGCTTGCCCTCGGTTTCCTCAGAACAGTTTTGGTTTGTAAAATAAAACAGTAAAAGATCACTCGTATCAAACATGACCCACCATTACTAATTATGTGTACTGAACTACTTTGATTCCATAACAATTGTAAGTTTTGTTTGGAGAGAGTTTTTCCTGTGGGAAGCACAGGCTGATTCTCCGTAGCGGGAAACAAAAGCAGCAATGTGTTGCTGTCACACACTGGAGAGCTCGGCTCTGTGTTCTGGCCCTTCCTGAAAGTTCCCATTCTCTGGGATCCCGGTGCACCAACATCCGCACCGCTCATTCTGCAGGGCCTCACAATAGATGAGCTGTGCTGCTGTATCAACATTTACTCCTCACTTGTCCCCACCCAAAAGATTTAATCACATATTTGCGGGCCAATCAGTTACAGGAAGAGGCTGTTTGTGTATGCTGGTAGTGTTATGCTGTATGGCAGTTGCCTGCAATAACATTTACACAAAAGCAAGTGGTATTGTTGCAGTATTATTTGTTTCAAATAGGCTACATAGCCCACAAAAGGAAATAGTAGCTGCCTTGGTTGTGCATCACTCAATATATTGGGAAAGTAAATTAGGTAAATGCATCCATCCATTCTCTGGCATGCTGGAGCCCCTCCCAGCTATATTGTTTGATATATGCTTTCACTCTCATCTTTTGCTATGTGGTTTCCTTCTCTGCCTTTGTCTTATTCGTCCCTACCCCCCAACAGAATTATTTTACATACCACCATCCAATGCTGCCTAACGAGACTCTCCCATTCCACTACTTTACAGTCCGTAACCTCATTCAGATGACAAGATGTAATCCACTTGCATGCTTCTACCTTCGCTATTGTAGGCCACCGTGCGTTCTGGCTGCTTCTGGAAGAAAGTGTTCTCTCCCATTTCTGTGGTTACCTGAGAGGCAGTCCTTGGTGGCCTGGCAGCCATCTTGCCCCGAGTTAATGGCAAGCTGCTGCAGCAAGGGATGTTTTTGCTTGCGACATGAGAACATTCTGTCCCGGCTGTTATTTTGGTCTTTTGGCATCAAATTAAAGATTTTTGCAACTTATTTGACCCAAAAGTTTCAGTTAAAAACATTTTTCGTGTGTGGTTCAAGAATAATTATTTTGACATCTTAAGAAATCAACCACACTGGTTAGCACGCTCGCCTCACAACTCAATGGTGCAGAGTTCGGTTCAAATTGCCCGTAGATGTGATTGTGAGCATGAATTGTTGTGTGCCCTGCGATTGGCTGGTGATCAGTTCAGGGTGTACCATGCCTTCTGCCCAAAGACTGTTGGGATTAGCTCCAGCATCGATGCAAAGGTCAATCGGCCTACCATGCTCGAATGACTTGTTGGAATGTGGGCGGAAACTGGAGGAGACCAACACCGGCACGGGGAGCACATGCAAACTCCTCATATGAAGGCCAAATTGAACCCTGCACCTCTGAACTGTGACACCGACGTGCTAACCAAGTGTGCCTTTGCGCCCCCTGATTATGTCATGTTGAGCAAAATTTATTACAAAGGGTTTCTGTTGAAATGTCTCTCATCTCACAATATTTTGGCAATATTTGTAGTAGTTATAATAAGATGTTAGATCAACTTATGATCAACTAGTTGCTATGGGTCAAGGGTTGCTTATAAAATTTTCCCCAAGTAATATTGTCACGTTCATAATTTTTGGGATTAGTTTTTGTCTTTGTGTAATGCAGTAATTTTTTCCTTTCGGTGTCACCGTGAGATCGTTTGTCAATGCTGGATGTGTGTGGCGTGATCTTACACGTATGCAGAGGTGTAACTTTCAATTTAGAATAGGTGAATTTATCATCAAAACCACCCGAGTGTGAATGTGTGAGTACATGAATAATGTAGCCATTGTGAACCATCTTGGAGTGCAAAGAAAAGCACTATATAAATTTATTATTATCTTTACAAATAGGACTGTGCGATGTGGGCTAAATTTCACATCTCGTTATTTTTGCCAGCTATCTCACTAATGGTATGATAATTATACTACAACTAGTGAGCCATAAGACTGTGTGAATAAAAAATACTCCTTGTAGTGTGTGTGTGTGTATAGTTTGTTGCTTCACTGCGAACATACCCGTGGAGCCTGAAAATGCAACTTTGTTTTTCACTCAACAAAAGAGAAATGACAACCATTTGATCCATGGTTACCGGCCAGAATTATTATTAATGATTATAGCGGTGGCATGACCTCTCTTGCTTTTCAAGCATTTCCTTCATGCATATCACTGGGAGACCACATGGCGACAAAGAAGTCAAAACATTAATATAGCAATTTTGGGGGTTGTGGAAGCAGCAGTGGGTCTCCATATTTTGTCATATTTCATTTCAAGTAGGTGTTAAATTTTACTTCTGAAAAGCTTAACTTACAATTCCCATGCATGCTCTGCAAGTCTTCCTCAGCCTAATGCATGCAGGCTGCTTTTAAACACACACACACGCACACACACACGGATTATATATATATATATATATATATATATATATATATATATATATATATATATATATATATATATATATATATATATATATATAATATATAATATATATATATATATAATATATATATATATATATATATATATATATATATATATATATATATATATATATATATATATATATATATATATATATATATATGCAATATATGCAGTCAAAGTAAAAGATGATACATGACTAAAATAAATATAGAATACAAAGAGCCAACAGAAACAAATATTTAACACTACCACAAACAGAACAACTGAATTCTGGACCACGAGCATTACGGAAATGTCTGTATGAACCCATTCAAAGCCTACGTCGCAAAGACTTCATGGTGTTAGCTGGAGGCAAGAGAAGGGAAGCCAGCAGTAAACTACTTTCATGCAGAAAAACAAGTCTTCTTGTTGTGGTTTTGGTGCCAAAACCTAATTTAAATCAAATTATATCACCTCCTAGCCTCTCACAGTCATGCACTGCTAAATGTTGCCTGTTAAAACTGTTAAATTGCCAGCTAAAGTGCCATTTCTGTCACGTCTGTCTGTTTTCTATTTCCTCTGAAGTTCACGTATGGGGTACACCCTTCCACCGCCTTGCCGAAAGCGGCCACACTCGGCTAAAGTGGGCATCACTGCTGGAAGTCCGGTGCTCCGAATATTTTCAGCTGCTAATTTTAAATTTCGACAAGCTGACCTCCGGGAGTTATGTCACAATTATTTATCCGTAATTGAGGCACACAGGTCGGCTGTCGACATTTCCTGCCACGGCTGCAACTGAGCTTCTTCGATGCATTGCCGGCTGGTCTGTCAATGACAGTGATACATGAGCTTTTGTGTTTGACTTTATATTTGTTTATTTTGGTTTCCTGCTGGGTACGATTGGACAGTCATTTGAGAGTTCTTGGTCCTTTTACTGTGTATTGTTTAGAACCGATGTCTAGTACAAGTGTCCAGTTTTACATACATGGAGACTCATTCTGATTTCCCCTTTAATGTAAAGCTGTCGGACTAAAGGTTTCTGGTCGTGTATTTATTTACATGTCACGTAATCCATTCTGATCTGTCGTTTATTTGCAGACGCTGCCATTTTAAAGTGCGTTTCTGGCAACGCCACTATGCATTATGTCAAGACAAAGTATGCACAGATGTAGCTTGGGTGACTTTCGTCCTGATTGGCAAACGGAATACTGTATATATACCACCTTGTGAATCCAAATGAAATTCTATTCGGATTTTAACTTTTTTTTTTTTTTTATTGAGGCATTGATATGGAGCATTTTTATTCCGTTTGATCAGTGTGATTGATTCTATTTGCAATTCGTGGTTCCATGTACTATTGAGCATGATGAAAATTCATCAATATATTTTAGAATCTCAAATAAAATGCTGGAGGGGATTCACTGTGGCTACACAGACTTTTGATGGTACTATAGCATTCTCTAGCCCCGGTGTAGCGATATCCATGTCCAACAGTTAAGAGTGAACTCAACAATCCTTGCAGAGAAAGCAAAGGGATCAGAGCAATTCTTCATCTGCAAGATAGCTAAAGTGCGGTTTCAGTGGTAAATTGATGAATAAGTGTTGCTGTCCTGACTCATGAATCAGTTTTGTTCTCTGTGCAATTTACAACCTTGACACTGGAAGAAAAATTTCACAACAAACAAAACAAAACCGTAAAAAAAAAAAAAAACAGTAAAAGAGACCACTGCAGTATCCCTGGTAGCCACAGTGCCTGTGAATTAAAGGAAGGTCACATTTCTTATTCTGGCACCTGACCTGGCTGTAAGAGATTTGTCACAGATTATCTTCAAGTGTGTAAGATTAAAAAAAAAGTAATTTGTAACCAGCCTTGAACCTGCTGCTATGAACTGGTCCTAAGGAAGCCTCATTGGGCAGGCAGAGCTCGCGCTCCACCAGCGCCATGCCAACATGCTAGTCAAAAGCACCTTTGTGAAATGAGCCCTTGGCCTGAGTCCTCAAGTGAACTTTTGAAACGTGATCTTTCCTGTTTTACATTATTACGCTCTCTCTTAACGGTTTACATATGTTGTTTCAACATGGATAATTCTTTCCTCACCTTTTATATAAATGAGGGAAGAAGTCAAGATACCCCCACTTAGGAAAAAAAAAAAAAAAAAAAAAAAAGGCATTAGACTGGCTTTTTCCTCTAATGCAAAAGACGGAAGACCATTTACAAACAAATTAATTGCAATGATTAGAATGTATAGAAAATGTTAAATTCATTGTGGTATTTTTGTACATGAATTTGCTTTTAAGAGACGGGGCCTGGTGAGTGGCATGAAAAAATTGCAGGGAACTAAAAACAGATAACTTGACAAGACACAAAGGTTTGGATGGAGTTGATTGGTTAAGTCAAGTCAAGTTTATTTGTATAGCCCTAAATCACAAACAGTCTCAAAGGGCTTGACATAGCCAAAAATTGACAATTATTCTCAAAGCATCCCCTGATCTTAAGCTCCCAAAAGGGCAAGGAAAAACTCAAAAAAACCCTGCCAGGGGAAAATGAGAAACCTTGAGAAGGGACCACAGATGGAAGGATCCCCCTTTCAGGATCACCAGGTTGTAATGGATGCAGAGAGGGCACAAGTAATACATTATATGAAAATCAATGAAAAAATGGATGTCGGAGGTGCCCTCGATTGTCCTGGCAGTGTCTTCAAGGAGGTTGAGCTGCAGTTTCCTCATCTTGAATTGGTCCCCGAGAATCCAGCTAGCCGCTATCAGCTTTCGCGCCACCTAACCCCCTCCCCAGCCAGGGAGGGGGTGGGCAGAGAGAACAAAACAAACTCCGGCCGAATCGGCCACTACAAGTTAGTTAAAGGCCATCTCATAGAAATGTGTCTTTAAACGTGTCTTAAATGTTTCTACTGAGGTAGTAGTTCTAATATCCATTGGTAGGGCATTCCAAAGCTCTGGAGCCCGAATAGAGAAAGCTCTAGAACCTGCAGACATTTTCTTGGCCCTCAGTGTAACTAAAAGACTAGCGTTTTGCGAACGAAGGTTACGAGACGGAACATAAGGAACGACTAGGTCCACGAGATATGAAGGCGCAAAGCCATGCAGTGATTTATAGATTTGGTTGACACAACGGGACCAGGTTGACTAGCATAGGTGGAGATAAAAGCCCTAACAAGAAAGACAGGACAAAAAAAACAACATTACAACAAATAAACCTAAACATAATACAGCCAAAACACAAATCATGACAGTTGCAGGTAATCTGGTAGTTGCTATTATGAATAAATTATATGCGGCAACGAGCTATGCAGCTGCAGTGCATCATTTTGATGGTGAGATCATTTCATCACAATAGTTCATATATAAAATATTTCAAATGTGCAGCATTTTGTGCCAATTTGTGGTTGGAGCTCCCACACTTGAAAACGTCAAAGAATCTCCCTTTATCACCAAATGTGCATGTGTGTAAGTGTGCGTGTGCATGCGTGCATGTGTTTCTTTTTACAGAGGCGCCTCTTCTCATGGAACACATGCCTTTTCCCTTTTTGTATGCATATGTTTTTCATTTAGATTAAAAGATGAGGACTTCAACAGTGTGAGGAAATGTGTGATGACTGATGTGTTTTCTTACCTTAGCAGGGTTGCCAGAATGCCTCCGGATGCAAATACTCATTTCCTACGATTGTTCATCTAACCTTTTAAAAATCTAAACTGTTATTTTAATATGAATATTTGAAAATGTGGTATTTCCAGCCTGTCATTAGTCATGCTGTTTTCACATCAAGCGCCAATAGAGAATGAATAATTGATGCCAGACATCAGTTCCATCCCTTTATTTATTTCAGTCACATGGCTTTGTCAGGTGTTTTGCTTAGGAGCCCATTGACTGCGCTCAAGAATAATCAGTCAGAAGAATCAATATTTTAGTTTCATAGCATTATTTAGACCTTTGACAACTCCAAGCCAAATCCTCCCGTAATAAGATGCGGGACTAAAAAAAACTAACTAAAATACTAAAAAAACTAGAATGTTCGCAACTGTTCTCATTATGATGGACAGAACTGACATTTCATGTTGACACCATTATAAACCATAACATCATTACAATCATACTGTTAATTAGTTTTACCATATTAATATACAGGAAAAATTTATTGTGATCACAGGTGTTCCTGACTGACTAGCGTGTCCAAGCATTAAACGTTTTTTACAGAGTTGTTTATTTCCATAGGTGCCCTATATAGAAAGAGATGTCTTTCATGCCTCGAGATGCACTCGAGATGTTAAATGTGGCATTTTCATTCGAGGGCAATGACCCATATTATTGTCTTGGACAACAGGCGCTGTCTTTCATTGTCACGAAATGAGATTCTTCAGCCAAGCAAGGACACCGCAGCTCCTACACCAAATTTCATACCACACAAGTTGCAGTGTCATGTGAAAGAGAGGGACATTGGCTATTTCTAGCCTTGTACACTTTTTTGAGTGTTTTTTTTTTAAATATAGTATACATTTTATCTAGCTATCGATCGATATGACTGACCTCTCTCTGACCGCTCAGCCAAATGCTACTTCTGCTACCAGATACAACAAATCTGAATGGAAAGTTACAATATTTTTTTCACTCACTCGCTCGCTCGCTCGCTCACTCACTCACTCACTCACTCACTCGCTCGCTCGCTCGCTCGCTCGCTCGCTCGCTCGCTCACTCACTCACTCACTCACTCACTCACTCACTCACTCACTCACTCACTCACTCACTCACTCACTCACTCACTCACTCACTCACTCACTCACTCACTCACTCACTCACTCACTCACTCACTCACACGCTCTCACAATCTCTGTTTCGTACTCTCTCGTGCGCTCAAGCTCTCTCTCATACTCTTTCGTATTCTCACTGACATTTACCTTTGGCTCGTTTTTGTGTTAGCCCATCTGGCTGTGCTCAAACACACCGAATATGGAACTATGATTTGAGCGATTGAATCCAATTTTGAACATGACAATCTGCACTAAAGTCAGGACTACGCCGCTCAACTAAAAAGTGAACAAGGCATCATATGAAAGCTGAGACAGCCACTGCCTCTCTCTCTCTCATCATCTTAGGTACATTTTTAACTGTAAGTGACTTCTGGTGAATGTTTTCCAGAAAGCCGGCAGCAAAGTAATGAAGGTTACCATCGTGAACACATTACACCGTCAAAAAATCAAATCTTTGCCAGAAAGCATACGGATGATCCACAAGAGGATTGAAAGAATATAAGATGAAAATGTCAGTGAAACCAAATTTTTCTAACAGTGAAGTAAAAGAAATTGTGCAGATTTTTCAAAGATTTAAGGAAATAGGAAGGAAGGAAATTCCGGCCCACTGTTTGCCTTTGGTTCAAGTGATTTATGCATGCCACTTGTCCCTGATCCTTTCTTTGCCATGGCTCCACACACCAACTGACTGTTTACAACCTGAATATTGGAATTATTCAGGTTTTTAAATGCACGCAAAAGCCCGTATATACGCTTCTTGTTTGGGTTTTTAATATTCTGAATAAGACTACCAGGTTACCTCTTTTGTAACCTAAATATTTAAGCGTGTATATGCTTTCAAATTATAGGTGAGTTAGCGGTATTGTTCGTGTTCTCCGCTGGCTCTTGCTCTATCGGCAGGAAATCTTGGTCTCTCCATTCAGGCGTGTAAACGGGTTATTCAGAATGTTTCACAAACCGAAATCTTTACCTTAACCCGGATATGGACTGCATTAAACGTAGTGACTGAGTGGCGGTTACTGGACACTCATTTTGTGTAATGCGTGCATTCTCGCACTCTTCGAGATCCCCTTTGACAAATGAAATGGAACCAGACGGTGAATGTCAGCTCAGCTCAGTGCCTTGGGCTCAAGATGAAAACCATAATACTGGTGCTGCACTAAACTCAGTGTGAAAGTGAGGACACCATGCATTGTTGAGAGATGACTTTTTTATTCAGGACAGAAGAAAGTGTGACTGGTATTCATCTTTATTTGAGCTGAGTTATACGTTTGCTCTTTTCCGTTTAGGGCATGTGCAAGTTTTCTATTAAATCTTTATGGCAAAGGAAGAGGATTGCTGCATTATTTAGGGAATAAAGCACTGATGCAGCTATCAGCATTTAATCACAATCAAGACTGACTGCCAGCCTTCATAAAATTGGGCCTTTGGCTAGCAGCCCTATCTAATTGTTTATCATATCAGGGCCACTTGATATCCAATCTTGCTGTGAAGGGCTTACATGGTATTTAGCGCTCATCCTCTCTCATCAGGTAATGCGTTAAATGTATTCACAAAATTTGTGAATAATCAGTATTCCATAGTGAAAACAATTTCACCTGGGGTCCTAATAATGGCCATAATGTGAAATTGAGTGTAAAAAAAAATCAACTGTAGGTTGAGTAGACTCATTTGCGGTTTCCGTTTAGGATTTAGTGATGGTAGAATGTTTCTGCAATCTGCACTCAGTAGCTGCACTCATTTTTTTTCTGATGAGAGGATGTGGTAATTAGTTTAATCTGAAACGCCATACCAGATTTGTTAACGCGACACCCAACCTTGCTCTTGTTCAAGTCTGCCATGATTCCACCTGAGTTGTCTGCACCACCATCCAATTTCAATCCCACATATCGCATTTAAAGTTACAGCAGGGAAGCTGGAGTTGCTTCCAGCTGACTCCATTGTTGACTTGTCTTCAGTCAATTACGGAACAGTGTGAATGGGACTTTGCGGTAATTGATCCCATAGCACTACACCACAAATGGCAAATATCCAGTACGATGGTAGAAACAACTGAAACTATAATGCACTAGCACCGTGCGTAGTGTCGTGCTATGGTTCAGCTTTGTAAGTTACTGCAGACCTAATTGCTGACGTGTCTGTGCAAAGCTTGTCCATGCTGACCTAGTGAAGGAAAGGGCCGGATAAAGGTTCTCTT
Organism: Syngnathus scovelli; assembly: GCF_024217435.2. Lineage (NCBI taxonomy): Eukaryota > Metazoa > Chordata > Actinopteri > Syngnathiformes > Syngnathidae > Syngnathus > Syngnathus scovelli. The sequence goes on from NC_090852.1 coordinate 10,493,470, forward strand.
CTTATGGGTCTGTATGGATTTTTGGTGCTATACTGTAACAACAAACTACCGTATTTGCCGGTGTACAGGTCGACTCGGTGTATAAGTCGACCCCCTAAAATTCGACGGAAATTTACGATTTTATGATATATCCTTTGTATAAGTCGAGCTCAATTGTTGCATTATATTAAACTTCAAAATTCAATATGCGAAATTTATTGACGAAATGTGTTCAAATTCCGGGAGGCCGTGCGGATGCGGCTGTTTATAAGCACCGCGGAGGAGATCGCGGCCGGCGAGCTCGCGCACGCCGCCCGGCACCAACGGGAGGTCGGAAATAGCTCCAAGCCGAGCGGATCGGCACTTTATAAGCACCGCGGAGGAGATCGCGGCCGGCGAGCTCGCGCACGCCGCCCGGCACCAACGGGAGGTCGGAAATAGCTCCAAGCCGAGCGGATCGGCACTTTATAAGCACCGCGCAGGAGATCGCGGCCGGCGAGCTCGCGCACGCCGCCCGGCACCAACGGGAGGTCGGAAATAGCTCCAAGCCGAGCGGATCGGCACTTTATAAGCACCGCGCAGGAGATCGCGGCCGGCGAGCTCGCGCACGCCGCCCGGCACCAACGGGAGGTCGGAAATAGCTCCAAGCCGAGCGGATCGGCACTTTATAAGCACCGCGGAGGAGATCGCGGCCGGCGAGCTCGCGCACGCCGCCCGGCACCAACGGGAGGTCGGAAATAGCTCCAAGCCGAGCGGATCGGCACTTTATAAGCACCGCGCAGGAGATCGCGGCGCCTCATTGGACTTCCAGCGGGCCGCGCACTCGCGCACGCCGCACGGTTCAAATTTTCTAAGTGCAACGCACAATGAGATGCATGAGAAACGGCCTTGGTTACCATCACATTTGAAGCGATGAATACGAAGTTAAATTTTATGACTCGGTGTATAAGTCGAGGTCCATTTTTTTCGGTCGATTTTGGATCGAAAAAGGTCGACCAATACACCGGCAAATACGGTAATGGCCTTATTGAAGTGCGCCAGAGACACCTTTTACTGTAGTTTCTGGACTATGAGCTGCTACTTTTTGCACAAGCTTTGAACAATGCAGCTTATAGACCAATGTGGCTTATTTACGAACAAAACAGGATTTTTCCCCAATTTTGGCTGATGCAGCTTATCTTCAGGTGCGGCTTTTAGTCAGGAAAATTACACAAATTAAAATTTAATCTTTTTTTTCTTTTTAATATTAGCTGGATTTTGTTGTCATAGCTGAGCAGCTATTTTTATCAGAACTACCTTTGCTGTAGGCAGTGGCTGCTGTGGAGCTTGAATGCCTGGTGTGGGGTACGTGCTGGCTGTGTCTGTTGATTCTTTTGGGCCTTCTCAAACCGTGCTCCAGCGGCTAGGTGCCATGGCAGTTTCCTTTGCTTCTGTGTCCTCACTTAGGGTTGAGGTCCTGTGAGCATCTTGCTCCACCGGCGAAAGGTTGTATATATATGATCTTACATACATATATGATCTTAGCCCAGTAGATCTACAAGCACTGTGACCCGCTCTTCCATATTGCTTGGGCTTAGATTTATGATTTGCAGCTTCAGCTGCGGACTCCTGCGTATAACAGTGGAACGGGTTGCATGTAGTACAAATCAGTTCATGGCTCAAATTATTGCCTTTACGGTTATGCCTGTCTTTGTCTTGGCTTGTTTGTATCATATACTGTTTGGTGTATGATATGAGTGAGATAGGTTCTGTTTTAACTTTGAGTTTCAGAGAGAGCAGGAATCGGTCATCATAGTCACATGTACAGAAATAAAACTTATAAAATATTTTGTAAGAGATAAGATTTCTCTCAAATAGTTTGGAGAGGTTTGCAAGCTGCTTAGATTTTTGGCGGGTGTACCTGCCTGCCTTGATTTAAGTGGACTGTAATGGATGTGACAGTAAATTGGGTTTAGTCACATTCTAACTCCTTTCTCATGTCCAAACCAAATTTCTATACTGCTACTTACACGGTTATGTAAGTACAATAATCTGTTTGCTGTGTCATTTTAGAACAATGCTCTCCGTATATTAAAGTTAAGATAGAGGTATATCAAAATTGTACTCCAAGTTTGCATCACCGTGTTTACCTGCTGACGTGTAGATGAAAGAAAGGACCATGAATAGCAGTTTTAAATGCCTAATAAAAATAAAAGAAAAACAAGGTTGAATAAATACAATTATTCTCAGTAGTTTTCTCTTATGCACCTTCAAAAAATACCAGGAAAGCTTTGGCATCTTCCTCTCCAACACTAATATGTTTTGAACGCATCACAACATTCATCCGCCTTCACATAGGTCATCCTTCAGCTCTCTTGCATGACGGCTCCATCTAAATCACCCTTCAACCAGTTTGCTTGTTATCTCTCCTCTGGATGTGTCCAAACCATCTAAATATGCTCTTTTGAAACTTTGAAAATTTTATCGTATGGGGGCGAGGGCACCTCAATTGCCCTCCACCTCGTAGCAACCATTACCTGTGTCCAACTTCTTCAACGTGTGTTCATTTTCCTCTAAGGACAAACATATTCACACAAATCAAACTCACACCAGGTTAGTTAGATTTCAGCCGATTATATTAAGTTTGCGTTCAGGAAATGGTTTACAAGTCAGCGCTGGGCTTTTCTCTCTGACAATGCCCCAATGGATCAGGATAAAAAGCAGTTAAAGAAGTTCTTCAGAGTGCTTGTATTAAGTCGAGCGGCGTCGCCCACGAAGGTGGGGGGGCAATCTGTCTTCCATAGCCCTTCCTTGACATCTCATCTCGTCCTTGGCGGCCCTCGTGGTTGTACTTTCACCTTGTTCTTCTCCCTGCTCCTTGGTTTGTTCTCCAGATGGCACCGGTCCTTGCAAATATCCATCCATCCATCCATTTTCTGAACCGCTTAGTCCCCAAGGGGGTCGCGGGCGTGCTGGAGCCTATCCCAGCCGTCATCGGGCAGTAGGCGGGGGACACCCTGAACTGGTTGCCAGCCAATCGCAGGGCACACAGAGACAGACAACCAATCGCACTCACACTCACACCTAGGGACAATTTGGAGTCTTCAATTGGCCTACCAAGCATGTTTTTGGAATGTGGGAGGAAACCGGAGTGCCCGGAGAAAACCCACGCGGGCCCGGGGAGAACATGCAAACTCCACACAGGGAGGGCCGGAGGTGGAATCGAACCCGCACCCTCCTAACTGTGAGGCGGACGTGCTACCCAGTGCACCACCGAGCCGCCCCCTCCTTGCAAATATGATACTCACAAACTTTCCCCATTGATTCTTCCCAACATCAGGTCTTTTTATCTTTTTGTGCCAATTCTGGCGGACTATTATGTTTTGTTGCTAATGTTCTTGCTATCCTTCCATGCCAAAGTTAACTTTCTCATATTCTACACATACTTATTTAGTTTCTCTATCCAACTTCAAAATGCCATCCAACATTCTTTGTTAATTGTAAAAAAACATCAGGGAGTACAAACAAATATCAAGCTGTTCAAGAAAACATCTGGCAGTAGTAATAATTTTAAAACACAGTTTATTGTGAGTCACAAGGATCCGTGAAGAAATATTCCCTTCACATGGCCTGAAGAGAAAGATGATACAGATGCTCATAGTGCCTGCACTTGCAATGATTGATCACCCGCAACAATGTGTTAATGTCCATGCAACAAGAATCTCATTGTTATTTATGGTGTGTTTAAAGTGAAATGTTACCCAACTCGGAAAAGAGCTCAGTGCTCACTGCTTCTGAGTGTAAGTGCCTCATTTTCTCCTTTTGGCCAATGTAAGGGGCAAGTAGTTGGATGAAAGAACTGATTGATAGATGCAGTTGACCACAGGTGACCACCCTGTTTATCTATACAAGTTTGACATTTTCCCTACGCGTGAAAGTCAGTGTAGAGGACAAACATAAATAGAGGCATGACAAAATAGTCATTTGAACAAAAGCTTTGTCTTCTGCTATCTATTTTGATGTTGCATGAGTATTTTTCAATCTCTGTGTTGCCAAAAATGATGCGATGCAGGAAAACAAAAATGATAGAGACATAACACCTCACACATATTTGTAAAAGCTTCAGGCAAATGTGGAAGGAATCTTGGCTCATAAGACTATTTAATCCCGATTCTGTCATAATTCACATACTATATGGTTGACTGGGAAAAATAAAAAAAAATACAACTGGATTCCATTCTTTGTAGATTTGTTGCTGGTCTTTCTCAAGGTGATACTTGAATCCTAACATCATTAGTCATGCACACGGGAGGCACTCGCTCATGGAAGGATTTAAGCAGATGCTGATAATTCATTGGATGATAAAGAGAGATGCTAACCAAATAGCGGGTAAAAGGAGGAGCATGCAGGGTGTCACATTACTTCCAACAAAATCTTTTGCGACCACAAAATAATAAAAAAAACACACTAAACAGTCTGCTATAGATTGGAAAGGAAATTAATATAGAAAAGAGAAGCTGGTCTATTTTGTGAAGGTTGTAAGACATTTGTTTTAGTACGACTATATACTACATCCATTTATCTATGTTAAGAACCTTTCAAAGGTAAGGCAAATTCATATGATGGATCTGTCAAAATTGTCCCTGTTCTTGGTTTACAACTGCAATCAAATTTTCAGTGTAATAGTTCCAAATACAGCCATAGAGAAAACATGAGACAGCCCTTCTTTCTTCAATTTACTTTTCATTTTAAATGGCAACTAAGGGTACATTTGTTTGGACCATTATTAATAACAACAAATATTGCTCATTGGAGTTTAATTCAAGCACTGATCAAGACACTTTCCAAAGGTTTTCTCGAGAATTAAAATAACTTTCAAACTTCTTACATCAATAGCTGTGACAGTGTACAGCCCAAAACAATGCTTTTAGGCATTCCATGTTTCCTTTTGTGTCACTTAGTCACTTGATATACTTTTAGTGGCACCAGACATTCAATTATCAAGATTTTAACATGGCTGACTCATATTTTCTTTTCCATTTCTGTACTTGAAGATCAAAAAAAAAAAAGGAAAATGCTTTTCTTGTATCCGTGGCTAAGTCTAAGAGAAGATGCGTTTTCTTTGGATGCTCTTATCTTTGCTCGACAGATTCTCATTTTATACAGAAATTGAAAAGTAAAATATTGAAGAGGTAAAACCTAAAAGAGTCTAGCCCTCCGGGTGTAGAGGAAAGGAAAAAAAGGAAAGGCAAATGGGGAAGAGACAGTACTAAAAACACACAGAAATAATTTCTCATGCTTCTGGCTTCATCAAAGAGCGGTCATCATATTTCTATCTGTTTTTTTCCAGAGTCAGAGTTAATACTTTAGTACGCATTTGTTTCATGTAGGTCTGGTGTGTCCTTTCACATTGCCCATATGTCTGTTGTTAAGTATGAGCTCATAGACCGTGGTTTTGGTCTCATGTAGATTGTTAACTTGCTTCAATTGAACCCTTTCGTGAGCACTTGTTAAAATACTTCTTAATTTTCATTTGTTGTAGTTAACATATACTATGTATAATTAAAATGATAATGATGATACTGCTACGACGACGACTACAACTACTACAACTACTACAACAATAACAACAACTACTACTATTACTAGAAATACATGCATACTCGTATAGTATATTTAGGTAATGTTTAAAGTTTTTCAAATATATGTGGTAAAACTTGAAGCTTTGCACTATGGTGATTTCACTGTAATACATATGTAATGACGTATGCTTACCCAAATAAGGAGCCAGGAATTTAATTCAGTGTGGTAATTGTAACCATGAAATACTGGGGGCGGCATAAAACATGTTTGCAAATTTACTTTCCACCGAAACAAAACCAAATGTTTAAACAGACCAATATACACATAATTCATGTTTTAACGGAACACAGCAATAGGAAACCACACAGTAATGACTTTTTATCGCTCGGAAGATTTTTCAGGTATTTACAATGTTCTGGATCTGCAATTGCTTCAAAAGCTGTAGTAAGCCAATAATATCCATGTTAGTATTCTGCTCTACTCATAGTCACCAAATTTGTGTGACAGACTAATTTTGTCTTACCTAATAGTTGAGTTTGAGATGTACGGACAGCAGGCAAACATATGTTGAGTAGCAGTACATCTGTGTATATGTCCAGTGGCATATTAAAGTTTTCATGACTTGCTTTCATTTTGGTTTTCTTACTCCAATGCTGTCATTTCCATTCCATCTACTTTAAGAAGTGTATGACATCATTGTTCTGTAACCCTTTTTTGAATTAGCGGTAGAGTTAAAATGAGGAACTGGTCTTAGAATCTGTTTTTCTTCCTCTATTTGACAGGCCATCCCAGGCGAGCCCGGTGGAATCATTCCCCTTGTTTCCAACCGCGTCCTGAGCAGGTGAGGAATGACGCTAGCTTCCACTGTGCCTTTTCAACCCATTAATGCAACGATGGCTCCCGATTCTTGTTTTGCTACTTAAAATGTTGAAAATAATCAGTTTGAAGATGCAAAGTAACTTTGGGGGGGAATGAATACAGTTGAAAACATAGAGTTTTTGACATATTCAATTAACCACCACCCGATATAAGGCGTAGGCCACCGCAGCCCTAAATTAACAGCAATGGTAAGTACCCACATCTTTTTTTGTTATGTTTAAAATTATCTTTAATATTTAATAAACTGTTTGAATATATTTTCATGCTAAAAAGATATTATTTTTCTTAGAATCTATGATATGATATAGATATAGATAAAGAGAAAGATATAAAATTAAAGAAATTTACTTGCATTCACAAACAGAAAAAACACATGGTTTGATGTTTTGCTTCATTTCACATTTTGACAGAAAAATGAAATGAAGCAAAACATCGAACCACATGTTTTTTCAACTTTTTCTACCAGCTGAAATTTGGGTAGAAAAAGTTGAATTCAGTATGAAATTTCTCATTCCTGCTCAAAACTGTACCCGATGTTGATACATGACCTCTTCTCGAGTTTATGACAAGTGGTCTAATAACTGAGTTAAACAAATATGAAACTTCCAAAAATAATACAAACACAATATAATGTTTTACTGTGGTTGTGGATGTTTCCATGTTGCTCTTCAGTGTTTTATATTTAACAAACTTTGGAAGTATATTCTTGAAACCCAAAGAGGGCTGAGTTTATTTTTTTGGAACTGTCTCCTTACTCAAGAACTTACTTAACTTGTGCATAAACACTCCTGTCCTGTAGATTTTCTGTTCAGGCATTTTTTGGAGCCGTAGTACAATTGAAAGTCTCTAGTTTATGTATTGTAATTAATTACGGTTATCAAATGCCTTTTTTCACACATTGCAGGGTAAGTAAAAATGAAAAAAAATCCAGTGTCGAAGTCAAGAGTAGTTAGAGAAAAGTTTCAGTACTGGCCCTTAATATATATATATTTCTTTGAAACTGTCAACAACCAAAGTTGCACACAATTCATATTTCAGCACCATTGATTGATATGGTATGCATGTGTAAGAATGCTGCAAATCATACATCCTGGACAGCAGCCCGCCCTCTCTACATGAAACCTTGTAAACATTATATTGGACAGATGTGGGGTCTTTTACCAAATCGTCATGACATTAAATCACCAGCAAATAATAATTGTTTTTTTGGGCATGTGACTACACCCGCCGTTCAATGTAATCAATTCAGAGAAGCAAAACAAAACAATATGATCCTCCTATCCATTTTACCCTTGCGGTTATCCTCCTGCAGGTGAGCAGGAGTATATCTTAGCTGATTTTGGGCGAGCGGTGGAGTAGGCTAATACAATTATAATTAGCAGCAACATGACTACAGATACTGTAATAACAAAGATGTTCTTATTAGTTTCAGTCAATGGCAGCCCACTGAGATGGATAAAAAATTATGAATTTTGCTGCTTAGCACATATTCCCCAAATGTAATATTAATCAGAATGCCATTTTTAGACTAGCAGGAGTACATACAACATATTGTAAAGAACATTTTGGGGATGACTTCCCCTTTAAAGTCAAAACTCGTGACATGAGTTGTAGTCTGCTCCCTCCATTATGCATTATTATCACTTAGTTCTATTGTGCAAATGATTAATAGTAATGTAACCAAAGTATTGCAAACATGAATACACTGCAACCACAACAATAACCAAATTGTTAAATTAATTCCGCTCTGACTGGCGGACAACATTAGTGGCCTTATGGGAGCAGAATTTTTTATATACCACTTGTATTCATGTTACTTGGTCTTAAGTCAGCTTAGTGATATATTCTTTATTTTAAGACTGTTACTGAGATTTTAGAAGATTTTGTAGTTCACAATGAGTTGGGCCAAAATTCCAGCAGAGAACATGCTTTGTAAGCATAGCAACAGTAAAGGGAGTGACGATATTCTTCGAATGCATAAATACAGTTTCAATAATATTTGTGGCTATGACACAGTTTGAGGCCATTTTGGATGTTCCAGTTTGAGACGATAGTAAAATGAGGAGTGTGACGCCAATTAGTACACTGAGGATGAAGGGGGCAGGACGGGACGGGACCTGAAAAAAAAGTCACAGTATTTCACAGGCCCAATTTATGTTCTTGAGTGAAAAAACATCAAAGCTTGGCTTCATTGCTCCTCGTCGCCACAGATCTCCCCTGCCTCTGTGTTTGATGGCTGTGTCAGCACACCACAAAACAACATCCTTTGTTTGGTGGGGCCAAATGGGTTCACTGAAGACCCTGGCCTTTAAAAAGCTAAGGACACGGCATCGTGATGTGCTCAGCCCCCCCACCAAACACACACACACACACGCGGGCGTACACACACACATGCACCCCCCACATACATACATACATACATACATACATACATACATACATACATACATACATACATACATACATACATACATACATACATACATACATACATACATAGTACATACACAAGTTTTATTTGGTCTCTATATAAATACTTTGAAACTCACATAATCAAGTATTATATAACTCCTTGTAGATTACCATTGTATACATGATTTAATTTGGCATCGTGTGACACTTGTCTGACAAAAGTGCTCAGAGGTTATGGTTTGGTCTTAGTATTTCACGGGCATTGTAATTTAAACAGCAAACGTTCTGAACTTAACCTTGCCTTGTATGCCACCTAGTGACATTTGAGAGACACCGCATGGGGGGGAAATAGCATACTGCATACTTTGAGGGTTGAGCATGTCATGTGTATTAGTTATGTCAAACATCCAGGCATATTGCTGGTGCTGTATATATTATTAAGATCCAACTGTCTGTCTGTCTTCTTTCTTTTTGAATAACTGGTTGAAGACTTCAGCTCGTCTCCTTTATGAATGTGGTGTTTTATTCACGCTTATCCCTGCAGGAATACTCATGGTGTGCTTTCTTTGCTTTCCAGTGCTTTTCGCTCTGTGATGACTTCAACCTGTTTATGTCATTTGCATAAGCCGACTTCACAAATCTGTGCTTGCCCCTGCGTCTTGCACAGTGAGTTGCCTTTTCAAAAGGGATAGTGAATGACTACATTTATGCTCCCAGTCTATTTCAGGCTCAACGATGACAATTCTCATGTATGCTAATCAGAAAACCTTGTCCAAATGCTGTCAGTCAGCCACGTGACGTGATCTGACCTAATGTAGCAGCGATTCGTCAACCCTGTCTCCTGGTCTCTTCCCACAGCGGGAGCAATTCTTTAACGCTCTGTATCGATCCACATTTGGCCAAGGCTCTTCTTTACCCACCCTCTGTGTAATGATCATGATCGGTCTCAGTCCTCAGCCCGGCTGCTAATGAGCTCTGCACTTTGGGGTCAGAATTAACATGGAAGTGTTAAAAGAGGAAGTGCAAGACTGGCTTGGTCGTCGAACACTCTTGGCATTAGGAGGACGGAATATGGAATGCTTGGGCAGGAAGTGTGGTGACAGCCGCAGATGCTTTGTGGTCAAACTTCACATGACTATCTGTACACAGGGAAGTATGAGGGTAATTTTATCCCACCATGATGCATGTGAATGCTTGTGCATGGGACAAATTTAGCAATGGCCTCAGATAGGCCGATCCATACAACAAACACCACGAGTTGACTAAATTATTGAGACGCATTAGCTATTATGCTTGAAAATAAAAGTAAAGAATGACTTTAATTAGATTTTACTAAATTATTTCAAATATATTTTTGAAACCTGAGCTTATGACACATGACATATGACACATTTTGCATACATTTGGAACACATTTCTGATGTTTGTTATAGAAAAACAGTTTAATTTGCACCTCTAGGCATTTTAGAGCTTTCAGGTAACCATAGAAGCATGTTTTTACAATTTGGGGGGGAAGCCCAATTACCTCAAGAAAACCTGTACAAGCACAGGGAGAACATGGAAACAGACATCAGTCAAGATTTGAGCCCACAACCTCTCAAGTGTGACCTAGAGCTGCTAATCATGATTTTATTATGCTGCTTCAGTTGATTCAGGATCAAAACTGTTATTTTTCTTTTCGTTCTTGTCAATAAAATATTGTGAAGTCATTTAATTGGAAAATATTCATCATAAAAGTAGAAAGCTCACATTTGAATTACCGTAATTTCCGGACTATAAACCGCGACTTTTTTCAAAATTTTGAACCCTGCGGCTTATAGTCAGGTGCGGCTTATATAAGATTTTTTTTCATAATTTTTGTGATGACTTGATCACTTTTATACACTCGTAAAAAGGCTGTGGACCACTGTTGTGCGGTATCTTGAAGAAAAAACAACAAAAATACTATTTTGAAACACTACTATGGCTGCTGCTTATTCTGGCTGTGTTGCTTGTGACTATTATGAGCTTTAGTAGGAATGCACGCTAGGTGACCTGCGTTAAAGGGCTCTAAACCCTTTCTCTTACTCTGCCATGTGACTCAGAGATTACACAAAGCAGTAGCGCTGTTTGGACCATCTGAATTGTATTAAAACCCAATCAATCAGCATTTAAATTCAATTCTTCTGACATTTTGCTCACCAAAAACAAGTTGTAATGAATGTGAACTTTTAAAGTATTTTATTCAGAAGGTTACTTTGAACCCTGAGGCTTAAATGGCGGCACGGCGTATTTATGGATTTTTACGGCTTTCTGTGTCCTGTCTTTCTTTATAAAAAACTCATGTGCACGTGCGGCTTATAGTCCGGTGCGGTTTATGTAAGAAAAAAACTAAAATATCCCTGAATTTAACTGGTGCGGCTTATAGTCCGGTGCGGCTTATAGTCCGGAATTTACGGTATTGCTATAATTTTACCACAAATGTTGACTAAGACACCCCCATTTAAATTGAAAAATATTCATCATAAAAGTACAAAGGCTCACATTTGAAATATTGCCATCATTTTACCACAAATATTGACTAAGATCTAACTGTTTGATTAAAGCTCGACAGAAGATAATTGGTTTTAATAATAGCAATAATTATAAATAAATAAATTAAACAACATATTGCTGTTGTTTCATTAGATAGCATTTATTAGAGATACTTTAACATAAATCTTTAAATATGTATTTACAAACACTAAAATTGTTTAAATAACCCAGAGTAAAGTATTTGAGCCAATTACTTGGTGTATGTTCTCCAGGAGAGACTGGAGACTGTTGGTTTCACTCGTGGATAATGTTCCTCGTGCTGTTTCTTTCACTAAAATCTCTGGCAGTCTGTTCATAATTGCAGGTTTATGGTTGTATGTAGCCGTATTTTTGCAAAAGAGGATGAGAGCTCTGCATCACACAGATTGCCCATCTGTGCAGTTTGTTGTGGCACTTGGAATTCAACCGTTCGAAGCGGATTGTGCATTGGCAATCAAAAAAGAGAAATAAATTATTCAATGTCTCATACTTATTTGTGGGTTAAATGAGCAACTGAATAAATGCTGTGTGGTTTAAACGCTTTATGTGTGCGAGACGTGTGAGTGCATTCTTAACAATTAGCTTAATTTTTACGTTTGTTTCTAATTTGTCTTTGTCATGGCTTTTTTTTTTTATCTCTGTGGTCTCGACGATTATTTTGTATTTCCTAAGAGTCATAAACAATGACTGAGTCTGGCAGTGAGTCCAATTTTCACTGTCATTGTATGACATCAAGGGGACTATATATTTTCCTTCCCAAGACATAATACAATAAAGCAATGTTTGCAACAGTGCTAACAGGGCACCGGTTCTGCCCCAAAAGAACAATTTATTAGTTTAAAAAAAGAGATTTAAGTTAAAAAAATGCTTTACTGTTTACAAATTCCAATACCTTTATGTAACCCTATTTTTGTGAACTGTTGGCTTTTGGACTTTGATCGGTATTTGGGAGTAAGAGCTACATAAATAATCTTGACTTGGTTAAAAAAAAAACCAAAAAAAAAACCATTGCATTACAGATGTTCTTCAGTTCCTGCAGTGGACTCCCGTCAGTGTCAAAGTGAATGTGGCATCAAAATACATTTTCCATCTTTAGTCACAGCCAGGCTAAATGACATTCATTTTTATTTGTGTTTGTGTGCGAGAGTGCTTGTGGGCTGGCACATGCATAGGGCATCTTGACATCATTCAAATTCAAATAAGCTGCTGTACGAGTCTCACTCAACAACACATGCTTTTAAAATAAAGGTTTTCAGGGATTTCAAAGACAGACTGAAAATGTGCACTGGCCAAAGGCTTTTAAGAAAGGTTCTAGTCTTCGTTTTACCTCAATTTTAGCTCAGCAAGATTTTCTTCTTTATTTTTTTAACAAGATCTTTCTTTCACACTGTCGCATAAAATGTGGTGACCGGCTTTCTATAACCAAACTTTTCAAAAGGACTTTGGCTGTTCTTTTAGTTGTTGATGTTAGTTATTAGCGAAGCAGCACTGTGAAACATGGTCAGCACATATGCCTCACAGATCCTGTTCTGATCCTGTTTTAAATCTCCCTTTTGAACATTACTGTGACTGACTGGCAGCCTACCAACGATGTAACCACTTCTTACCTGATGCACAAATGAGGACAAGTGAGAGACAAAAAGGATGAATGAGTTACTGGCAAAATTATTATGGAAAATGCTTTAAACAGGATTCTCGATCTTTTGGATATTCTTCTGTAATTTGTAAGAGAACCCAGAGTTTTATTACCATTCTAGTTTGTTTGCATTATTTAAAGAGTGGCTTCATATTTGACATGCAGCACACAGATTCCGTTTAAATAGACTCACTAATTAGAGACGACACACATTCAAAGCTTTGATTCTCTTGCTTATTATCAGCTGTTAAACGCAACTACAACAACGGACCGTGACTAATTCCTGAAATAACTTTTTGTCTAGACTAAGTGTCTCCGTCTTTGTGAATTTGGGCCCTTGTGCCACTTGCACCACAGGTGTGTTTGTTTTGATGTCTTTAGCGCTCTGAATTGTTGTAATGACTCTGCAAATCTCTTGTTCAGCTCATGGGTGGGCCCATTGCTGTGCTAAACCAACAATCAGATTGAATACTTTTGTACGAGACAGTGTGTGCATATAAAAATATTCGACATAAAACTATGAACCCAAAATAGATTAGCCCATTTTCAGTTTTGATCACAGAAAAATAATGTCATATAAAGTCAAAATTGAATTTCTGAATTAATTATTTTCAAAGCTTTTGATCATACTTCAATCATGTCCACACTGTTCAACATTGTGATAACAAAAAGCTAAAACAATATTTGATATATGGCAAATTATTATTGTTGAGTTGTTGCTGATCCCTTTATGAAAATAATAATGAAAAACATTTGTGACATCAATGGCATACCTTGCCTACCCTGACCGCACGTCCTTACTACAAGTTTACCACAACTCTCACCTGATCTTGCATACTGAATATAAATGTCGCAAAATCTCTTTGCAGACATGCTGGTTGATAATAAGGTCCATGCTGAAGGGGAAAACTCATATTTGGGGTTTGAAATATATCTTTTGTGACATTAGTCCCAGAGCTAGTCAGACAATCCACATAGTACATAGGGATTAAATGAAACTTGCTGTAGATTGTTTGGCTTTGGCAAACATTGAGTCAATATGGACTGAAAGAATATGTGTGGAGGAAGACGAGATCTGCCATATTGTGTTGTGCAGCGACGTTGAAGACCTGTGAGTGATAGCGGGCAGGAGCGCTCCTGACAGTGTGCCTCACTATTCATTCAGCGTGCACTCGATGTCATCTTTCGCCTTTTATTTGTGTCACATGTGTTTGGCAGGACTTTGTCGCTGCAAATGCGCCCAACCAGTTGTACCTCCTGATTTTGCACCTTGTACACACGGTTGTCTTTCTACACCTTTCGCTACATTCCATCTGGAGTCACTATTATTGATGATTTGTGATTTGTTTTGTATCGAATTGGCAACCAGGGTGTTTCGAATGCCTTCTCCACCATTCCCTGGGCATCCAAGTAAAAGTCATAACCTTCATGAGTCATCCATACATTTATTTACTTTCTTTCACAGTCATATTTTCCAGAGGAACAAATTATTTGTTAAAGCTGGCCTTTGCACGATACATGACGTCATTATGACAGTGAGATTTATGCTAACTTAGAAGAAATGTACTTGTACACATCTGGGTTGAGGGTAGGTGTTTCATTGCATTGCATTGGATCTCTCTCAAAAGCCACTGAGCGTGGTCACCAAGATACAGAGTGGGTAAACATTGGCCTGACGTCAGGAAGACAGCGTGGAAGCTAATTGATCACACCTCTTTGCTGAAGTATCATACTGTGTGGTACCACTACCTTGTCTCTCCCTCAAGACTCCTGCCTCCGACTTGAATCGTTCTCTCTAATTAGAAAGGGTAACTTTGAAAAGACTAACAAAGCAGTGTTATAATTAGCGGGGCATATTAAAATCACAACCATGAAGCGTGTCATTAAAAATCATCTGCCGCAAGCCACCTCCGCTTTGCCAAATGAAAAAAAGCTTACCGGGGTTTATCGTTTCATTGCGGCAGTCCCCTATATGTCATTGACCTGCTTTTTGGCCCTAAACCTTTTCTTTAATGGAGATGAAGAGGCACCTCGACTGATATTGGTTTACTAGTCGCTCATCGTCAAGGGACAATCAGAGCCCCAGCAGTCTTGTCAAGGGTATGATTGAGCCATTTGAAAAGTCACATCCAGACGTCTCGTTATTAACACGTCTGACAAACTACAGATAAATTAGAGCCGCAGCAGCAGCAGCAATGGGGGAGTTTAGAAAAATGCAATCACTGCAGAAATGTCTTTTCCTATTCCACATTTTTCTACTTGTTCCTCATGGACAGTAAAAAGATGAGCGGCAGAGTGGGGAACAGGTGTGGGTATGTCTAGTTGCCGGAGTGGGCGAAACTGTCACGTGTTCTCCAGCCTGTCCGTTCAACAATCACGATCAGACTATGGTTTTCTCAATTGCCTAAACCTACGAAATAAAGATGCACGATTATACTTATAAAGCTACCGTATTTTTTTAGACTATAGGTAACTCCGAAGTCTAAATTGCAGAAGCCGAGACCAAGAACTGAAGAGGTTGGACTCGCACCTAAAATCGTTTCATTTAAAAATATTTGTTTCCTAATTCATAACAGTATCAACCTAACCACGCTTTTTTTTTTTCAAATACTTTATACAGCTATTGTTTTGACTCTCGTTAGGTTTTACAAGGGGTCCCAACAGTGATTAGCATGTTTGAAAACTGCCCTATTTAAATACAGTCCAGGCAAGGATGCCTGCCACCTTGATGTAGGCAGTGTTCCCTCTTGCCAGTATCCAATGGCATGGCAAGGAGAGGCAGACAAATTGGGAGGTGAGGTTGAGCTTTTATACACCTCAGCTGGAACGAAAATGTGGAGCTCTACCATTGCCAAGATGGCCGCATGCCTGCAAACACTCCCAAACAAGGTGGATAGGGGCCCAGTGTGGCGTTGTTAGACATTGGTCTTCCTTTGGATCTGTAGTTCGGCACATGCTCACATAAATGTGCGCAAAGATGCACCTCATTTCAGACCGACCACTTGCCGAATCTGTCAACATTTGCTGTCAATTGGTGTACTGTGTTGTACATTAAAAAACATTGGAATTCGCTGTGACCATCAGTTTTTTTTATTCATACTTTGATAGACCTATACTCAGACGACTAACACAATGTGTGTTAGATGGATGTGCATGTCCTCTTTGCAAAGAAACTCTAGCAGTATTGCAACACTGTTTGAATAGTCTTTTTTTTTATATAGTGCCTCTTGCAGAGCACACAGCTCATTCTCAAGTATTGTAACACATCAAGACGAGAAAATCGTCTTCTGTATTCAAGTGAGATATGAGGTTATTGCAGCCATGTTGCTAATGATGTTTACCACTCGCATGCAATTGTATTTCATTGGCTCCACACGGCTCCCACTTACACCCCTTGCTTGTCCCTGCTTTCATTTAGACACCCTTAACCACACTTTAAATTTCTCTGTTGGAACTACCAGCAAGTCAATTGCCTTAAAATGAAACTCATGGGAGACAAATGAAATAATAGTGATAATTTGTTTTAATTATCAGTATTTTTAATTATAGTCTATGAATCCAATGTGGCATTACTAAACACAAAGACATTTTAGTGACATGAGCCATGCACACAGATGAGTTTCAATTTACTGTTTGCTTATTTTTGGCTTTGTTATGCCTGTACCCCATTGAGTAGTGAACGTTGGACACCGTAGCTAGCCCCCCAAAAATGTTGTGGGAGAACATTGTGATTCTGCAGCTAGAAAGTTGATTTTTCCACGGGTGTTAAAAAAATAACCCGGAATGACTTGAATCTTTGGAAATTATTCGCAAAACCAAAACACTGTGGTTATAAAATTATCAACATCAATTTGTCCCTCTTGTGTAGATTTGCATTACTTGTAAACCATTTTACCAAACTATGGGCTTGAGGCAGAGGAAATGATATGTAAACATACAGCACAAAGTGTGATAAGTAGTTGTGATTCAGCAACGCAGAAAGTTTATTTTTTAATGTATTATGTTTTTCATTGACAGACAAGTCAGTTTTACAATTCAATAACATTTGCTTTATGCAATGGAGACAGCTTTCTTATTACGCGCAACAATGACGTGCCGTCATTTTTTGTAGACAACAATATGTGATGTCAGTCGAAGCCTTTATGAAAGAAAGACAAAGAAAAGTGTCACCTCATTTTCTCCCGAAAGAGTTCTACTCTCTTCCGCATCGCTTCTCTGTAGGTATGAGCCTTAGTGTAGCACCATCTTTGATGTCCACCCATCAGTGGGATAGAAAAGAAAAAAAAAAAAACTAGAATAGGAGAGAATAACACATTTTAGGATGACAAGTTGAATTTTACATAAACTTTGTATAACCTCAAAAAAATCTACTTTTAACATTAGGGAAAAAACAAAACAGTAAAGTAAAACAGTTGTGTGTTCTGTTTCATGAATTCCTAATTGTCCCAGACTGTTGTTGTGGCCACTCAGCAAATTATCTTTAGTGAAGGAAATCAGCTTTAAGACACACTTTGGCGTGAAGACTCTCAATTCCAGGCTGACATTTTTGAAATATTGGTCAATATTTAAGGTTTTGTGCTGTGCAAAACCAAACAGAAGGCTGTGAACTTTGCCAAGTGGTGATGACGATAGGTTTGGTCGACAAGCATCGAAACCATTGTTCTCTTTATAACCCCTCGTGTGCAGTGTCCTGTCAGATGTGTGTCCATTTCTGCCAAATATGCCCCCTTGCAGGAGTGTGTATTCACAGATGTCACAGTGTGTATTCAGCATGGTTTGTGCCCTTACTAAGTGGACCGCACAGCTGCTTCTTCTTGCATTCTGGATCAAGATTAAAAAGTCCTTCAAGATGAAGACAGAAGATCAACAGCTAGTTGTGCCTCTCATACCAACTTGAAAGAGTGTCAAAGGCAAAACGTCCATATGCACATAAACATGCATGCCATACACGCATTGACAGATGATGACAGCAGTTTATCTTGTGACTGAGGTGATAAACTGCTCTTATGACTTTTCCAAAATTGTGAATTTTCTCCTGTGGCTCAGCTTTGTCTCAGCGGGTCAGGGCTACTGGAAATCGAAGTTACTGAGGTATAGGAAACTCAGAAATTAGTTATAGGGTGATTAAGTACCATTTGAATTTTTCTCGTGACTGAGACATCTGTTGTCTAAAGTACAGTGGGAGGTAAACAGCTACAGCAGATGGAGAAGAAAAAATGCATTTTCTTTTTTTCTTTTATATTGTGCTGTTTATTGAGCATACAAACAATCCAATTCTTCCAGGAAAACGTGAGACTAATGATGACACTGTAACAATGGTACTGGTCCTATATGTTTGAAGTTCCTGGTAGTTCCACAGTAAAACAAAAAAAAAAGCTCACTGTTGTAGCTTTGAGAAGGGTGTAGATGTTAATGTAAGCTACAAAGATTTAATGGTTACAGTTTGTGAGATGGAAACTGGCAGCGACTGTGATTGCAATGATCATACACCGTTTTTATAATTGTATCAACTGTCGCATAGTTTTTTTTAAGGTTACCACTGCACAAAATGCTGCATTATTGATGAGCTATGCATCGTCTGCAATAACCAGATATCCTAATTATGTATTACATACCGTTTTTGAATTTTAAATGTTATTAATATAAAAATACATTATTATTACATTTCCCCCCCAGCATTTTCAGTAGTTTACTTTGGATTCCGTTTGCATTCTTTCGTCCTTGTCTGAGTCCATCTGTTTATTTTCCTCCCACACATACATAAGCTCATCTCAAGCACTGAGACCATGAGGAGTTAGTAAAATGACAACAGCCTCAAAACAGTATTTGTCTTAAACAATGGCTTTATTGTAAACATACAGATTTTATATATGTTTTTCAGGCTTGGGGAGTAACGGAATACATGTTCCGGCATTATGTATTGAGAACACAAAAAAATTTAACTGTATTCCGTCCATTTTGCGAGCCACTTTTCCTGATAAGGGTTGCAAGCGTGCTGGAGCCTATCCCCGTAGACGGGGGACAATCTTTTGATCTGGGTCCATTAAATCAAGGTTATATTGTTGGTTTAGTGTCTATTTTTTGGGGGGGCTGTAGTACTAAAGTGACCCCAACTACTGGCAACAGACTGATTCTGGTTATAAGCTTTAAAAGCCACTATAGTCGGGGGTTAATTGAACTAGACCACAAAATATTTAGTCCTCAAGAAGACTTGAGAACCCTTGATGGAAATCATTTTGCATTTAGTCAGCTTTTTACCTGCTTAATTGCAAATCAGAGCCTTGCTGCAGGGTGCACACTCTACTCTTAAATTTAATGCAATTTGTTTTCCCCTTCTTTGTCCAATGAGAGGCTATAATCATTGATAACACAACCAACCAGCCTTAGGGCATGTGTACAGAGTCTCCTAGTTGTCTTGTTTATTGTGTGCCACACGTTTTGCAGCATGATAGCCATCTGTTCAACAGGCACCCGTTGCTCCTTCTGCAGGAAATCTGCATGACCACTCTGGAATAAGAAAAATGTGAAATAAAAATGGCAATTCAATAACATTTTCAATCCACTCTATGGGACTGTTAACTTTCTGCACGTGTCATTCATGAGTCTTGTTTGTATCCATGTGATCAATGTATTGCTTCACTTCAGAAAGAGTTTAGGTTTACAATTTGTTTACCATTTCCGCAAAAACTGTATTTTCAGGGTTATTGACAACTTTGCACTGAGTTTCTCTGGCACTGAAGAACTTAAATTGAATTGAACTGAAGTGAATTACTGTCAAATTCATTAGTGTAACAAATAAAATAGCTCCATGATAAATTGTGGAATGACAGGCACTTGCCAGGATTAAGATTATTTTGGGTGACCCTGTAATAACTAAATCACATTAGTTATTGCATTCTTATGGTTACAGTTTGGTTTAGTAGTTTCTTTCATTGAGTGTGTCATTATTGTTGTTATGACAGTAAATTATTATTCCTGTGTATACATTATCTAAATGTATACAGTATATGCCAATTAAACAGTCATATCTTCAAGTTAAGAGTAAAGTATCGCAGTTCCCCACCGATGAAGTTGAGTGTTGAACTCTAAAGTGCCGCAGATTAATGATAGCGTGTGCTATGACAGCATGTCTGATGAGATGGTGCAAAGGTGTCATGAATCTGCCCCCCCCTCCCCGGAGTATCACTGGCCTTGGCATAGGGCCGATCCCTGAAACCTTCTTACAGTGGCGGCTCAAAGTCTGTCTATGTGTTTCTTAGTGTGTCAGTTTCATGCAGGCAACATCACAAACACGAGGGCTGCACTTTCCAAACTTGTCAGCTGATGAATTATGATGCCAGTTATAAATACTGACTTGCTGAATTTGTGATGCTTTCTTTAATTTTAGAAGATTCCAGTCTGATGCAAGTGTACAGTGTTAACCTTGACCACCTAAACCTCAATTTCCTCTCTGCTTTGTGTCAAATTGAAGCTCTGTGCTGTATTGCCACGGTAGCAGCTGTTTTCCCATTCTCTATGTTCAAGTAGAGGGTTGGTTGAATTCAGCTATAGAATTGTAACTCTTAGAAGTCACTCTGTGAAAACCTCAGGCATTTATCTCTTGACTTAGCAATGTCAACCATGACTGGACCCCTGCTGGACACAGTAGCCCGCCCCCACAGGCTGAACATCCACTCACATCAGCGGGTCGTCACTTGCCCAAGTGCATTACTATCTTAAATTACAGAGCAATTTAGTGCAAGTAGTTTTGGCAAAACCAGCAAGCAGAGTTTGGTAAAACAAAGAAATCTACCATGAGCCACTTTTGACATCTTTATATTTCTGCCTCCTCGCAGTGTCAGTTTTTGTGTGTGCGTGTGTGTGTTAGCTGCTTTTATTTGCTCAAGCATTCACCTCTAGACTCTTCGCAAGGGGATTTGTTCTGGCTCCTTTTCGGCATACCAGGGTCCATGTGACCCCCATTTTTACCCTGCTATAAGAAATGGCCTGGAGGAAATACCGGTGTAGAGCCAAGAAACACGATGATCCAAAGTGATTACAGCTGGAGAGTCTATCGTCCCTAAACATAAACTTTTCTTTCCTTAAGTGCAAAATAACAGGATTAATTAACTTAATCTTGAGAGAGGCGTTTGGCTCAAGAAATCCTGTCATTTCCTGTGTTGAAATGATAGTGGATAGTCCAATTATTACCACACAAGCTCACGCACACATAGAGGAACTGAAAATGAAAGAAAATATGGAATCCGTTGTTCCCTTTGAAGGTGCAACAGCTTCCACTCATCTGGGAAGACTTCCCAGGTTTTTTATTGGAACTTGCCCATTCAGCTAGAATGGTGTTAAAAGCCTTGCTCATAATCCATAGTGTTTTTTGATGGGGTTGCAGTAAGGGCTCTCAAGTTCTTCCAGACCAAAGTCAACCGAGTAGGATACCTTTATTGACCTTGCTTTGTGCAGTGGACGACTTCAATCTCCTTTTCTCAAATGGTTTCTACAGCACTGGAAGCATCGGTATGACTTTGTAAAATGAGAAATTATGATTAACACTTATTAATTGATCAATATATTTGTCAGTAAAACACTTACAATACTACCTTGCTGCAGAGAGGAGAGAGGTGGATGTGCATATCTGTGATTGGATGGTGTCTTTTTTGATTACCTTGTGTGTTCACATTGCAGTGTCAGCATTACAGCCTCACCATCTCGTGCTACATTTCCTGGAAAGCTGCTCTCTCACTCTTACATGCACAAGCAGGACCTTAAAAATGGCCATTATCATCACATCTTGCTTTTAATTACCGCTACATCAAATGGAAGAAGGACAAAAACAAATTCACATGCAGTCTCATTTTCACCCTCTGCAATCCTACCAATTTTACTGTAACGCAAGTGCATGTATAATGTGGCTCATGTGCACCAAAAGCAGCTTCACTGCAGGATGGATTGTGCACTCTGCATATTAACGATAATCCCTATAGAATCTTAACTCTGTGGCTGACATGATTCACTGCACAACACCGACAACAACAAAAGGT
The DNA here is from genome assembly GCF_024217435.2 of Syngnathus scovelli. NCBI lineage: Eukaryota > Metazoa > Chordata > Actinopteri > Syngnathiformes > Syngnathidae > Syngnathus > Syngnathus scovelli. The sequence continues at coordinate 10,515,522 of NC_090852.1, forward strand.
TTCAATAGGGTCACTCCCAAAAATAATTGTTGAAATCGATTGACTCATTCGAGTCTTCAGCTTTTCTCTCCGTTGCCCATTGTGGTCTTTTTTTTATCTGTACAAATTCATTTGCAGTCTTATTGCAAGAACACGCTAACCCGAATGTGATTGTCCACAGCCTTTGTGCACGGAAATTTGACCTCCAGAGATAGTGCTGCATTTGTAAGCACTGAGCTTCCACGGTGAAGATTAACGTCCCTGAACTGTTGTTTTTACACTGACTGATACTGCCTTCTCTACAGCTGTGTTAGCTCTGTATCCACCACAGTTGTTGTCCCATGAAACAAATAGTAAGCCATCAACACAGCAGTGGCTGGCTAAGCACCTCATCCTCTGCTTTGCTGTCATAACAACACGGTGATTATTGTCCCAGAGCAGCAAAATCACACTCCGATTTAAAAATCTATATTTTCTGAGCGTGTCAGGGATCTAACATGAAAGTCTACTGTGTATTTCTAAGAAACTATTCAAAGTCTATTTTTCAATTCTGAGCTCTAACCCACTGAAAAATAATATTGACATAAAATAAACTGAAGATATTTTCATGAATATACTGTGCCTGCTATTGGCTGACAACCATTTCAAGTTGAACCCCACCTAAGACGGCTGGGATAGGCTCCAGCATGCCCGCGACCCTTGTGAGGATAAGCTGTCTGGAAGATAAATGAATAAAATATAATACAGTCATATTTTATCCATAAATCTCCATCCAGGCATTTTTATTTATTCCAATTCCCACTGAGCTGTGCCAGATGTTAGCATGGTTTCCCTTGCCTGCCTCACACTCACACTCTACTGTACTTGTACTATCATTTCATGATAAGTATAGCTGCTAACCAATCTTTTGAGGACCACACATAATTCTTCCAAGGTCTCATTTTTCTCTCTTTGCTGCAAGCCATGAATCTGAGAGTCTTTAAATCTGTACAGTAGCGTATGTATGTTGGGATTTGAAGGTCAACTGCTTGTCTGCATCGGACCTTATGGAATTGTGTTTGAATGATATTATGTGGGTACCCAGAATGCTGTGAGGGACTTTTTCAGGTTTACTCTGTAAAACAGTGTAATGTGTTCCACGAGCTAGTGAGCCATCATTGTGGAGGCTTCAGTAATGTACTGGGGGCACACGCTGAAGTACATTCTCACATTCACACATGCTCTATGTGAGTAGAAGGCCACAGATGGCAAATGTAGTTCACAGGGTTGAGTGATCACATACAAGTTAAATTATTTCTGTTTATAGCTGGAGTAACAGCTTGCTGGATAGACTTACACATGGCTGGATCTCTACTGCACTAAACAAAGCCTGATGACAAGAAACCAAACAGTTATTCGCCTGGCATGATTTGATGTGTTCCAGTATTCTGCAAACTGGATGGTGACAGACATCTTGCTTTTGTTACATTGCCACTGTTTAGAGTTATTTGTCCATTTCGGAGGGCTGCGTGCCTCCAGGGAATAAGAAACAGCTCATAATGATGAGAAATAATTATGGAGCATAATCATATTTGTCTTGTTGCGCAATGTGTTGATTCTTAATTAATTGTACACTAATTGAACAGTCTGTGTAAATATTTTGTTTGATTTGCTTTCATCTAGTGCAGTGATTGCTATTCTTTCTATTGATTACTCATTTTGTCTCATTTTGTTTTTGCTTCTGCTTTCTTTCTCCTCTCTCTAATTGATCAGTCCTCAAAAGTAAACCAAGCACTTATTCTCTTATTCCACATTCATGCCTCTTCACATGATAGTCCTTGTTTATGTGGCAACACGACCTTCTCTCAATTTGAAGGTTTGATCCCAAGCATCTGCGACCACGTTCAAGTGTCCTTGAGCATGGTATTGAACCTTCCTCTGCTCTTGATGCTGCATTGGTAGGTGAAAGAGGACAGGAAGCAAAACCGTGTGTATCAGTGTTATACAAGCTTTAGCCATTTACTCATGGGTTTTAATAGAAATGAAAAAATGCTGAAGGTAATTAACCTCACTGTATTGTGTAATGTTTTGCTGGCAGTTTTTCTGTCACTTAATTGGTTTAAAACACATTCATAGCAAACAACAAAACTTTAAAAAAGTGGAGAGGAGAAAGAAACCTACCAACATCCAGATCCAGGAATCTATTTTCATTATCCATTATTAAAGCCGTGTGTGTGTCTGTGCGTGCGTGCAGCCTGTCTTAAGCCATGTGTGATGATCAGTGTCCTTTCCAAAGAACCTGCAACAGAGTAAGGCAACTTTTTGCCCCCATATGTCACAATAAAATGGGAATGAAATCTGTGAGTGCACTCACGTAAGTCATCCAGTGGGGAGAAAAGTGACCCCTTTTGTTTGAGATTGAGGTGCTAAATCAGCCTGCAGGCACCTCCTGCTACCCCAGTCTTAAGGTGATCTTGGAGAACCATTACTCATGCTTGAGAGCAAGAGCAGGGCTTTTGGTATTTCGTGTCTTCTACCATGACGAAGTGGTGCAATGTGTCTCTACATCATCTCTTTCTTGTTTATATGTTCGTGTTTGTGTTTACCCTCATTTGAAATGTTTAACACGTGTTGCATGCTGGGCCATGAAACACATGTTTCCAGGGCTTGATTTGGACCTTATTACATTGTGCCATGTTGGTATCATAACTGGAGTCACAAGCTTCTAGTTGGTCTAGCATTCATTCATTCATCTTCCAAACCACTTCTCCTTGCAGGTCGCGGGCATGCAGGAGCCTATCCCAGCTATCTTAGGGCAGACACCTAAGACACCCTGAACTAGTCACCAGCAGATCGCAGGGCACACATAGACAAACCATTCACACTCACAGTCATACCTATGGACCATTGGGAGTGGTTAATCCGCCTTAAGGCACCATGACAATATAAAAACATTATCTACATGTGTAAACACTCAGTGACGTATGGTTTTTATACCGGTTCTCGAGGCCTGGGATGACCACTGATCTAAGCAATGTGTAAGGTAAATTATTTAAAAAGTGCTTAGTAATAAGAAGACTTAAGCTACTCTCTATGTCCTAAAATGTGTTGTCCTCTTAGGATCACGAAAACATCATGTATAAAGAATCCAAGCCTTGATGCCTTCTTGGTCTTGTCATCAAGAGCTAACATTCATGATGTAATAACCCATCAACTTTGGCTGATGTTAACAAAATCCAATGTCACATCTTAACATAACTTCATCCCACAGGGCTGATCATGAGAGTTCAATTTTATAGATGTGACAAATGTGAATCCTTTAGGGTGTCACACTGATAAATACCGCTGATTCTCTCTACCAGCATACAAGGGGTAAGTTAAAATTAGCGTTGCAACAGATAGCCCATGCCTTAAGCTTAAAGTTGGTCACTGCCGGCCTGTGCAATGGCGTCTGTGGGAGGCGGTGCCGTTCGAGCCTCGTGAAGGAGAAATGTAGGACAGGAGAGGAAAGTACCACTTGTGCAAATTAAGGTGACACCTCGTTGTCAAACATTTCCTAAAGAATAAAAATTAACAACCTCACAGTATAATTTATATTTGAAAGGATCTTTGATCACTTGTCTTGAACTTCCACATGCATATTTAGGAGATTCAAGGAAATCTCGCACGGAGAATAGTGGTGGCATAAATGTTAATTTCCACACCTCTAGTGATAGTGGCAATTTACAATATACCGAAACATGTAGAACTTAGCTTGTAACAGCAATTAAAATGTACTATTCATCAATTGTGAAGCTTCGTCGTGCAAAATATGAGCAGCTTGATCAAGGAGGTGTATGTGTGACATTTGGCTTGTCACATCAGCCGCCACAGCGAGTCACTTGCATAATTTCTTTGGCACAGTTTTGACACTGCAGTAGATACCACTCTGCTACCAGTATGATGAAGATGGTTGTTTTAATACCAATTGTAGTAGACCAGGAAATTATAATTGACGTTTTGGTGGATTAATGAACATCCATCCATTTTCTATACAGCTTATTCTCATTAGACTTTCATGTGTGTTGGAGTTTAATCTCTGCTGACTTTGGATGAGAGTTGGGCGAAATACTCTCTGCAGACCGAACACGTGCATGTAAAATTTAACAAACCATCAAATTACCTATAAAGATCAGAGTAGATTTTAGGTTATTTCTGAACATTCTCTCGGAAGCCCAATATGTCAAACTTTTTGTTAATAATATACTCTGGTTTTATCGTGAAGAGAACAAAGATTTTACACTACTACAAAAAGAAGCATCAATTGGAGTGAGACACACTGCCAGCAATCATAATTCAATTGAATGCTTTAATGCGTTGTTTTATGCTTATGACACAGCCTTGAACATTAATTTAACTGAAATGTACTAAATGAAGATATAAAAGTGACTGTAGAAATGGTATGTATTGACATTTTTGATTACATATCAGGTCCTATCTGCAGGGAAACTTGCTTCACCATCATTTACTCATTTAAATGCCTAATATTTGGGAAGTATAATCCTTTTCAATCCAACATCCAATTAACAATGTTGTTTCTTTCTTTAAGTGAAGCCTATCCAGGAAACTAATTGGACTTGTTTGTTATAGCACTTAAACAACATTTTAATTAAGAGTTAATGAGTCTGTTACATTTACTAAAAGGAGCTGTCTCTTCATCCTGATCTTGGAGTTATTCCAGTTAATTATTTTTATGCTCAGGATGTGGTTTCTCACTCCTTTATTGTTTATTCTTGTAACCCATAGAGATAGTACAATACTATATAGACAATTAGACAATGGCCATGTAGTGCAAAGGGAAAATGCTGTGTTTTTGTATGCCTTGACAATGGCTTATTTAGCATATTGTTGTGTTTCGCTTGCAAGCAGGGAAGCATGCCTTGGTCCTAATGTGGTAATTGCACCGTGGGGCCTCCCTGGTCTATTGTCGTCTTGTAGCACAGATTGACTGTGATGCACTTCAGTATGTGGAGGGGCATTGTTGACAAGGGTGTCATCTGACCTGATGCTGTTCCTCTCATAATCAATCTACATATTTATTTCCCTGGCTAAAGAGAACCAAACGCACCACTGACCACCAGAGACTATGTGTCTTTAATTGGCTATTGATTGACTCTCGGCTATGGCAGTGTGAGACAATAAATTACTGCCTACTTGAAAAGGTGGTGGCTGACAAGTTGAGCGCGGGGGTACCAGTGTGACGCTAAGTTGATCATGTGCTAACATATATGCATATGTTGTGTTTTTGCACATGGGGTGAGGAGTCGCGAAGAATGCACTGTGGAATCCTGGGAATACGTTGATGCTAATGGAACTTGTTTATTTCCATAGGCCAGTGTACATTGGTTCTATTTGCACAAATATTGTCAATGTGCATTTATTTTGTCTTGGGAATATATGCATTATATAATATTTTTTGCTATTAGCGGGCCGACACTGTCCCTATCCATGATTAGCGGGGGTCCACTTTATTTTCAACTACACACGCTGAGATCGGTGTCATAAATGACCACCCACAGTTGCCGGAGGTTAAAAGGCCACTGGCGCACACACGCATTCATGGACGCACACTTACAACAAACCATGCAGATGGTTTGCAATTGCTTCCTAACCTGCTGCTTCAGTCTGTCTGTCAGATCTTCCATCCAAACTGCTTAATTTAACCAGTCGGCGGAGCCATGGAAGTCTGTAAGTTCAAATCCTCACAGATACTTCATCATCCATTTACGCCTGCCGCGGGACTGGAAATATACCAGCAACGTGCCCTCCCGCTGTGTTACACAGTTACGGGTCCTGTTCAGCTAAATTCCAACCAGCTCAGATGGACTTTGATGCGAGACTTGCACGTGAATAGCTCTCTGTCTATATGTGTGAGGGTGGGCAAGAGGACATTGTTGTCAATGGTGACAGGCAGTCGGCTGCGGTATGGATTTGTAGCTGCTCTGTCTAAAGACCAAAGGGCAGGCTCTGTCAGAATAGACTTTACAGCTACACTGGTCCCAGATCACCAATCATTCTCAATGTGCAAGGAGAAATTCAAGAAGTAGATACGTTGTTGACTGTGTGCGTGTGTGACTGCGCACGCGCGTGTGTGTGTTGATTGATTAATATAAATATAATGTTTGGTTGAAGACAAAATTTAGAAATGATCTTTCAACCCCAGACCACCCAGGCACTCTGCCCCTGCTGATGCCGACCAGCTTTTTCTGCGGCTCGTTCATGGAAAACTCATTTGGAACCCACTCAAAGAACAAATTAGTTTCCAGTGAAACGCTATTTTGGTTTTCCTGATATTCAGTCTTTATCGTCTCCTCTCACGGGTTTTATTCAATCAACTAGATCATTATTTTTTTTTAAAGTGTCTTAATGGCTATAAGCTGTGCATTTTGCTTGTGATGGATTTGATCGATTTTGTCTTGAATGAGTTTGTCTTGAACGACTTCCCTGTTCGGAGCTTCTTCATGGTGGTTAATAAAAAAAAAATTCCAAATCACTTTCCACCATGCATCGTATAAACTGATAGATCACTGTGCGACCTTAGCTTGAATGTGTCATGATCTCTGCTTCAGAAAGTGTGAGCAACTGAGACTTATGTAGGAGTGAAAATCAAAACAGCCGACTTTGTGTCAGTCTGTCATGTTAAAGAGCTTAAAAGGTGAAGCTCTAAATTGGACACACTGGATAAAGTATTCCACGAATATGTACCTTGGAGAAAAATAGTGAACTCTCAAAAGCCCGATATTATATTCAAGTAACTTACCTGACATTTTTGAAAGAAAAGGGGCTAAAGCCTGAGCAGTTCCCTGGCAAAACCGACACAAGCATGGGGAAAGCATGGGAACTTCACTGAAGAAGGCTTGAGCCGCCAATACCTCTTGACCGTGAGACAGATTTATTAACCACCGTTCAATAATCGTGAGGGTAAGATGATGAATGAATAAATGAATGGCTGCCTCAACTGACATTATTTTATTTTCAATTTCTTGTAAAGCATATATTGAATAGCAGTAATTTAGTGCTGCATTTTTAGTAAAATATATGTTCATTTTATTATTTTTTATATCCCCATCTCTTGTTACTAATTATTTCATCACCTTGATACTAGACTGCAAGGCTATACAATGATAATGATATGCCATGAGAATATTAAATGGGATCTTTACTTCAGTGTTGCCCGAAATTGCTGACTCAGAGGCTTACATTTTTCACCTAAATGATTTATTTGGTGTGTTTTCAATGATCGATGTGATTGTACAGTCGTGCAATCAATTTTCTCATTAAACGCTCTCTACCATCTGATGCGCATATAACGTATGCATACCACGTTGTGTGTACAATCGTATGCATATTCCTGTGTGCTGTTGAGTCAATAATTAGTTTTTTTTTTTAAGTTTGGATAATGGCCAAATAGTTATGATTTATCAAACCAATACTGTGTCTGTCTGTCTGTCCGTCAGTACGTGCATGCATGTGTGTGTTGGGAAAAGCAGAAATGGGCTTTTGTATGGCATCCAAACAGATTTGTATGTCGCCACAGTGAGGTAATAGGGCTGTCGCCATCGAGTCGCTGTGTGTCTGGAGCAGAGTGGTGTTTAATGTACAGTGCTGGAACTGTGAGCCGGGATTAATGGGAGATTTCAAACCTCAGTGATCCGGGGTGTTTTTAATAGCACTTTTGTACTTGTGCCCGTGTGCACCCCTCCCTGCTATTAGACAGAATAATGTGACACTTAAATTGTGCCCCATCTATTGTGTATTGGGTTCAATAAAGGGCTACTTTTTAGTGTTGTATATTATCTGGTATGACTAAGGAAAGTATGTCTGAGCTTGTGTTGCTTTTTTTCCTCCCTGTATTCTTTACCCCATGCTGTACTTTGTCTATATTTGCGAATACTTACCTTCATTATAACTGTACTGCTGAGTTTTTTCTGGCGCACACTTCTCTGCATCAGTATTGCTTATCCAAAAGTAATACTCTTTGTTGCAGAGATATAATCTCTTGGATTCTTTTAATGAAAACCCAATTGTGAATAGAATGTTGACACAATTGCAATTTTAAATGCAGAATGTCCTCTATACAAAGGATTATTTCATAAAATAGGTCTGCGACTGCTTTAATATTTTCCCTGTTCTATCAAAAAAGAATCGGGGGCTAATGAAGATGAAGTGATCAATGAAATTATTTTACAGGGCCAGCACATGTAGACAGACAGATGTTTTTTTTAAGGGGGGGGGGGGGGGGGTGCTGCAAATGGATGTTAATGCGATGTATCCTAGGAGATCAGTGCCATCCTTTCTCCTCAGAGATCTGACAAAGTATCGTGACCTGGTTGGATTTTACGCTGATGTGCACGGGGATCATGGCTTGACCTGTGAACTTTATGTGAGGTGTAATTTTCTGCCTTAATGTAGTCATGCAATCCTCCAGTTGCACTGGATAGCTCCAATTCGTAGGTGTTAGTGCACTGGCCTGGATAGAAACCTGCTCTGGCCGCATGAAAGGCAATGTGTTCCCTGTTGATACCTCACCAGGACTTTATTCTTCCAGACTTACACACCTTTTCCCTTGTGTGCTCTGGAGGCTGTAGTAAATCCAGCACCCCATAAATATGAAACATCATATTGCAAGTCAGGAGCCATTTCAGATGTTCTCCCATTGATCATGACAGCTGTTACTGGCCAATCAGATGCTCATGGCCATAATGTGTCCCTTCTATATAACTTGTACATTATATCATATTAATTGATGAAAAAAGAAGAGCCCATTGTCATGGGACTTTTTTTCACAAGCAAGGAACACTTCTGCATGCTGTGGGTGGGGGCTTGGAGTTTAAAAGTGTCCAGAGATCACAAATAAATATTTGTCCTATGCCGGTCAAGATTCTGATTAGCACTGACTTACTTTTCAAATATGTTCAGTCATGAGCAGAGTATTTGAGTAAATTACTTTTATTTGCAATGTTATCATCTGCTCCGACATAAAGCTTTAGAGATTTGAATCTTTACTGTTTTACCGTGTTAACAGAAAGTATTTTCTTTGACTTCTCTTTCCAAATTCTTTCTATCACACCACAAGGTAAAGCTGGCCTTTTAATGTCATTAAAAACCACCAAATAAAAAGCTAAGACCTAAACTCATGCTTCTTATTAGATTTATATTCATTCATATGCTACTTGCATTCTGAAAATTGTTCTACAATATTCAACTTGAAATTGTATTTTACTGGTTCCACTGCACCCTAAAGAAGAAACATCTTTGTGACAAAATGTACGCACTTGAATTATTCAATATGCTTATGAGACTGCTTCCCGCTTTAGTAATGAAACAAGATCTAGTGATCAGCTGTTGGATGATCTCATAATTTAAACATCGTCATTGAGGTAGACAACATTTGAGAGGCTGGCATGGAAACACACACTCAAAGTTAGATCTCGCTGAGGCACCAGATGTCATTCATGCTCCCAAAGCGCTCTTTCCCGAAGGAAGCCCTCGCAACCAACTCTTTCCTAAAGCTTTCAAATTGTTTATGCTTTAAAAGGTCCATTAGATTTGCCCTCATGTCTCCAGTTCTGTAGGTATTCTGTGGACGTTCATACATAAGCCCATGGTTTACATGGTCTATTGTTATATTGGGAGGATCAGTTGCCCCTCCCCCTCAACCCAGGAGGTAAGATGATGACAGACAAGGATACGATATGGGGGACTTGGCCTGCCCGCTTGTGAGACCACCTTTGTGTAGAGATCATCTACTATCCCGGCCTTAAGAGGATTGCCTAATGTTATGACATTGCACTGAAAGCACATTATCATAGTATTATTGTGACGTTGTGCCTTATTTAATGCCACCACATGAGCGGGACTGCAAGAGGCGAGGCATTACTGAGGCCATACAGCACAAGAAGACAGTGTTCACACATACTATTTACTATAACTTAACCATACTGTATGTGTTTGTCATTGGTTTGATAAAAATGTTATGTATCAAAAGTGGTATCGGTACTTGGATGCTCATGCTGCTATTGGTTTGAAAAAAAGGGCTATCAAATATCTGTAAAAATAACCTTCATTGAGCTAACACTCAATAATTCAGCCCTGGAACCAGTTTAGTACCGCGGGTCGGTTACCATCACTAGAAGTATACTGTGAGTTTTTAAATTATTTTAGTCAGATTTATGATGTGCATCTTCCATCTTTCTTCTTGAAGACAGATCCAGATTCTTCCAGCGCTTTCATACTTGCGTACAATAGCGTTCAGATTTCAAGAGCAGAGATGAAACAAGAATAAGCCAAGCAATAAGGCAGCATACAAAGTGAAGTGGACAGGATCACAAATGCCAATTTGCTGACTTTCCGTTCTTACGTTGAAGTGTGCATACTTGGATGAGCCTGGGCTCCCACGTAATTTACGAGGCTTCATGTATTGCTTTTTTCCCCCTCTTGTTCTCGAACCTTTTTGAAATATCCTCTCTTCTGGATGGGTCTACTATTATTTGTTCCTAATGTGCCACATGCCCATTCATCTTCTTCTGATTATTTCCGGTTGTCATATTTTCCTCTGTGGCTTCAGTAGCCTCGAGGTTAAGCACCTGTACCGTCAGAAGTCAACATCCATTTCCAGCACTAAACACTATTAATCTGTATATAATGTGCTTGAGGCAGCCAAAGCACTTTTCCAGACCTATGCCTTTGTGAGGACCTGGTTGCCTATATCCAGTGTTCGTGTTCACGTACTTTTCATGCTTCAGGCAGCTGCAAAGGGAGTTGTGGCCAATGTAAACTGAGGCCTTATTAACATTGATATATAGCCTGTAACTCACAATGACTTTGGTGTAGGTTTTGGTGTGGTCTCCTCATTTCACAGACAGACATATTGATGAGAATCATACCTCCACAACAATAGTGTATTTAAAACAAGCATAGAGACAGACGTGTGCAAAATGTATTTTGAAAGCAGCTGACGGGAATATGGTCCTTGGCTTCAGGGACATTTCAGAGAATGAAGAGAAAGCAGTTAACATGTTAGACTCTCATATTGGCTTAGCAGCTCAGGCGCGGATCTAAGGTTTGTGCTGCTTTCCATATATACGGCTTTTTGACTGCAGTGTGCACTTTGTTCTCATCTCCTCAAATTGGATTTGCCGTTAAGATGTTTCTCTCTCAAAGAATTAAAAGATTCAACAACTGTGTCAGGAGGCTAAAAACAAATATAGAAATTACTATATAGCCTCTTTGCTGACTATGATATGAGACTATGGATAGGAGACCCTTATAGACTAGGTCTCTGACAGGGGAGGTCAACAGACCTTGTTTAGAAAAGGAGGCTTTTAGCTTTTGTTAGCTTCCATAGACAATGCACGTGTTGATGAGAAGATGGGAAGTTTGCCGATTACAGGAAATGAATGGATTCGGATGAACAGTGTCTTTGAGTTTGTCAAAATGTGTTTGTGAGAAACGTATTAACAAATCAGGTGTTGGGTAATATGATTAATAGAGTGAGATGCCGTCCGCATAAAGTTACTCAAATAATGTAGATGTTCCATACTACTGAAACCTACCATCAATAACGGCAATAATTAAAGTAAATACCACATTGGCATTGTCAATAATCAATAACTGCAATAATAAAAGTAAATAACACGTTGGCATTGTTATACTACATATTGGAGCTATTTTTCGTAATTATACAATTTCAAGGTGTCCCCCGCCTACTCCTCGATGACCGCTGGGATAGGGATATATATATATATGTATATATATGTATGTGTGTGTATAATATAATGCTTTTAACAATGTTCTTCCACTGGTCCGAAACACAAGTAAGCTAGACAAGCAAGCCCACCATCTAGGTGCTAGATTCCAGTAATGAGCTGTCTGGCTCCGAGATTACGGGAATGTCAAATTCATGACTACCTTGCTTCAGTGCACCATGCGTGGGTCCACACAACAGAGACTCTGCTGTCCAAATGACAAAAAACACTTCAGGGAAGATGCATATTTTAGCATAGCTTTATAACAAATTGGATGCTGTAGCGGTACAAATAGGCCAAGTTATTATTACAAACTAACTCCCAATTGCAGTGCATATCTACTGCTCAAATGACACTGCTTGGCAATTGCATAGTGGGAGAAGGCCGATTCATACCAATGGCCCAAGTGCATCACTAACCCCTCCTTTTGCCACAAGAGAGATGAAGAAACTAAAGCGCTATACGTATCTCAGCAATTCAAAGATAAATTGTTCTCAGTCTACATGTTTTCCGCACTTATTTTCCAACATATGTAACATATTTAGAAATAATTTTTGAAAATAACTTTGCAGGGCTTTTAATAAATAGTCTACAATGGAATTGATTGAAATAATTTTACTGCACATGAATCTTATATATTGTACTGTGCATATTGTAATGCAGATATGAACAAAAACAGCTGGTGACATCAGGTGAGCTGGAGTCTATGCAGATGGTTTCCTCTACTCCTACTACTATAACTTTTCAAAATTAAGGAGAATAGTAATATAATCAGAGCAAATCTTGCTTATATTGTGAATATTGATGGGATATACTTTTTGAACCAACTCGAAAAACCTGCTGGGCATTTGCAATCCAGATTGGACCACAGGGCAGGGAGGTCTTTCAATTGCATTCTGTCCAATGTATGAGTCCTACCTAAATGAAAAACTGCTGTAGTGGGAGGTTTGCCGTCATCATTTGACGCCATGTTTTCTTCAACTGAACCACCTACTCACACATGCGGCGTGCACACCTGCTCCATTGAGTCCTCTCAGCTGGTCCATTGCCCATCTGATCAGCAGCCAACCAATCAGTCACTTAGCTTAGTTGTTAACCCCAGAAAGCGCTCTCCTCATTGGCGACGTCTGGAGCGAACAGCAGGGCTCACAGTACCGTTTTGGCTGACCCGATCACTATTGTTTTGCTTCAGAAGCTGACATCCTGTATTGAGAGCAGGGTCTGATTCATTAGATTAATGCTTTAGATACATATAGCCTATATTTTCTAATCAAATCAGCCAAATCAGATTTCATTCTCATAGGGAGAACTCTCTTGTCCACCAAAATGATTAACCCGTGGGAATTTTCAACATCTCACTCGCTCAAGCCACAATTTTTCTTCCTTATATTTTTTTGTCCTTCATCTTAGTTCACTTTGCATTCCACACACTACATCTTTTAAGTGTTTTTTTTCTTGACTGTTTTCTCATTGATTCCCACTGCCGCAGTCAAGTCACGGGATGAAGCCACAATTTGCCCACAGTGTTTCTCACAGGAGTTGAAAAATCGAAACTGTTCAAAGCTAACACAGATGTTTTATCTCGGCTGCAGTATCTTTAAATTTAAATTTCAACACACAATTACACAGAGTGTATTGGAGGGACTTTGTCTACCTCTCACTGGAGTTTTGCCAATATCGTCGACCCCAAAAAAAGTCTGCAATATTGTAAAAGGTTCACTTGGGTCAGGGCATTTCTTTGCTGTTATAGAGCCCTCAGGTACTCTTTAACTTCTGACCTTACTTCTCTCGATCTGCACATCTTTGGTGCAGCCTCATCCTGGACACGAGCATGAGTCAAATAGATGAAATAGCATGATGATTTCATAATGTAATATGCAGCTTCTCCCCCAATGCTTTTTAAAAATGGATCTTTTGCTTTACTGGTGCATATGTATGTATATATGTATTTTAAATCTGATATCAGATTCAATAATAGGTATTAAGTACTGCTATGACAAATGTGTTACTCTTTGCTGTCGCAGATGACAAATATATTCATTTGTCATCTCAAGTATTTAGTGCACGTGAGCGAATACCATTTTGTGTTTTAAGCATTTTTATGGAACAGCAACATTAACAACCAAGTCAACTACATAAAAAAGAAACACTATGTTCAATTTGCATATTAATTGAATTCTTGCCCCCATATGACTGCATTTGCAAAAGGAGAGAGTGATAAATAAGTAATATGCTTTCTCTTCTGGTTTGGGAGCTGTTGGCATTTCACAGATTGTGGTTATGAGATTAGATCTCGCTTTTCAAACATAAGCACAGCTCAGGGAATGTTACATTTCCTCAGACAATGACTATTTAATTGAAATGCTTTCTGCGTTGTCATTGCTTAAAGTTGCGGTCATATTTGGAGGGCGAGTGGGGGGGGTTATTCCTCAACCCTCATTAAAATATCAACTTGCAGGTCATAGAGCTAAAGGGAACTTTTATGGTCAAACAGGGAGCTGTTCAAGACCCGCCAAGTCAGTTACATTTCCTCGGCCCAGGTGTTAAACTTGATAGACCCCAGAGTGACCGCTCAAACTCATTTAGATTTAACTCCAAATACGAGTGCCTGTTTTTCATCACCAAATCTATTGGGAAGCCACAGTCTCAGACGTTACCTCAGCAGCCACCAAATCGGGTTAACTGCCAAATATTATATGCAAAGTGCCCCAAAAAGTTGACATCATTCAGCAGGCTAATCATTTAGACAAATCTTGTTGAAATAACCGCCAATTTTTGACAGAATATGTAGGGACAGACCAAAATGTTACATTTTAATATTTTATTTCAACGGGTCTATACCTCTCCTCTTGTTGCTTGCATTGATTAACTAGTGTAGAGAATCACTTCCGTACTGGATTATGTTACCAAGGTAACGAGCGCATAACTACCCACTTGACGTGGGCTGTGCCACAGGCAGTGCACATATTGAACACTTACAAACTCAATCCCAGAATAAACAGACTGGTTTTGCTCGTTAAAGCTTTAAGAAGGTCTCAGTGTTTGATTTTTACTTTCATTAATGTTGAATGAAATTACAAAAAAGTCGACAAACGGTCATTCCCTTGTGAATTTAAAGGCATACAGGTTGAACAGGCTGTTGTTTTTGTTTTGTGGTGAAGTGTGTTGCTGCATTTAGCCTTTTTTTTTTCTTTTTAGGGGGTTCCATTAACTCACTCAAAAACCCAGCATAATTTGTGCACCCTACTCCCAATGCCTATTATCCAAAGGTCTCCAATTGCATTAATGTTGATGTGGGTTGTAGCACAATCCATCTTTGAACTGGTCGTCAGCACTCTACTCTAATTGTTGCATATTCTGATTGTAAGCCAGTGCTCCATAAGAAATTAAATGCACTGTAGTGGACTTTAATACAGTGAAGAGTTATAATGCCATTTTAATCTCCTTCCTACAAGCACTATATCAGCATGCGCATTGCTGCTAAGGCCATAAAATATAGCAATGTAAATTACAATATGCTATATATATTAATCTTTGTGTTACAATACCAGATGCTAGTTAATAGATGTTATCGGCTACAGCCCTGAGGAGTATTACAATATTTGCACAAAAGTAGATTAAAGTCATATGGTGCCTATTAAGTATAAAGGACCCACCACAGTGCAGTCAAAATCCACAGACTTAGAAAATCACATAACCTTACAGCACTCAGGACACCTTTGGCAGATGTTCCATGGAAACTTCACAGATTCCATTGTTTTAAAGTAGTTTTTATGAAGCAGAAAACCTACTCCACAACAACCGATAAAGAAAGCACTAATATTGAATGGTTTGTCTGTGAATGTTTTCCTGGAAGACACGTCATCCCCTATTGGCTGTTAGGTAACAGATCGCAAGCAGACTGCATTCACTGATTTAAGACTGTTCCGATCTGAGAAACGGCACCGAGGTCAAAACTTAGTCAAATATAAATAAAGCTACATTGTTTCCACCACAATTTGTCAAAAAACAGAACGTGCCTATTGTTTATCCACCTACACCCAAAGACTGATAGATTTGAAAGACAGAGAAGAGTACGTGCGTTCATTCGTTTTCCAACTGTTTGCAATTTTCTAACATTGCAACTGACTGTGGGTAGGAGGCAGTCTGCACATTTTACTGATCCCCAATCACAGGGCACATACAAAGAACCACTGACATTTACAGTACATGTATGGAAAATGTGCATGTTTTTGGAATGTGAGACGAAGCACCTGTCAGAAATGCATGCAGGGACTAAGCACTCTGCAAGGAAAAGGCAACCTGTGATTTTTAAGATTGACCGACTAGCCAAAATGGTGCTGGCCAGAGGTCAGCATTTTCAGTGTGGAACTATTTCCATCCGTCACATTCTGGGTTTAGTATTTATTCTGAACAGGTAAAAAACAACCAAGAACATACACACAGCAAATCACTCCCGAAGGGCATAATTTTCAACATTAGGGAGACAATATTTGAGTGCATCCTGTGAGGTTCATATGAGCACATTAGTTTGAATTCACACTACAATGGAGAAACTAAAAATATGTCTCTGAATGTTATGAAGGTCTTTAATTCTAAAAGCAACTCCATGTGTGCATCAGTTTAAAATGCATCCCTGCGTCAATCCAAATAACACGAAAAGTAGTACACACATTATTTTCAGTGCTAATGCTGCTCGCATTTAGTGACAGCAAAACTCCACAGTTTCACCTCAATGTGTTGCAGGTGTTTATATTTAATTTGTCATCCTCCATCCGATTAAACGTCACAGTAACATGCCGTACTAATTTGGTTGCACAATTAGACACAATATAATTTGTTTAAAAAAAACAACAAGGAAAACAACTTCTTGGAAGATTAGCTCACTGTAATTAACAGAATAGAGGTTGAATGTTTTGCTTATTTACTTTTTTAAAGCAGAAGCAGGCTGGTTCCTGTTAATTTGTTGTCATCATATATAACTGTCAACATTGTGTTTCAGTGTATGAATGCCATTATGCAGAAACGGTGAATTAATTGTGTTTTAACCAAGTTCATTTAGCCTAATTTTTGCTTTGTTTAAATCAATCCACTTTACCTTTATTACTGTGTGTTTGTTTGTTTATTTGCTTCTCAGTTTTGTCAAGCATTGTTGTTTTTTCCAGTTTGTTTGATACCCGTTCAGTGTCATTTCAAATGATTTGCTTGAGTTAATGCATGAATTACCGTACAGAGGACTCACTTGCTTGAGGGCCATTATAGATTGCGAGCATGAAAACAAAGTCAAATAGAGTATCATGAAATCTCTTGACTGCGTTATGCACTTGGCTGAGTCCAAACCTTTTTTTTCCGGACTTAAAATAATTGCTGATAATTACATTGCTTTAAGTTCAAACACATTATGTCCTGAAACGTGCATGCGTGATCATAGCGCCAAAAAGTGAACATGTAAGAAAATAGAGTTGATTCCAACATTGCAGCTATAACATGTAACACTCAGCACAAATCGTAGTCCCAAAAATGGTTGAGGCTGGAGTGCGATAATAAGGTGTCTCACCTAAAAGTCAACCGTCCTAATTAAGGCATCAAAGTCATCAAACCTTTTTACCAAACATTTTAACGGAAACATGTTGGTGATGGAAAATATATGCGTAAATATGATATGCAGGAAAGGAACTTGAAGGAACAAATGGTGGTGGGCTTTGCCAAAAGGTTTGATAGAGATGCAGCAAACACTTTCTTCCAGAAGTAGCTGTAAGAGCGGAGGTAGAACCACTCGGGTGGATTATATTTGGTGCTTGTGTTGTCATCTAAAGAGGTTACTGACTATGAGGGGAGAGTGTAACAAGACAGCATAAGAATGTATAAGATAACCCTGGTGGTGATGAGGAAGATTAAAAAGACGAAGGCAGACCAGAGATCAATGCGGTCAAAGCTGAGAAAGAAAAAGTGTCATGTGGCTTTCCATGAATAGGTGAGACAAGCAGGTCGGCAGGAGGAGCTTCCAGAAGACTGGGCCGCTGCACCCAGAGTGATCAGCGGGACAGACAGGAGAGTGCTTGGAGTGTCTTCTGGCTGGAAGGAAGAGAAAAAGACAGTGGGGTGGAATGAGAAAGTGGTAGAAGCATATATACAAGTGGGACACTGAGGAGGGGAGACAAGAATACACAGAGATTCAACATAGGGGATTTGAGGGTGCTAGTAAATGCCAAAAAGAGGGCATAAGATGATAAATCTGTCAGGTTGGAGAGTAATGACGGAACTAAAGCTCTTTACAGGTTGGCCATGCAGAGAGGTGTGATGGAAAGAAGTGCAGTGGGTTCGGTGTAGTGATGGAAGATAGTGATGGAAATGTGTTTACTTGTGCCAGTAGTGTGCTGGAGAGAACAAAGACGATGTGAAGAGTTGTGGGAACTATTGAGGAAACAAGGTGGTAACCCACGCAGAAAGGGTGAGGCGATTTGGAAAAAAATATAAATTCTTAGGGTCAACAGCAATGGAGACTGGTAAGGAGGTGGAAAAATAAAACATATCAAAGCAGGCTGAAATGAGTAGAAAGTGCCAGGTGTGTTTTCTGATAGGACTCTCTGGTAGGACAAATTGGAAAGGGTACAAAACAGGCTTTGAAACAGTGGCACTCAAGAGACAACAGGAAGCAGAGCTGCGGGTTTTCTTTAGGAGTGACCAGATTTGGTAGGATTAGAAATGATCTTGAGAGAGATCTAATGAGACATCTAATTTAGTCTCTGGCATAACGCCTAAGAATTTTGGAATCATAAGTATGCTGTGGTCAGGTACATTTTGAGAAGGTTTCTGCTGGTCAGTTTGCCTTTGGTTGCTCGGTAGGCAACTGTGAGGTCGCAGATACGCTGCTGTGATCGCCTCGGAGTGCACTTGAACCAGTTTTAATGGAATCAAAATAATGAAGAGGCATGGTGGCCACAAGACGCACACATATCAGAAGATACTCAACAGAGAAAATATGTTTCCGTATCAAATTAAGGAGAGCAGCAACCCAGTCGGAGTGAAGTGAAAGTAGTTTTTATTTTTTATTTATTTTTTAATTATTTTAATGAGAAGCACAGTCATTTCTGACCAAAGAAAAGTGGTTGAATAAGTGCATCTTGTCCATTTCGAACCCAAATTACTTTGCTAACCAAATAAAAGGACATGAGGCTTTCTAAAAAGAAAATGAGCAAAAATAGGTCATGGGACCTTTAATATTTTCTTTTCATTGTCCCCCTTGTAAAGGCTGCAAGTGCCCCAACACTTTTGTCCACATGATGTATTCTTGTAAAGGACTTCTTTTACATTACAGCTCACATACATAATTAAGGGTAACGGACCTGTAAATGAGACTTGGCAGTTTGACAGAAAGGTAGTGAATCCATGTCCTCTGGAGCATGAAGAACTGCAGAGGCCAAGTGGTGCAGTGTTTTTTTTTTTTTTTTTTTTTTTTTTTTTAAGTGGCTCAAGTGCATCTCTTTTCTTAAAAGCTCCATTCTAATTCATTTAGGTTTGCTTTTGTGGTTTCTAAGATAACCACATTGGCACTTTAGATACAAAATGTCGTAATTACAGAGCCACTTAATATGTCTCAAATCTCAAACTTTTTGTTATGTAAAACCACTTTGCTACCAGTCACTGTCTAACTGAATGTTCCTGCTACCACACGCATATTTAAACTTGTGCTGCATTTATCTATTTGTGAGGAGGTAACCTCTCCAGCTGATAAGTCTATGTACCCACACGTTTAGTCACTAACTCTACATTAGGATCACGGAGCCACTAAAGACTACTGTCGCTCTTCATTCACCACTTAAAAAGCCTTTATTCTCTTCCAATTTGACTTTAAATACCCTATTTAGTAGGTACCATCTAGCCACCAGTATCTTTTATACCCTTCAATGTATGTGTGAAAGTATCTAAATGTAACATTAGGAGATGGTGCTGTTAGATTTTGTTGTGATATCATGTCAGTAATGTGATCCAACTAACGTTAAGATGTTCTGGAAATATCACATATCCACCTCTTATCTGCCTCATCCAAGTAAAGTAAATGAAAGGTAACTGTTAAGGTGCCTATGTAAAGTGCAATTGTGTGGTTTGGCAGTTGTATTTTTCTAACTATGATGTCAGACCAGATTCTCTGAACTGCAGTCCAATGCTAAAGAGTCTAAATCGTAATTGATCTCACATCTTATGCACTACCCGTACCTAAACATTTTGAGACATTAAACTATATTACCGGAAAAGTGAGTGAATTAAAAGATAAGGAACAATAAATTGACAATTATTGACTCCAAATGAATATTTAAAACCTTTTGTTTCAACTCTGTTGTTTGCATACACTGCAACATTCTATAAACTCCGCCACTCTCAAAATATTTTCGGATCTTATTGAAGAATCTATTTTGTTCTTTGTACCTTGGTCAGATAATACAGAATTTCTGTATCCCTTAAGGTAACGTGGTATCAAAAGGTGCGACAATTTTAGTTCATGTCTACGGTATAAAAGTTGATCGACAGGCATTTCTTTAAAAAATGCAGTCTGTTCCTCTTTCCAAGAACTAATGTATTTTTTTTTTCTTTTTTTGTTTTACATAAATGGGCATATTCCAGCCAGAGAACAGCTGTTCAAAGTATGACCACATTATTAAGGCATGGTTTATTTTTCACCACCATACAGCACACTGTGTATCTTTTCTTTTCATTCATTCCTCATGTTTTTCTTTGATAAATAAAACGCCTCCACTCAAAATTTCTGAACTTTTTTGTGCTATATAATTATACTATAAAACTTTTCGTTACACTGTGTTTGGTGCTGGTTTGTTAGAGAAAAAATCTTTTTGTTGAGTGATGCCAAGAACATGGAGCATAAAACTTAAAAAAAAAAAAAAAAATCAGTCTGCTTTGACTGATTACTTCTTCACTTCAGCAAACTGCTGAAAACATTTTCAGTGTGCGGTGCACTGTGCATGCTACCACCTCACAATGGCACAGGATTGTATTTATGGAATATGTAATATTTAATATGATTAATGTAGTATGTATGTGCTTGTCGCTCACTGGATCTCATCAGTCTGAGGGTTTTATATGCATGTCCCAACCAAAATAATGTACATATCAATCAAAACTGGAAAATAGCTACGCTATAAAAGAAAATATTTTCATCCATCTCCTTTACTGCATGAAATTAAACTGTAGCTAGTGAGTCAATTTTGCTGTGCAGCGCAACACTAACATTTGACTTTGAAGCAGAGCAAGTAGGGCCATCATCACTTAAAAGTAATAGCT